>NC_134713.1:135087875-135390905 GCF_049634645.1 Pelodiscus sinensis
TAATAGAGGGGTCTGTTATTGAAACAGAATTAAATTCAAGGTCGGGAATTACACACGACAGAAAGATTAATAATTTGACTGAGAACAGCAGGGAGAACAAAAATTGCATCAGAGTTGGCTTAGCAATTGTGGCGTCTGCAAAAAGAGTCTAAAAAAAATGCAATCACATATTGGTCCTTAATGCCTTGAGAAGTGGAATATTAACTGTCGAACACTGCCCTGACGTTGTTGATATTCCAGTTCTTGTGGATGGCTGCTTTCGCCAGCGTGTGCAATAGCTGATCGATCCAGTTGTCACAGCCTGTGTGTCTGAGGGGGGCAAAAGGCCTCCAGGAAAGTTTTTTAATGGTGCTTGTTGTCAAAGAAAAGTGCTGTACTTTTCACTTCAGTGGCCCTGCTGATACCAGTCAAGATGGTGTCTTGACTTATCCTGTCCAGGATTATGCCAACTCCATTTTGCTGGCCTAATTTTTGCTCAGGCTGCATCTGGCTCCTGTTGACTGGCCATGATCCCTCCATACAATTAAAGGAAGTGGGAACATCAGCATCTGAGAAAGGATAAGGTCTAATGACTATTAACTCTGGCAACACATGTGAATTGACTCATGCAACTATAAGATTGAAAACAAAGCTGTTCCACAGCTGTTGAAGGATGCTGAGAAGCAAAGGATTTGCATTACTCTAGAGCAGGGGTGGTGAAACTTATTGGCCCTCCGTGCCATCTGAGAGAATCTCCAGAAGTTCGAGAGCCAGGCTATGCCTGCTAGGGTCAAGGCTTCAGCTCTGCTCCTGCTGAAGCCCTGAGTGTTTTGCAGGTACCCCTTCTCCCCCAAAACCTGAAGCCCAGAGCCCTGGTTGGCATGCTTGGCAGGGCTGAAGCCTTAAGATCTGCCCCCCCGCTGTACACATGGGGATCACATGGCCACTCAGATTTCTGCTAGGGTTCGCTGGCCTGGGTTGGTCATATGGTGCAGCCACACCTCCTCCTTGTGTGACAGCTGCTGGAGCTGGCAAGTGGGAAGCTGTGGCCATGTGGAGAGGCAATGGAAAAGAGCTGGGAGCAGCAGGGAGAGCTGCTGCTTTTGCTGCTGTCTCACCCCAGGGAGCTGAAGGAGCAGCCCCTCCCTGTAGCTCCCAGCTGTGTGCTTCTGCCTCTCTACAAGGATCCACCACTGAGGAGCTTCAGGAACTTAACTGAGGTAAGTGAGGGTGTGTACCTGGGGGCCATGATTCACACTATGAACATAAGAATGGCCATATGGGTCAGACCAAAGGTCCATCTAGCCCAGTATCTTGTCTGCCGACAGTGGCCAGTGCCAGGTGCCCCAGAGGGCGTGGACCAAAGACAACGATCAAGCAATTTTTCTCCTGACATCTTTCTCCAGCCTTTGACAAACAGAGGCCAGGGTCACCATTCCTTACTCCCTGGCTAATAGCCTTTTATGGACCTAACCTCCATGAAATTATCTAGCTCTTTTTAAAACTGTTATAGTCCTAGCCTTCACAGCCTCCTCTGGCAAGGATTTCCACAGGTTGACTGTGTGCTGTGTGAAGAAGAACTTCCTTTTATTAGTTTTAAACCAGCTACCAATTAATTTCATTTGTTGTCCTCTAGTTCTTCTATTATGGGAACAAGTAATATAACAAGTAATATGGAGGGGGAATCCTTTAAATTGTGCCCACCCCTACTCTAAACAGGCCCCATCTGGCTCTGGCAGAAGCTCTTAGCCCCACCACTCTTGGCAGGCAGAAGCTCCGAGCCACCTCCTTCCCTGCCCAGTCTGACAGGTGGAGAGTGCAAGGATGTGGAGTCTCTGGGAGATGCACATTTAAGAGCTGCAGGTGGCTCAGGAGCTGCAGTTTGGCCACCCCTCCCCTAGAGGTTTAAAATGCCACTTACATGATTTTGCTCCTAATGTGTATCTGCTGTCGATGGAGCAGTTACATTATGAAAATCCAGACCACTCCCGCTCCCTCCCCCCCCAGCATGGATCTGTGTACAGAGCAGACAACTAGGGAACTAACACCAGCCTTTGTCGATAGTAGATACGAGGCCATGTAAACTAACATGCTGTGAAACTGGAGCCAAGCGCAGAGTCGTGCTGAAGGCCCATTTTGCAGCGGGACGTGGGCAAGGGACTAGCTGTGGATGGTGGCCAGTCCAGGACCAAGAGGAGCTGGCTGGCAGGCACACATTAGGAGCAGCAGCTGGTGCTGTGGAGACAGAGGAGCAGCATGGCAGGTAAGATCAGGCGGTGATTGTCTTTCTGCAGCTGTATGGAGAAGGGGAGCATCTCAGGATTCCCTCTCCCCCTGCTTTGCATAGCTAATGCGCGGTCCTGCTCCCTCCCTGCCCAGGCAGCTGCATAGCCCCTCAGAGGGACCTCTGGGTGGGAGGAGGCACCAAGGTCATCATGATAATTACTGCAGCCTGAGGGTTTCTGCTCAATGCCACAATTTGTCCCTAACTGGGGAGTTGGGGAGTAAAGCAGCAGCCCTGGGTAAGGGAGAGGGGAAGAGATGCTGAGTGGGAGAAGGAAAGGCAGGGATGGAAAAGTGCACTGCTGCTCTTTGTTACCTGGCTTGTTCCAGGTATGCTATTGTAAGCTAATGGACATGTTCACCAAGTCTGTGACAAGCTACAGGTATCTATGGGATGTGCTCTTATCCCCCTCCTCCTGCATTATTTTTTCTGGTGCAACAAAAAGAGAGCGTCCCACGGGTATGATGGTTTTTATTGTCATTGTGCCATATGGAGCCGGATTTAGGGGCACGCCAGCAAGGTGGGTGTTCTGGGCACCAGCTTCCAGGGGCATCGCACCCCCTTTATTGTTTGTTTGTTGCATTGCCTGACTGCTCCATGATGGGAACATAAAATGTTTTCTATCACGGCCAGAAAAAAAACAAAATAAAACAAGAAAAACCCAACAGCCTCTCCTGGCCTGCCATTCATTCCTCTTGCCATAGAAAGCAAAGCTTTCTGTTGCCTCATCCTTACACCCTGCTGATCCCCATTTCTCTACCCCTTGGTATCTTATCCTAATCCTCAATTGTCAGCTCTTTGGGGACAGGGATTAGAACACTGCACATTGCACCCTGATCCTTGATTGGGGCCTATAGATGCTACCTGTGGCCCTAAGCGCTGCCCTGTGTCAGAAGGCGAGGGACACTCTGGTTCCTAGCAGTGAGTTTCAGATGGCCTAACCAGCTCACTGTACCTCAACTCACAGCTGCTATCTGTCTAAAAGGTGTCATTGGAAACAGAATAACTCACTGATCATTCCTATTTTGGCATGATATCTGTGCAGTCAAGTCACTAAGGATTATGCAGATGTGATGGAATTATATTTAAACCAGACTAACACTTCAGATAAGGTGTGGGCAAATTCAGTGGGCTATTCATGTGTATTGGAGGTTTGCACTGTAAAAAATCTCCAATGCTGGTGAAGACAGCATGGAATCCACACCCAGCAGGAAAAAGGAACTTTTTTGGGGGAAATGCATTTTAGAAGAGTAATGAGTAGTCCTGTGGCACCTTGGACACCAACAAAAATATACATAGTATTATGAAACGTTGTGGGCAAAACCCACTTCCTCAAATGAGATGAGCTTAAGAAGAAGGGAGTTTTTCCCACGAAAGCTATGATTATATATATATATATTTGGCCAATTAGTCCGTCATAAGACGGGATTTTCAGGTCTTCTCTCCTGAGCTCTCTCGCTCCGTCTCCCTCTCACTCCTCCTACTGCCTCCCTTGCTCTTTCTCAGCTCTCCTCCACCTCCTGCCTCTCTCTCCATCTCTTTCTTTCTCTTCTCCCCCTCCTGCGACTTACTCTCCCTTTCTCTTCTCCTTCTCCTCCTGCCTCTCTCTCCCCTCCCTCTCTCCCTGCCCCCCTTCCCCTTCCCTCCCACCGTGGCACTCGGCTGAGTGATGCCTACTCAGCCGGGCTGCCGCGAGGGAGGGGGGCGGGGTGGTGATGTACACAACCAGAGGGCGGGGTGGTGTACGTCACTGCCCCACCCCTCCTTTCTCTCCCACTGTGGGGGAGCCCAAACGGCCCCTTGCACTGCTGGCTCCCCCGGTGGCCCAGCGGAGGGGCACAGCACTCAGTTGGGCAACACAGCAGGAGGGGAAGGGGGGGCAGTGATGGACATGGCCCCATCCCTGGCTGTGTACATCACTGCCCCCCTTTCTCCTCCTGTGCTGGGGCCCGGCTGAAGGGCACAGCACTCAACGCCACAGCAGGAGGGGAAGGGGGGGGCAGTTACATACACGGCCACACCCCCTGGCCTTGAACGTCAGTGCCCCGCCCCCCTTCCCCTCTGGCTGAGGCCCAGCAGAGTGGCGCAGCACGGTGTACGTCACCACCCCCTCTTCCCCTCCTGCCGTGGTGCTGAGTGTTGAGCCCCTCAGCTGGGCCCCTGCGGGGAGCAAGTGGCGGCAAGCGGCCGTTTGGGGTCCGCGCTTCCCATCCATGGAGAGCACATGGACCCCAAACAGCCACTTGCCGCCGCTTGCTCCCCTGTCGGGGCCCAGCTGAGCGACGCAGAGCACCATGGCGGAAAGGGAAGGGGGGCGGGGCATCGGCATTACAGACACTATATATCATATATATAGTAGCCCAGTATTTGTTAGTCTCTAAGGGTATGTCTAGACTACATGCTTCTTTTGAAAGAAGCTTCTTTCAAAAGAGAACATCTAGACATTCACCGCTTTTTTCAAAAAAGTGATCTGCTTTTTCAAAAGAGAGCACTCAGGCAATCTGGATGCTCTCTTTCAAAAAAGCCCTGTTTGCATTCAAGAATGTCTTTTTTCGAAAGAGCTCTTTTGAAAAAGAGCGTTCTTCTTTGTAAAATGAAGTTTAGCACTGTCGAAAAAACCACTGCGTTCTTTCAATTTAATTTCGAAAGAACGCGACGGCAGTCTAGAAGCAAGTGAATTTTTTTAAAAAAAGGCCACTTTTTTTGGGAAAAACTCCTGTAGTCTAGACATAGTCTATAACTTTAAAAACAATGAGTGGTCCTATGACACTGTAGGCTAACACAGCTATCCCTTTGAGACTTTTAGACGGCTGTAGCTCATGGGTTTATTAGACTATAAAGAGGGTGCAAACTTTGATACAAGTAATAAATAATCAAAATTAAGCCTGGATAGGTTTTGAGAGACACTCTTCTTCCTAGCCCACAGCTCCCTATCCTGCCTTGAAAGCTATTGCCATTAGGAGGTTGAGTTGTACTTCATTTTGTTTGCTAGGTTCAACGAGCCCCTCTATTCTACTATTTTACTCTTGAGGCCCTCTGGGTAAGAGGCACATTCTGGGCATCTCTGGCCTGTGGAAGAAGAGAAATCATCAGCTCTGTAGCGGGACTTGAGACCTGCTAGTATCTCACAGTGGAAAATGAGTCACCAATAAGAGGTCTTCATGGGGTTCAGGAGGATTGGTTATCGGCTGGGGAGTTTGTTTGGGTGAAAAGGTCCTGGAAAAGTAAAAGCTGATTTGGGTTGAGAAAACAGGGCAAAAAAACCTGAACATCTTTTTGTTTTTTTTTTTGGATGGAAAAGAAGAAATGAGTGTAGAGCATGAGAGAGAAATTTGGCGATGTATTGAATAAACAGTCCGTTGCAGAGGAAGGAAGAGGCCAGCTGCTCAGAACATACCATACTTCAAGATCCAGGAAACTCAGGCTGAAGAATCTGAGTGGTGGCCTTTATGACAGATTCTTTAGCCTATGAAAACAGTTTTATAGCTACATACAGTATTTTGTGTTCCCAATCTCCACTGTGTATTTTGGAAGGATGTAGAGGAAAGAGAAAGGTTGAGGTTGTGCAAATATGGGCAGAAGAACCCACTTCAAAGGCTATGTCTACACTATGAGGCTTTCTTGGAAAAAGGTATGCAAATTATGCTCCGCAATTTGCATACCTTTTTCCAATAATTTTTTCAGAAAAGACTTTTCTGAAATTTGGCCCATCTACACTGGGCCAAATTTTGGGAAAAAACCTTCTTTTGGAAGAACCCTTCTTCCTCGTGGAAGGAGGAAGACAGGGCTTCCGAAAGAGGAAAAAAAAAAAAAAAAAGCAGAAGAGCAGATGCGTTCCATGGATGTGGCGGAGTTTTTCTGGGATACCTCCGGTATCCCGGAAAACCCCCCGTAGTCTAGACATAGCCAAAGTTTCCCATTCATCTTATGATAAACATCACACAGATGTAGTCAGGGGAATGGCTAACTGTCTCTCCCACTCTTGCTAGAGGAACAATCCCAGCTGCTTGTCTTACTGAAAGTGAAAAGCTAGGTGAGCTCTGGATGATTAACCAAGTGAACCCTTCCACCAAGCACAACTGAAAAGGGAAGTTTCTGGTAAGTATTGGGAAATAAAGACCACAGAACTTACTTTGTCAAGCCAAGACTTAAAAACCTCTAGGGATGGAGATTCCACTACCTCCCTAGGTAACCCATCCCAGTGTTTCACCACCCTCCTAGTGAAATAGTTTTTCCTAATATTCAACCTAGACCTCCCCCACTGTAATTTGAGACCATTGCGCCATGTTCTATCATTTGTCATCACTACTGAGAACAGCCTCTCTCTGTCCTCTTTGGAGCCCCCTTCATGTAGTTGAAGGCTGCTATCAATTGCCCCCTCACTCTTCTCTTCTGTAGACTAACTAAGCCCAAATCCCTGCAGGAATTGGGGAGTCTTATCATCCAAAGTGAAATCTTTTTAAAAAAAGTCTGCCACATTCCTTTTCAGTTTGAAAATGACCAAAGTGACAAACCCAGTAGGCTAGAATTGCCCTTCTGCAAAAAATGTCCCATTTGTACAGTGGGCATATCACTATGAGGCAAAACACTCATTATCCTACCTTTAATATGCTCTTCCACTTTCCATAAAAACATACAAAAAAATGTCAGGTTTGTACTTTCTCTAAGATTGGCTGCAGAGAGATTTTGTTAAAAAAAATACCACCCGTGTAATAAATCTTACTGTAGTCTATGATGAGGTATTTCTTCCTTCCTTCTCTGTAAGTCAGTTCATTAAAACTCAGCACAAATACATTAAGGGAAGCCCATCACATTGTCAGTTCTTAAGAACAACTGCTCTCTGAAGTCAATAGGAACTTCTGCTTAACAAGAGAAGGCACAATGTGGACCAGAGCTACCAAGCTACTCACTTGATAAATGTTGTAGGAAATAGCAGTCTGCCTCTCTTGTAGAGTTCCTTACTATTAGGGATGCTATCCATTAACTGTCTAGTGAGTGATATTTCTATTAATGATTTTCTCCTTCCTAGGGGAAGAATGTCTGAGAACTCTCTCTCCAACAGCTGGTTTTTCTTCAGTAAGGGTACACCGTTATTTCAGAATAACTAGCATTATTTCGGAATAACTTGTGTTATTCTGAAATAACAATGTGAGCATCTACACAGCAATTCTGTTATTTGAAAATAATATCAAAATAATGGGCATCTTATTCCAACTTCTGTAAACCTCATTCCACAAGGAATAACTCCTCTTCTGAAATAGCTATTTCGAAATAGCTGCAGTGTGGATGCCCCACTGCTGCTATTTTGAAATTGCTCCACACCAGGGCCATTCTAAGTAATTTCTCCCCCGTGCTTCCTGCCTTGGATTAATTTTGAGGCTTCCCTATAGTGTGGATGCTCTCTTGAAATAATCTATTTCAAAAGATATCTTCCGGAATAGCTTATACCAAAGTGCAGTATAGACCCTAATTGCAGCAATTTATAGGGAAAGAGCAGGATATCCCAAAGATGTAGTTTTCCCACCTATGTTCAGCATCGCATTATCAGGGGTCAGATCTTCAAGAGATATAAACTGATATAGCCTATTGAGTTCAATGAAACTAAGCTGATTTCCAGCTACTGAGCACATGGTCTTGATATTATTCCATGTCATTCCCTCTGAAAATCATTATTTCCTTTGCAGATTAGAATAAAATGATAGAATACGCTGAAATGACAGGTTGGCCAAAATGGACATCTTCTCATAGTTGTTATGGGTTCTAACTATCTGGTATGATTAAGCCCTAACGGAGCATCCATGTTCTATGCCCACTAGTAGTGTAACAAGTAGTAACAACTGTAGTTTGAACTGTAGCTTTGCTCAGAGCAAATAGCACTGAGTTTATGTGGAAGTGACACAGCTCTGGCGAGGCCTCCTGAGGACCATGTTCAAAAGGAAAGGTTGTAAACTCCTGGTTAAGCAAAAGGTGCAAAAAAAAATATGGATATATACAAGTACTGTTGCTAACTTTGGGGGCAAGTGTGGAATTCCCAGCCTAGTCTCACCAACTTGAAAACCTGAAAAGAGTTGAGACAAGGAAGACTGACAACCTCTTCCCGAATAACATCAGTTCTGTCCAAACTCCACTGAGCTTGAGACAACAAATGCTCCCACAGGCATCAAACTTGTTTAGAGACTGGGAGATACCACTCTGGTTCAATGAAAAGGCGAGCAACTGCTGAAGCCCTTCCCACAGAGATGATAGCAAAACAGAGAGTACCTCACAGCCTCCCTATGATGTCTCACACTGATGCTGCCAAGGGAGAGTGACAAAACGGGACTCTGGGGTTCATCCCCTCCTTCTTTTTCTTTATCAAAGGTATTTGGATCTGGGATTGTGGGTCAGACCAGATTAGAATTAGGGGCCAAAGTGTAATTGTGACCCAAGGTAAAACCAAGTGGGTGAGCCCCAATGTGCTGCTCTAGGAAGAGCCGACTGTGCTCTGGCAAGAGCCAGCCCGGGGCAAACTGTTTAAAAAGCTGGCTCAGGGAGGGCTCTTTAGAAAGATAGCCCAGGGAAGGCTGTTTGAAGAGCTGAGTGGAGGAAGGGGATGGGGGTGGAAATGGAATCAGCCCCTGTTCATCCACAGCTGTGGTGGCCCAGCCCTGATCTGAGGCTAGGTCCTGTGGTATGGCTCCTAGCTGGTCACGAGAGGGGCTGGCAGTGGCCCCCATCTGGTTGCAGTGGCCTGGCCTAGGCCCTGGCACCTGTCTTGCTGCAGTGGAGGCAGGAAGGGAGGCAGAATTGGCCCTGGTGATCCTGGTTTGGCCCCTGTCTGGTTGTGGCTAACCAGCTGCAGTGGCTTGTTCCCAGACAAGTAAGTTAACCCAGCTCAGAGCCCTCCCCATAGTCTCCCCCTGCCCTGTCTTTTGTATCCCCTCCACACTGCAACCCCCACCCTGAGCCCCTCAGACACTCCAACCCTCAGTCCTGCACTTCCCCTCACATCCCAATCCCCTGCCCTGATCCCTGCACCCCCCCCACACCCCAACTCCCTGCTCTGAGCCCCTCCTACATCCAATACTGACTCCTATATTCCCCCATATCCCCAGCCCCCAGTCCTGACTCCTGCACCCCTTCATACTCCAGCCCTCTGCTCTGAACCCCTGCATTCCACTCTACACTTAAATTTCTTACAGGTACTGTTGTGTCACACCACCACCACCCCTGCCCTGAGGCGCTCCCCCAAGAGTGGGGGTGGGTTGTGATAGGATAGCACCTGTAAGAAATTTAAATTACTTTCACCCCTGACTGTGATCCAGATACAGAATTGTCCTTTCTCAAAGCTGGATCCAGCACTTGGGAGAGCAATGCTGTGGGGGATGAGCACCAAGAATAAGAAACCAAGCAGTCCCCTTCCCCCCCACGCCCACTCGTACTGACAGGAAGTACTCCTGTACTAGGAGTTAAGGGTGCTGATTACCTCTCAGGAGCTCGGGTCAGCAGTACCTCTAGTTCTGACATGTGTGAGAAACTCCTAAAGCAGATTTGTTCCCCATACATGGGTTTGTAATGTGGGAAGCAAGCTCAGTGGAGCCTCACTTCTCTTATTCTTATGGCCAGCCCTTCACCTTACGCATACATAGGACATTCTGTAGCTGGGCTACATCGTCTTTATGACCCAAGAGTTTAAATTTAAGTTTTGAGGTAAAGTTTGTATAGTACAAAAGTAGAAAAATCTCTACATAATGGGCTCTGTTAATGTTTCAGTATCAGAGCTGCTTATGAGGAAGCATGAACAGAAGCTTGGCTAATTTATTAAAATGCTAAAAAATATATAAAAATAGCCTCTTGATTTGACAGTAAGTTGAGATTAGTTAAAAAACAAAAGCGCCTACGTTGCCATCATAAACAAAGAATTCAACACTCCTTATCCTCTCTCCAAGCTGCTTCCTAGTCTTATCTTTTAATTAAACCTGAACTTTAGAATAAATGTGACTGGCATGCCAGTTTATTAAATGAAATATCGATGGGTCCCTACTAGATTCAGCCATTAGTATTCCATATAGACATTTGTATGTGGTTTTTTTAACTGGATGGCTACGTTAAAGAGCACATTTTCATTGTCGTTCTGGAGTTTAAAGGCACCCATTAGAAGGAAAGAAAATGAAAGCCTCTCTTCTTTAAAACGATTTTGTTTTGAACTAACTTTTTGTTTTGTGTAGCAAAACTGCACTCACCAGCTTGGATTTCCTTAACATCTGCTTGAACTGTATGAAAACAAGGAAAGTTTCACAAGAAAAGTAAGATCATATCTAATTTGGATCAATACTTGACAGGGAGTATCTAATCCTGATTGATTCTCCTGTAGCATCCTCAACACTCTCCCAACAGCAATGCTTGATTTCAAAGGATCTGTGTACATTGCAATAAAATACCGGCAGCTAGCCCATGTCAGTCGACTTGGGCGTGCAGGGCTATAAAATATAAGTGTAGTCATTTGGGCTCAGGCTGGAGCCCGGGTTCCTTGACTGTGATGAATGGGGGACCTGGGTGGGGAGATGGAGCCTTGACGGCTGCTCAAGGCAGTCAGCAGCCAGTCTCCTTCCCACAGAGCAGCCGTTTGCCTTCCTCGTGTGGTATTCAGCTGCAGTTGGCCAGCACGATCTGTGCCCGATGCTTCCTTATTCATCATGTTGATTAAATCCTCATGTGTCCAGATGCTCCACAGATGAGCTACCTCCTCCTGCAGCGCTTTTACCTGCTCACTGAGGGACTCCAGCAACCTCCACTTCTCACGCCACGTGCTCAAAGAGAAATATATGCTTGAGTGCCTTTCTGGATGGAGGCCTAAATACATCCAAATAATAGAAGCATTAGAAAGGGGCCCAGAAATGATTCACAAACAAGTTAGTTGAGCTAAACAGGTCAGGAGATAAATTTCTTAATAGGACAGAGTAGTCAGAAATCCAGTGCAGCATAGAAAAACGTTGTCCTCAAATTATAAAAATGAAAAGCCAACTTCTGCCTTCAGGTGTGCACATTAAAACCCTATTGAATTCAATGCACCTCGTCATTTAACACCACATCACTGTCCCAGCCTAATGTAAACCTAGTATATTGATCTAATAGACAATCTCATGGTTAGCAATCAGAATAAAACAAGCATTAAAGAAGGAATTAATGATGGGAGTAAACTGGCCTGTGCCCAGAGCCTCTGTGCAAACACAAGGAGCACAATTAATTAGCAGGCTGAATTGGAAGTAATTATGCATTAATAAAAGGATGATCTTGTGCCAAGTACAGAAGAAGGTTGAAACTCACCAAGAGCCAATGAATGTGGAATTCCCAGATGCCATTCAGTCAGTATTCCATCCCAATCCTCTTGCTCATGGTCCTTTGGCCTCCATTTGTATGAGTGAGGAGGAGCATGTATAAAGCACTACAGAAGGAACCTCTAGCTTTTTTTATGAGTATAAACCTCATAAAGCATGGAAATGCAGGAATGTTTCATGTAGACACATATACTTCTGGTATTACACAGGCTGTCTACAGTGATGGCAGTGTTATACTGCACCTTCCACTCCGCCCTCCCCCTGCCACCCAGCACTGGTATAAACAGCAGCTGGTGAAGCTCTGCTTAAGTGAGTAGAAATCCCAGGACTTTAGGGTATATACCTTGCACAGTCTGTACATGGCCAAGCTGTACCTCACGTAGTGCCCCATGGTAGGGAGCTGCTGGAACTGTTCTTCTCTTCCCTGCCAAAGATTTTCCTCCCTGCAGTGACAAAGTCTGGCAGCTGGGTGCTGCCTCCCTTCTGCAAGAGCCTTTCATTGCATGTGTAGCTGCACACGGTAATGTGTATGTATAGGGCCAGCTTTAGGAAGTGCAGGGCCCAATTCGAACAATTTCGACGGAGCCCTGCAGCAGACAGCAGTTTTGGTTGAGCAAAAAAAAAAAAAGGCACACAAAAAATCCCCAGCTACCTCCCCCTCCAAACCTCGGAGGTAGCTAACACTCTCTCCTCGCCCCCACCCCCACCCCTACCCCCCCCCCCCCCGCAGCACAGGGAAACCCTGCACTCAACTCACACCTCCTGCAGCTGCACTCCTCCTCTGGGGCTGACGCCCACTCCCGGAGCGTGCCTGGCACACTTCCGACTTCAGGGCATGGGGCCCCTTTAGGCGCGGGGCCCGATTCGAGGGAATAGGGCGAATCGGTCTAAGGCCGTCCCTGTGTATGTAGCCTGCTTTTCGCTGGAGTGAGTTGTTACATATACCCTGAACACTGCTTCAAGTGTAGGTAATGCCACAGATACTCTTGGTGGCAAAGGTTTCTTAATCTGAAGGTAATTAATACGTTTCACGGGGTTGTGGCTACCTTCCCTTTTGCACTAGCTTAAGGAAGTGTCTCAATTTCTGGGAGGTTAGTATTGATTCTCCCTCTCCCCAGTCTAGCTTGGGCTTGTGTTATGGGGAAAGGATTAAGGAGTAACTATTGCTTTATAGGCTGAAAGATTCTTTTAATACAACACTCTTTTCTGTGTGTGTGTGTGTGTGTGTGTGTGTGCGTGTGAGAGAGGGTGGTAGGTGCCAACAGGAAAGATAATTTCCGCAAAACAGTTTCAAGAAATTAGACTCCAGTGACAATGAATAAATTGTGATGAGAATTGTGTGTAGGGATAGAACTACAATGCATCTGTTCTTCACTGGTGAAAGAAGAATGTTGCAAAACTCCAAAGCCATGGGAAATATCATGGGGGTAGAGGTGTTAAGAAGAAAAGCTGTGAAAGAGGGGAATTTTTAGCGATATTTAAAAAAGGGAAACCTACCAAAAGCATACCATATGTTAGTGTTTGATGGGTGCCAACTAAAATTCTGCAACAACTTAAAAATACAAGGATGATCCATTTTAAAATATGCAGCTTAAAGCAGACTTGAAAGATCTGGAATGTATGAAATCATTGTATTTCACACAAATGGGAACAGTTGAAACAGATCAAGCAATTAAGATATAAAATAAGGGAGAAAAGGGGAAACAAAATATTGGTCCTTTATAAACACATGCAGACAAGTAGAAGCATGCCAAAATGAGGAAAGATAAGTGATGAGCAAGCAAATGAAGATTCCAAAATAGCTGAAGAAGTTATCAGCTATATAGGCTCTCTTTGCAAAACAAGTGGTCAATGATGGCAAGTACAGGCAGTCCCTGGGTTACGCGGATCCGACTTATGTCGGATCCATACTTACGAACGGGGCTTTTCTTGCCCCGGAGAACGCGGGCGGTGGGACCGCCCAGACGCGCCGTGGTCCCGCGGCCCGCGTCCTCCGTGGCTTTGCTCCGCGTCTCCCTGGTCTGCTGGGGGGGGGGCACCCCAGCAGACCAGGGAGATGCGGAGCAAAGCTGCGGAGGATGCAGGTGGCGGGACCGTGGTGCGTCTCGGCGGTCCCGCCGCCCGCGTCTCCCTGGTCTGCTGGGGGGGGGGGGGGGGCGCAGGTAGTGTGCCCCCCCCCCCCAGCAGACCAGGATTTTCTCGCCGACGCCTGTGGTAGAGCAGCTGGGGTGCTGCCGGGTTGGTCCTGCAGCTCCGCTCCTCGGCGCTACTGGACCAACCCGGCAGCACCCCAGCTGCTCTGCACCAGGCGTCCCCAAGTCAGCCGCTGCTGAAACTGACCAGCGGCTGACTAGAGGAAGACCGAGGCAGAGTTGGTCCCTGCAGCGCCGGGTTGGTCCCTGCAGTGCCGAGGTGCGGCGCTGCAGGGACCTACCCGGCAGCGCCCCAGCTGCTCTGTCCCAGGCGTCCAGATTCAGCCGCTGTTGAAACTGATCAGCGGCTGATTCCAGGAAGCCCAGGGCAGAGAAACACTGCCTCGGACTTGCTGTAGTCAGCCACTGGTCAGTTTCAGCAGCAACTGAATCAGGACGCCAGTTCCGACTTACGTACAAACTTAAGAACAAACCTACAGTCCCTATCTTGTACGTAACCTGGGGACTGCCTGTATATCAGATCAGAATGGGATCTGTAAGAGGTAAGTAACTGGCAACCAAACTGAAGATCAAGAGAGGCAAGAGTAAACAAAAATATATTTACTGAGAATTTTACAAAAGAAATTATACATTGACAGATTAATAGAAGATTCGCTTAAGTGCATGAAAATGAGCAGAAGAAATCTTGAAAACCTGAAAAATAATTTTCAATAACTCCAGGAGAGACACTTGATACTTAAAGAAAAGCAAATAGAGTTTGCATATAAATGGATTCTCAAACATACCTCCTGGCTTACTGGATTGACATTTCCTGGTTTACTAGATTTATATTTATTTTGAAAAAAATGTCTTATTGACAACCAATACATTTTAAATGATTTTATGTAAAACACGCAACTATTTTTAAGTGATACCAAGCAAATATAAATACACTATTTTATAATGGCTTGTGAGACCTCACTTCAAAATGAAATTGGCTTGGATAAGGGCACTGTCATAAGGAGAAGAACTGGGCCTTTGGACCTCAGCCTATACTCAGGCATAATCTCACCCTCTATCTGAGAAGTTTTGAAAAATCCTACCAACTTAATATTATATTTTTCAAATGGGCTCAGTGTGCTCTCAACTTGTTACCATTCAAGTCCCACTGGCTTCTACTGGAGGAAGGGGGAGGCCAGAGGAGTGTTTTTAAATATCTCACCCAGGGTGCATCTATACTGCAGGGCTTACCTCGAAATAAGCTGTGCAAATTGAGCGAGGTCAATTGCGTATCTTATTTTGAAATAGTTTATTTTGAAATAGGGAGCGTGTACACAGCACTCATTTAGAAACAGAGCACTCTTCCTCCAGCTTCCCTTACTTCATGTACAATGAGGGTTACAGGAGTCGGAGTAAGAAGTCCTCCAGCTTCACAGTTTTTCGACATTATTTCAAAATAACTGCCTGCTGTGTAGACGCGGACTAAAAAGTTATTTCGGAATAGCGCCAGTTATTTTGAAATAGTGTTGCAGTGTAGACGTACCCCACAGAGTAAAAGCCCACTGAAACTCAGCTACTTATTTGATGCAGACCTCCATCCTACCAGTCCACAGTAATTTTGACAGGGGACATTTAAGCCAAGAGAATATTGCCCTCTGAAGACAACATTGCAAGTTTAGGTCTTATCAAGCCTCTCTAATTTTTTTCCTTCAAGAATGACGATTTATACATAAAAGCTGTTTTCTATGCAAGAGACCATGAATGTGCAAAAATTCTTTTTCAGGCCATCAAACTGAACACAGCCAATATTGCAGTTAGAAAATGTGTCCTTTGTCACAGGTCCTAAGTGACCAACATTCTGCTTTTAAAATCAGTGAACAAAATGTGTCATAAGATAACAGCAAGAAAGGAAACCCAAAATGGACCTAATTAGGGTATTATATACCACTTAGGACCTGTCTACCAATATGTTTAATTTGCAGTAAGCTGGGATGTGAATTTACCCCCATACTCTCTGCCCATGCTGATGTGCACTAACAGTATCTATTAGTTGATCTAGTCCTATTTAGGGCTGTCAAGTAATTAAAAAATTAATCATAATTAATAGTAATCTATTATTATTTAAAAGTGCAGTTTATTTAAAATATGTTGGATGTTTTCTACATTTTCAAATATATTGATGTAAATTATGACACAGAATAGAAAGTGTACAATACTCATATTTGTTTTATTACAAATATTTGTACTGTAAAAAACAGAAGAAATAGTATTTTTTAATTGTAGTACAGTGGTTCCCAACCTTCTTTATACCATGGACCAACAAACCCATTCACAAACTTTTGGCTGACCAGTAAAATTTGATTTGCACATTTGCATGTTCATTATGTAAATATGCAAATACAATGTTACTGGTTTGCCAAAAGCCCTGGCTCTCAGAGCTACTGCGAACAGCTGTCTTCAGCTCTGGCAGTCGTCACATGGCGGGCGACTGCCACAATTGAAGCCAGTTGTTTGAGGAGGCTCTGGGGGCTGGGGCTGGGATACCCTAGAGCCTCCCAACCCTCTGCTGCCTTCCAGCTCCAGCCACTGACCCCAGAGTCCTCTGAACCCAACTGCCTCCAGTGCCAGTCTCCTTCCCTCAGAGCCCCTCAATGCCAGCCCCCCACGACTCAGTGCCTGCCCCTTATAGCCCCCCACCAGAGTCTTGAGTACTAGCCTCCTCTTTCCAGAGCCCCACTGTACCTAAACCTCCAGATTTCCCCCCAGTGCCAGTCTCCAGTCCCCAGTATTAGCCACATCCTCAGAGCCCCCCAGTGCCAACTCCCCACCCCAGACACCCCAGTGTCTCCCAGTGTCAGCCCCCCGCCTCTTAGAATCCCCGACTCCTTAGAGCTCCCCAGCACTAGTCCTGCCCCTGAAGCCCACAGTGCCTTCCCTACCCCCCTCACTTAGCCCTTCACTGCATCCCAGCCGCCAGCTGAGTGTTGCTTCCTGGGTCACGGATGCTATAACCCTGCCATGCCAGGCTCTGCGTGGACCTCCTGCCTCACAGCAAACTGCTCTTCCACCTCCAGGAGGAGACCCCGCCCCTGCCCAATGTTGGTTGGCTGAGAGGCAGGGTAGGATATGCCTCTCCGAACAGCCATGGTGGAAGGGGAGGCACTGGGTGGTGTACCCCAGCCACAGTCCCCGGAGCTGCCACGGTCTGGCAGTGAGTGGTCCATGAGCTGGCACCAATGCGCGGACCAATGGATGGGAACCGCTGCTGTATTACAATCTCTTTCTCATTAAAGTTGACTTCACATTGTTTTATTTTTCAGTGCAATTATTTTTCTATATCATTCTACATTTGTAAGACTCTAAAGTCTACAAGTCCACTCAGTCTACTTTTTTGTCCAGGCAAGTGCTCAGACAAAGTTTATTTACCTTTGCAGGACATTATGCTGCCCACTTCTTGTTTACAACGTCATCTAAGAGTGAGAACCGGTGTTTGCATGTCACTGTTGTCGCTGGGTATTCACTAGAGGCGCCAAGACTCATGCAAGATATTTAGCTCTTCACACTTCCACCGCCACTCCAGAGGCCATGCATCTGTGCTGATGATGGATTCTGCTTGATAATGCTCCGAAGCACTGCTGACCAGCACATGTTCATTTTAATAATCTGGGTCAGATGTCAACAGCAGAAGGCTGATTTTCTTTTCTGGTGGTTCATGTTCTATGGTTTCCACATCTGAGTGTTGCTTTTATCAGACTTCCAAAAGAATGAAGAATGCTCCACAATGCCAACCTGAAGATTTTGCAAGGTACATCATATTCTTGAGCCTTTGGTTGAGTGCCGTAGCTATCTTTACAAATCTCACATTGGTGGGACTGGTGGTGCGACTGCTTTGTGATTAGTCATAATCTACAATCTTAAAATGAATATGTGCTGGGTCACTATCCAAGACTGATATAACATGAAATATATGGCAGACTGTGGATAAAACAGAGCAGGAGACAGACAATTCTCCTCCCAAGGAGTTTAGTCACATATTTAATTAACACATTATATTTTTAATGAGTGTCATCAGCCTCTAGAATGATGGCTGAAGTATGAAGGGACATATAAATATTTAGCATATCTGGCATGTAAATATCTTGCTATCCTGACTACTAATGTGCCATAGGAATGTCTGTTTGTCACTTTCAGGGGACATTGTAAATAAGAAGCAGGAAGCATTATCTCCCATAAATGTAAACAAGCTGGTTTCTCTAAGCAATTGTCTGAACAACTAGGACTGAGTGGATTTGTAGGCTCTAAAGTTTTATATTGTTTTCTTTTTGAGTGCAGTTATGTAAAAAACCCCTTAAAATCTACACTTGCAAATTACACTTTCATGTTAAATAGATTGCACTAAAGTATTTCTATCGGGTGAATTGAAAATACCATTTCTTTTATCATTTTTACAAATGCAAATAGTTGAAATACAAATAATATAAAGTGAGCATTGTATGCTTTGTATTCTGAATTCTAATTGAAATCAATACGTTTGACATCCAAAAATATTTAATAAATTTCAATTGGTGTTCTATTTTTGAACAGTGCAATTAAAATCACAATTAATCGCAATTCATTTTTTAAATTATGATTCATTTCTGTTAATCACATGAGTTAACTATGATTAATCCACAATCCTATTCCTACTTCAAAGTAGGGTAGCTCAAAGTGAACTATGGAACTTTAATCCTTGGTCTACACTAGGGAGTTATTTCAAAATACAGTAGACTTCTGATAATCCGGAACCTTTGGGACCTAGGTGGTGCCGGATTATCGGATATGCCAGACTATCAGAAGGTACTATAAGATGGTTATATATATATATATACTGTATACAGTATATACTGTATATAAAGTGTTTTTAACCCTTTTTAGTGTACATACTGTATACAGTACACTGTAATGTTTTAGTTTTTTTAACCCTTTTTTACCCTTTTCGCTTGGTTCAGCTGCTGCCATTGCTGCCTTCTGACTTATTTTTTGCTGAAGCTCACTCACTAGGCTCTTGCCATTTTGATGCCGGACTATCAGGAGTGCTGTACAATTGGATGCCGGACTATTGGAGTTTTATTGTAACAAGTGGAACATACACACTACCAAACCCGATATTTCAAAATAAGGGGCTGGTTATTTTGAAATAATAACTCCTGCTTTCCAAGAGGAAAATGCTTATTTCAAAATAGTTATTTCGAAATAGGGGTAGTGTGGATGCTCCATTGCTGTTATTTCGAAATACCTACTCCCCAGAGTCATTCAAAGTAGTTATTCCCCAGTGCTTCCGGGGCTCTAAGTTGAGGCAGTGTGTCTACATTAAGGGAGTCTCCCTTGGACTAATTTTGAGGCCTCCCTGTAGTGTGGACACACTATTTCAAAATCGTTATTTTGGGAGTTTTTATTTCAAAATACATTATTTCAAAATAATTTCTCAATGTAGACATGCCCTAAGTGTGTGTCAGCAGGATCCATCTGGACAGTTAGCACTCAGCAGGCCACTGTAGACTTACACCTTGTAAATACACCAAGCTGTAAATTTAAGATTAATGTAGAAGCTCTCAGAGCATTCTAGTCAGGTTCTTATTCCTGTTTTTAGATTTCATGTACAAATATGTTTAAATCATTTTCCCCCAAGATAACCAGTCAGAATACATCAATTACAAATGATTATGCTGAAATGAATTTGTAGTTCAAGGCAATCTATTATCTCTCTTCACCAGGTTGTATTACCTTTCTTGGGAAAGGAAAAAATAGATGCAGATGTAATGCATGTTAATCATGATAATATCCACATTAAACACCTTGTCAGGATTACTCATTATTATTATTATTATTTTGCATTGCAGACACAGTAAATATCTCCTCTAAGTTTCTTTCATAGGTTTTTTGTTTCCTCAACCAGTTTCAAAATGAAAATTATAGTTATCCCTGTAAACAGGGAAAACTCTCTGTAGATCTGATGAGAACTGCATGATTTGTTGCATGAGACATGAGGAAATATAGAATCCCCAGCCATGTTTTTTAAAACAGTCCCACCAGATATCAAGAAGCTTCATGTTTTCTTTTCAGCAAGGCAGGTGCACCTTATAAAATATAGACCAATTTTTTTATTGTCACTGGCCACGGCCATCTTCAAATTGAGTGTCACTACTAAATCTTAGAGGAGTCTCCGACTAAAATGTACATAAAGTTTTAAATCCTGTCCCATGGATTTTTGCTGTTTTCTTCAGTTCTTACAATGCCAGAAAGCTAATGCATCTGTGAAATGATGGAAATGCCATATACTGAAAATTACTGTTCTTCTCCTCAGTGACCATTATGCTTTTGGGAATAGAGAATCACATAGCAAGCAAACACTCCGCACTTCCCACATAACTCTTTGTTGGTAACATAAAAATACAACTTTATTTTGAGGTATCTGTCCTCACACTTCGCTGTCAATAACTAAAAGGCACCTTCTTGGGAGCCTGGGGATTTAACTCAAAGTCAAAGAGCGCAGTGTTTTGCTAAGTTTTGTACACTTGTTTCTTTAACACAGATACCTCACTTCCCACACCCAGTCTCACACAAATACTGCACTCTCGTGGTTTCTATTTGTTTGAAAATGTAGTAGGAAAAAACCCAAACAAATGTCATGGTGCCTAAAGCCCTGAGCCAAAATCCATTGAAGTCAGAGGAAAGAATCCCATTGATTTCAAGGGTCTTTGGGTCAGGCCCCACATTAGCATATTTAGCTCTGTACAGTTTTGAGTTTTCAGATGCAGAGCTGAGCAACTTAACATAAGCAGCCAGGTTTAACAAGGAGCCTCCCCATCTGTAAATAACAAAATCCTACACAAACGCGGTTCTTGAAACAATAGCTTTACATCTGCTTCCTGTTTGCCACCTAGGTTTGTCACAGGGAATAAATGCTGGAGTCTATTTCGTCATGTGATAGCTAGCATTGAATTAATAGGAAGCAGATTCTTCCACACACCTGGGCTGTGTCTACACTGTGCCACTTATTCCGGAAAATCAGCCGGTTTTCCGGAATAAGCTGCGAGTTGTCTACCCTGGCCCTTGAATTTCCGGAAAAGCAATGATGCTCTACTGTACAAAATCAGCTGCTATTCCGGAAAAACTATTCTGCTCCCGCTCGGGCATAAGTCCTTATTCCGGAACACTGTTCCGGAAAAGGGTCACTGTAGACAGCCCAGTAGTCTTTTCCGGAAAAAAGCCCCGATCATGAAAATGGCGATCGGGGCTCTTTTCCAGAAAAGCGCGTCTACATTGGACACAGACGCTTTTCCGGAAAAAGGGATTTTCCAGAAAAGCAGCCTGCCAACGTAGACACTCCTTTTCCGGAAAAACTGAAAATGGAATAGTATTCCGTTTTAAGCATTTCCGGAAATTCATGCCAGTGTAGACACAGCCCTGGAGGAAAGAGCTCACTTTTAGCAAAATGGAGATAAGGAAAACTAGAGTTGAGAGGGATGAGGGGAATGCATGAAGGTAAAAATGAGCCCAAAGTGGAATGGATATAAAAAATCACATCAAAACTGGTTTTTGACATAAAATTACAGGTTCAATTAACTTTTTTTCATGAAAAATACTTGATTTCTGTGAAGGGGAAAAGAAATTAGAAAAATTTAATCTGAAAACCAAAAGATTTTGGCTGAAAATGGAAAGATTTTATTCAACATATTTTGTTTATTATTGGAAATATTTCATTTTTTGCATTGATAGCTGAAGATTAAAAAATTCCCGACTGTGTGCGCAAGGGTGTGGGGAAAGGAGAGAGGAAATCAGACTAGCTCTATCCTAAAGATTTTATTTAAAAAAAAATTTCCATTCTTTGTGACAGTGCTATTTTCTTTGCTTATCACGTTTCCCTTTTCTTTCATGCAGATGTTGGATTTTCTGATTCATTTGACAGAAGTGAGGTGCGGGCTTTGTTGCTAGCAAGATCTTGAGGAGACTAAGAACAGTTGCCAATCAGATCAAAGAGATTATAGTAGTCAGAGGGGTTCTTTTTACTTATTATTATATAACCATATACACAGAGACTAACACTGGAGAGATTATGAAAGTCTCTTCACTCTGGCTAACAAGGGCTGTCAGCCAGTCAAATCACAGAGATTTGCATAATGGACAGTCACTGAGCCAAATTGTCTACTGATGACACTGAAGATACACTGCTATACATCAGCTGACAATTTGGATCAATGAGTCAAAATATGGAGATTACTTCAGAATATAGAAACAACCTTAAATTATCACTAGAGCAAGTACATCATCTCTGCACTCTGACCACAACAAATCCATTTCAATGTAATTGTTTTATCTACGAATATAGGAATTTCCACACTAGATCAGACCTGGGGTCCATCCGGTGTAGTATCCTGTCTCTGTTGGTGGCCAGTACCTGCTACTTCACACGGCAAGTTCAAGATACCCAATAGCATTCAGATGTGAGATAATTTGCTCCCCAAGACAGTTGCCTCCCAACCACTGTTCCCTATAATTTTTTTCCATCCAAGGGCAGAATTCATTTTGTTATGTGCATAGAGGTATGTGAGGATGTGCACCATTAGTAGAAAACACATGCAGCCAGCTGTGGGTACTATGGGTGCTCTGCTAATCAGCTGGGCAGCTTTTGAACCTCTTTTGGGCAGCTGTCCAAGTCCTCAGCTTACAGGGAACACTGCTCCCTAACCCTGATAGGCAGAGATTGATTTACATCCTGAAGTGTGAGGCTTTATGTCCTTTCAGAAACATTTTTACTTAATATTCACTGTTGGAACTGGAATTCTTGTTATCTATGTACATGTCCAATCCATCTTTGAGTTTCACTAAGTCCTTGGCCATCGTGACATCCCATAGCACAACTGAGTTCCACAATCCAATTACCTACGGGGTAAAAAAAAATCCCTTTTTATCCGGCATGACTTTGAAAATGAAATGTGGCATTCATTGTCCTGTTGTTCTACATACACACACATGCACATACACACACAACCTCTCCATAAAGGAAAAACAACTATCTTGTGCCTTTGGATTACAGAATGAAGTGATCAACATTGTGACCATTTTTGGTTCTTATTAAGATTTTTGCCATGGGGATGATAATGTGAAATAAAGAATAAATTGGGGAATAAACTAAACAACTTTTTAAAAGCTCCTGGCAGAAAACCCCCCCATTTAATTCCTTGTCAAAAAGTAATATAAATAACAACTGAGCATGGCACTTAGCATTTACCATGCAAGAAAGTGGGAGGAGTTAAAAAAACTAGGAGCACTATTTTTTGCAAAGGGATGATTGTTTGTGACACTTTTATGATTTATGTAAATAATCAATCTTAATTATTATATCCCACGGAAACAGGTTTCTCACCTTTATCAAATCTTGCTCACCAGGCAATACTATCCAAACATGCCATTTCAAGGTCTACCAATAATAGCACACAGCTAGCTAAGCCAGCTTGAGGCCAAAAGTGAGGTATGCCTCCTATGGTTCTGCAGCTCAGGGACAATTCAAGCATGCTGAGACTCCCCACAGTGCTGAGCTAATGCTAATGTCTTTATGTAAGCCCCCGAGGAAATTCAACAAAGTACAAGCTCTGGCTGGTTGCAGGTGTAATTTTTTCAAACTCCTTTTGCAACCTGGAGACAATACAGCTGAATTCAAGGTGAAAGTACAAGTGGCAGGTGTTGGCTACACTAATGGGGCAGGATATATGTTTTAAATCATGAAAATGAGGTTCGTATTCTAAGATGAAAATGAAACCAAAGTCCTGCCTAACACTTTTAGAGCAGCATGAGCCTAGGCAAACCTGCCCGCATGCAAAGCAATCTTTTTTTTTTTTTAACGGAGCTTTGAGTGTACCAGGCTTGCAAACCTGGAGTAATAAATCAGCTTTCAGGGGGCTTTGCTGGGACTCACAAATTTTAAATAAGTTCAGATATGAAATAAGGCACACAATTTATTTTCCAAATAACAGGCTCAAAGCACCATCATCCTGGGAAAATGAGGTGAGAAATCATATGGCATCCTAACAGGAAGGTCATTTTTAACAGATGTCACCGAGCCATAGATTTAACTACTTGTTAATTTGCTTGGTGAATATTCTATCCCAGAAAAACTCTGCTGCATCATGGGGATGCCGTCTGCTCTTCTGAAATTTGGCATCCCTGTAAAGCTTGTTTTATGAGGAAGAAAAAGGTTTTCTTTTCCGACATTTGGCCCAGTGTAGATAGGCCAAATGTCAGAAAAGCTTCTTCCCAAAAAAGAAGCAGAAAAAGCAATTCATATTGCAGTTTGCAATTGCGTAGCTTTTTCCGGAAGAACAGTGTAGTGTAGACATAGCCTCTGATACTTGCATCCTGTCTAAAATCATATATATGTCTCCTTTCAGTTTGTCATTCCTCCCTTCGCTCTCACTACACATACCTTGCCATCCACCCTGAGATTATCAGAGGGCTAGCAACAGGCTAAATTAACCACTCACCTACTTGTCTGTGCTCAGTAGTTACTCATGAAAGCTAAATTTAAGTTGGCAAATGTACCATGACTATATAGCTACAGATGAATGTAAAGTGAAATGAGGAGCTGTTTTGAGTCATGCTTGGGCTAACATTTGATGCGTTGCATGTGTTGTAAGGAAATGGAGTGTGTGGGAATCATCATTGCCTATGATGGTGAAGGCTGGGGAATGACCAGTCCAGCAGCCACATCATCCCTTTTTCCTTTGGATGTTAAAAAGATATTTTTTACCATGTCTGTCAGATGATACCTTCTCAATAGACCTTCTCAATAGACCATTTCCAGGGCAGAACTGAAACAAGTATCCAACCATTTTGTGAGTTAAAGTCATCAGTCTGTTATATCAGCTATGGGGAGTCTCCTCAACAAACTCATAATCTTCTGTTATCTTTACGGGATGACATATGCCTCTACTGAGGGCACACACAGTGACCCCAGACCTTCTATTTCAGCCACAAAGGGCATTTGGGGGCCTCATGCAAAACCCATTGGATGTAATGGGAATCATTCAGTTGACTTTGATGGGCTTTGGAACTAGGCCTTTCACCTTTTTGAATGAAACTGGGATACTGCTTACTCATAAATATACATTCTGACTTGGGTTTTTCTGGCCCCTGCTGTGTCAGAATTCAGAGTGCCAGTTTAGGTTCATTACTAAGCCAACAGCAGGATGCCTGTGAGGTCTCAGGGGTTTGTTTCTCAATGTTTATAAATGTTGATACTTGTACCATAGGCTACATACTGTCAGTTTTAATGATTATGTCAAAGGAATTCAGGTATTAAACCCAGATGGACCATGGATTCACTGTCTAAGTCTTTGAAAATTACTACAACAGGTGTTTTGAAGGATAAGAACATCACATGTTGAAGCAGGGGAAAAAAGGGTCCTATCATATAGGTTTTGCTTCAAGTGCCACTTCTGCTGAGCAGGTTTTCTTGCATGATCCAAAGTTAGCATGTGGCTTCACTTTATCCGATCCATATTTTTTAAGCCAGCAGATATTGCTAAATAAGGCATCTAATGTGGTTTTTGTTTTTTGAGGCAGTCAGATCTCTGCCAGGAACTAGAAGGAAGGTCAGGGACACCTTTCATGTAGGTTACTGAATCATGATCATTGCAAGGCATAACAACTTTCCATTTGAATCAGTGATATGGAGGTGAAAATTTCCCATATTGAATTACTAGTGCTCTACACCAGCCAATCCTGTGTTTTCCTTTCCTTTAACAGGACTATGAACTTTCAAGATGCCAGCTGCTTTCAGGAGTAGGCATATTGATGAAGTAGGGTGCACTTGTCCAGGGATGGTTTGAATGAATGGGGATGTAAATCGGAATCCTTGTATACAGAGAATTCCAATATGTTCGTGACAAGACCAGAGCCACATGTCGCTTACATACACATAGTAAGAAATAGTCCATGATGTGCTCCTCAGGGCTTATAGTCTAAATACACAGGCATAGAGCTGAAGGGGGAAGTAGAGGCCCAGAGATTCATAGCTAGGCCACCCACATTTGACAAAAATAATTCAGTAAGCATTCTGGAAACATCAGCATTTGTGTGCAACAGATCCTGAACATGAAAGGTGTCTAAACTCACTCAGCCTCTACATTTCTAGGTAAAAGTTCTCTAGGTGCATAATCTTCTTGAGATATGGGCTATTATGATGTAGACTTCCTGCTCTATCCCTATCTGATTGAAGTTGTTCCACTAGGGAAAGATTGGACTGGACCTGGAGTTGACCCTTCCCAAGTGGGTGCTCTCACTACTACGCTAGTTCATGCTCACACGCTCTTTCTTGCTGGCCCCAATGACTAGTTACTTCCAATAGATTTGGAACAGATCTCCCACTTGTTCTCTCCCTCTGGCCCAGATGGGGAAATTGGCGGTGAGTCTCCCCTAGCCAAGCTAAGTGCTCTAGTTAAGGTGGGTAGCGGCAGCACCACCTCCTCCAGCTAGAGTGCCCAGATATCAAGTGTGAAAATATCAGAGTGAGTAATAGGCACCTAAATAAGACAAAGTCCTGAATATCAGGACCTGGCCCTATAAAATCAGAACACCCAGCCCAGTTGCTTTGTGTGAAGTGAAGCAGGCATCCAACTCATTCCTGCAAGAAATGTTTTGGGCCTAAGCTGCCTGACTTCAATCGGTGGGTTCCCATTTGTGAATTGCTGAGCAGAAGGAAGTGCCTCCTAGAAGCCTAGACTTAGGCTCCCATCCCTGAGAGAAAAAGACCTGGCTTAGAATGCACCCCAATTGCTAGCATCTCACACTGGCTAATTTAGGCAGGGGGCTGTCTAGTATGCTGGTCTTGTGAATCTTATTCCAAAGTGTCTCTCTCTTGTCATTCGTTGCATAGGAAATCTAAGCCCTCAACTCAGCTTTGTGGTTCGCTGTGCTGTGATTTCCTAGGCACCTAAAAGGTATTGTGACACTGAGTGTCACAGTACCTAAGTCCTTTTGTGGATCCAAAACTGGGTATTTATATCGTGCCTATTTTATGAATTTGTATTCATGCATGCTGTTAGGGGCTCCCTGTGTTAGGTGCTGTACAAGTTTGTAGTCTGTTCAAGTATGCATGAGTCACAGATGTGTTATGAAATTTACATTGCCTACATACATCCCCACCCAGAACCACGCTGCAAAATTTAGTTACATACTGTGAACATTCTGTCCAGCAATTTTCTGGGAGTTTTATTGTCTAGATTCTGCTGATTTGTTTCTGTTTTCCAAATCTGTGTGCAGGGCTGCCTTTGGTTTGTTTTCTTCTGCTTTTGCAATATGGGTTTAAACCTCTGGGCTGTCATAATAGAGCCACTGACAATAGCAAATAGCAATGAAGCTGGAAGTCAGCTTCATTAAATCAGGAACAAATGTGTTTCAAAGGTGAAAAGAGGCAAGTAGATGAGAATGATGGGAATATACAGTCACCAGATAAAAATGCTAACTTTTTTCTTCACGAGTATGTATCGAGTGCAAGAAAATAAGTCATTAGAAAATACATGCAAAAAAACCTTCCCGAATTTAACCCCCTCTTCTTCTAAACCAGATCATTTGGTTTTGTTCCAATAGATGCAGAAACAATCTTTTAGAATCTAAATTCCACTTATTTCCCCTTTTATCACAGGAGAGGTAGGAAAGGTAAAGGAAACAAGAATGGGAATGAGCTCGCAGGTGGGATGGGAAGAAGAAGGATGTTAAGTAGGTGGCAGGGAGACCACAGGTTTGATTCTATAAGATAATTACACTCTGATGTGCTCATTATCTTGCACATATAAGCCGCAAGTGGGGCTCCAGTGGGCCAAGAAATTGACACCTGATAGATGAACTATCCCATGATCAGAGCCATTGCTATTGATATGTAAAAAAAAATCCAGCCAGGTGGGGTACCATGAAATGTGCAGCACCAAATTGTCTTAGCTTTCATGGTGCAGCTGCGTGTGGGCTCTGGTGGCTCCTCAGCTCCCCTCCCCAGCTGCCCCCTACCAAGAGGGCTGCCCCCAACCCCTGCTCACCAAGTGGCAGCAAGTGGTGCAAGTGCAGGCTGGAGGACACAGGAGAAGCAGGGGGCAGGCAGGTAGCAGCGAGAGAAGCGGCATTTTCACTTTCAAAGCACCTCTTCTCTCCTGCCAGCGGTGCGCCCATGCACTACTCCTCCTGAGTTTTCCAGCCTGTGTCCGTGCCACCCACCACTGCCCACACTTCCCACCTGGTGCTCTGAGACTGCAGGCAAGTCCCTCCTCCCTGCCCTCATTGCCGCAAATGGCATCCAGTCTGAGGGTATGTCTACACTACAGAGTAAATTTGAAATAACAGCCGTTATTCCAAATTAACTTTAATAGCATCTACACAGGCAAACCGCTATTTCGAAATAAATTCGAAATAGTGGAGCCCTTATTTTGAATTTGGTAAACCTCATTCTATGAGGAGTAACACCAAATTTGAAACAGCTATTTCGAATTAAGTGCTGTGTAGACACTTAATTCGAAATAAGGGGCCCTTCCCAGGGAGCCCTGGTGGCCACTCTGGGCACAACCAGGAAAACTTACTCTCCTCACCCCCATCCCCAGAACCATTAAAGGGGTAGACCCTGGCCACAGTGCCTGTGCTAGCTCCAAGCCTGCCAGGCCAGAGCCATCAGTGGCCACCAGTGGCCCCAAAACATGAGCCAACAAGCCACTGGCAGCCAGCCCTCCGTCTCTCCCCAGGAGCAGTCTGCCAGCTCCCAGGAGCCTGCCAGGGGCTGGAGAAGGTGGGCACCTTCCTGGTCCAGGGTGGAGATCATGAACCTTATTCAGGTTTGTGGGGGATGCCCCCAATGTCCATGATCTCCGCACTAGACAGAGGAACGCAGCTGTCTATGACAGGATAGCTGCCAGCCTGGCCACCAAAAGCCACATGTGAACCCAGGAGCAGCATGAAAGTCAAGTTGGTCCAGCAAGACCCCCAACCCTGAGTTTCTTCCCCTTGCTTCCCCCTTCCAGCTCCCTCCTCCCAGGTTTCCCCCACCCTTCTTCCACCTCCTTTTCCCAGTCTCCCCAGAGGTTCATTCCCCCCCTCCCAGTTTTGTTCAATAAACCCAGATTTTTAAACATATGTGTCTTTTATTTGACATCAGGAAGGGGGCATAGGGAGGGTAAGTGTAAGGACGTGAGGGAAGAATGGGGCACGAGCCCCCAGTGGGGAGGACCGGGGAGGCTCTGAGGGCTCTGAGGGGTGAGCGCTATCCTCCAGGGCCTCCTGGATTCTGACAGCCCCCCCCGATGGACACCCCAGATGGCAGCCTGCAGCACGTGCAGCCGGGCTGATGACAACGACCCCACGAGTCGCACCAGTGTGCTCAGGGGCAGCTCTGGCTCTATGTGGCTGAGTGCTGTGGTGTCCCGAGTGCGGGCACTCAGGACACTCCAAGACAGGACTGCTTTGCTGTCCCTCATCGAAGTAGACAAGCAAGCGGGGAACCCAGAGAACTGTCTATCCAGGGTGGGGGTAGGGACCCTTTAAGCACGGAGCTCAGTTAGCCTCAGGCAGCAGCTCCACACACTAAGTCCTAACCTGATGCCCTGCCGGCACTGGTTCCGGCCAGCCTTAACTTCGGTTCAGGGTCCACTCAGTGTGGACGCACTATTTCGGAATAGCAAAATGCTATTTCGAAATAGTTTTGTGTATAGATGCATTATTTCCAATTAGCTTAATTCAAATTAACTATTTCAAATTAATTTAATTCAAAATAGCAGTGTAGTGTAGACATACCCTGAGAGAATTGGCAAACCTAGCACCTATCACCCACAGCTTGTGCCCCCACTGCTTTCTCCCTCCCCACAGAGAAGCCAGCTACCCTGCAAAGTGACCCTTTCCATGGAGGGAGGGGGCAGGTGCTGGACTGTATCAGGCACCAGTCTTGGTACGGACAGCCCTGCACATGATCTTCAGATTGGCTTTTAAAGATTGATTCAGAGGCAGAAACATATGCTTCAAATTATAATTTTACAACAATTCTATCTTTAATGTTTTTCATACCACGGTGTTGTTGGATTGGATTAGTTTGCAGTTTAGAAATACTGCCGAGATCCACACATTGCCTGTATTATAATGGCAGCATATTCCTGAAGGTTTCACATGTGAAGAGAGGCAACATACTTAGGGGATTCGTGCGATTTTTTTTTCTCTCACCGGATGTCTATTTAAATATCCCAATAGGAAAACTGGATGAAAGAGAGCAATTACTTCTGGAATCTGAATATATCTCCCTGTTGACTGAAGTCACTCACTACACTTTCTAGATTTGAAAATATTTGATTTGAGGTAATCACTAAAACTTTCAGCTTTCTGTCTGAGACACTCAGAATCACGATTTAATGTTTTGCATTGAAACAAACCGTGAAACCAAATCTGTCTTAATTAAACCTGATTTCAGAGTATTTTGCTGCGTTTATAGTTTGCCAGATGTATTTCTTCATTATATTAGCAGACTAATTTTATAAAGGTAGATGGAGAAAGCCAATTGGTTTTCAGGCATGAAATTCCCCAGGTCTTGTAGACGTTACCGTGACCAGCAAATTTAAAAACAAGTATTTTACATTCTACTGTATTAGTCCTGCAGCTGTTGTTGTTGTTACTGTTTATATACAGAAAAAGTACAATGTGGAGTTGAGCCAAACCTTTTGCATTTACTTAGCTAGGCCCCTAACCCGTGGGGTTCTGAATACCCTCTACTTCACTGGACCCATTTATTACTGAGGATGCTCTGAACTTCACAGAACTGGATCTCTAATGAGTTCCAATTACTACCCTATAACTTAGCACTCCAAAGCCACTTGTTATGCGCTGGAGGCAGAATGACTCCTGGTGCTGTCTTTGGGGCAATATAACCAGGCACCTTCCCAACCCATGGCTGTTCCTTAACATGAACCATTGAGCCCATAGTCATCCAGGAGATTCTCTTCTGGGATTCTGTAACTGTACTATGTCATCTAATGTGTCCTGATGGCTCTGCACTGACCTCAGTTTTTTGATGGAGCCTGATATAGGGGTTTCATGCTATGCCAGTGTACATTGAAAGACACCTTTCCTCCACACTGAGGTCACTCCTTAACCTGCTGTCCCCAAACACCATAACAGATTTCCTTTCCACATAATTTGCTTTGGCTACATCATAAGTATGATGCTGGCAGACTAGGTGCAAGCTCGTGCCACAGTTGTAGGCTTCAGCTGACTGCTAATGATTCACAGTCAGAAAGTAGAACATCTCGTGTTAGTATTGTTCTAGAACAACGAACCACAGTCATGGGGAGCTGTGGGAGCCATGCCTGCAGGCGGTCAACATATACAAGAGATCTCGCGGCTCATGAGTGGATTACCCTGATGCCAGAAATTGCCTGGACCTTGGTTTAGACACTAAAATGCTTGCTGTGTGCTTTACTCTTACATTTTTATTTGAAGGGATATTAATAGTAGGAGGTAAACATAGTCAGGCAATTCATCTGCCTCATACATCTCAAGAATATGTCAGTGTAGGGACAGAACTAGATTTTCTGATTCATAGAATCACCTCAAGACATTGTCAATCAAGTGTGAAGGCTCAGTCAGGCTATACTTTAAAAACATATTACTCAATCCTGTTTTTTTCCCCTTCTGTCTTCCTTTCGGTTTTCAAACAATACCTACAGGTTGCTTGTGCTAGGATGCTGTGAAAATTTAATTTCCATAAAGCTTTTCCAATCAGTGTGGCACAGTCATTTTATTAATAGCTACTGAATTGCAAAGATGAATAAAAAGGTCTCTCTCTTTTTGTCAAGCTGGTATTATCATTAAAGCATCAAGAGCTTTTGAAAGCTGACCTAACTTACAAGTATTCTCTGTTGAAAACTAAAAGAAGAAATTGGTTAGCTTGTGATCACACACAGCAGAGGAAGCTTGGTTCCCTAGAGTTTCTTAGCTGCATTTTCTCTGAACATACTGAACGGCAGTATGTTCAAAAAGCCTACCCTCCCCAGTGGTCACATCACCTCCTCGATCAGGAGTGGGCAATAAGCCAGAGACGCTTCACCATGGTTAGTCCTGGGAAGGTCATTGGCCTTTATTTATCTGTGCCTCTGCAGGTATGGCTGCTTGTAGCTCCTGTTGGCTGCAGATCTCTGTTACTGGTCACTGGGTGCTGTGGGAAGCAACATGGACCAAGATATCACTTCCCACAGCTCCCATTGGCCAGGAACGGCAATCTGCAGCCAACAGGAGCTGCAAGCAGCATACCTGTGAAGACACAGATAAATAAAGTGCCAACAGCCCAACAGAAGCTAGCCCTGGTGAACCGCCTCTGTCCCATGGGCCACTTATTGTCCAACCCTGTCCTAGACATACTTGTCTTTATTTTTCACTGCCTTGTGTAGATGTAACCTACTGGTCAATGTAACTGTGTCCCCCCCTTATCAGATCCTCCAACAACATGAGAGGATGTTACAGCTCTCAGCTAGAGACCTTTAGTTCAAGCTGTAAAGACTCATGCATTTGGCTCTGGAAGTCCTGGGTATTGGCCAGCATGCCAAGCATCATATGATGACTTACATTTATGCTGCCAAGTCAAAATGGTGGCATGTTACACCCACTATGCACGAGTGGGTATGACTACACATGGTACAAGATAATGAAGTATCAGTGCTTCCTCACTGCCTTCACTAACTGGCTGCAGTAGCCTTCTCCCACAGCTTCTCTGCCTCTTCTCCTTTTTCTGTTGCACAGCCTATTTGACTTTGACAGTGTGCTTTTAGCTTGTTGGGTGTTCTCAGGGGAAACCACTTCTGAGTGTCCATTCGCTACTGATGGCACCTGCTCCTGGCCATCGAGATAGAGGGTTGAAATTTGAATTGGATATAGGTTCCTTGCCTGCTTTCTTTGTATGGGAGAGCAAAATCAGGAGTTGAGAGACACAGAATGATTTAAATACAGGCAGGACTACCATGCCCCCATGGAATTCAGGGCATGGGAGTAGACTGAACAAAGAGAAAATTAGAAGTAAGTAACAGGGAAGAGTGAATCCAGTCACATTCAGGGTAATTTTTCTTTATTTTGTAGTTTGGTTTGAACTGCTCTGTGTGATTCTATGCCTCCCCTCCCCTTTACCATCTAAGCATTGTGCCAGAAATTTTTCTCCATTTTAATTTGTTTTCCTTAGTTGCTCTGTAACATCTAGCAAGCAAGTATCCGAGTATTGACTATGCCGAGTAAACTATTTTACATGGCTCCGACGACGGAGCCATGTAGTCTAGATGTACCCTGAGTGACAGAGTGGGGAACCACCCTGACAGATAGATACCCCATGACACTCTCTAAAAGGCATTTTGCTACTCAGACTTTTTGCTTGTGTAGTAATAGCTTTGGAAATGCATCTAGTCACCACTTTGTCTCCTTTTTTTGTAATTTGAATAATATAAACGTTTCTGAATGTACACACAAGCCACTCTCATCTGTCAAGTGTCACCAAGCCCACTACTGCCCTGGAGATGTGAAAAGCAACTTCCCATTGTGATGGCACTTATAGCTGCCAACTCTTCTTAATACCTCCCCGCTGCTAAATTACATTAGATTGACTTCAGTGAAAAACTTCAGCTGTGACAGACTGTGTGGGAGGCCCTTTGACCTAGAGCTGGGTGAAAGATTTTCATGGGAATGGTTTATCAACAAAAAAATGGCTTTCAAGCCAACTTTTTTGTGCTCATTAAGAAGTGTTGGGTTTTAGTTTTAAAATTTTTACCCCAAATCAAAAATATTTTTGCTTTACAACATCCACTTTTTTTTGGATTTGGTTTTGGTTTAAAAAAAGTTTCCACATTAAATTTGGAAAGAACTAAAAACAAACAACAATAAAAAACCCTCTACGGGGAAAAAACTGCTCTTTTTTTTTTTTTTAAACAAGCCGTACTTTTCACATTCCCCTCTTGTGGGCCCCTTTGTGTTTTGTAGTTGGGGCTTTGGTACATCTAAATGGAGCCCTGAGTGCAAACAATCCCAAGCTGAGTACTTCTTGGAGGTGTATAGGAACGGTAATAAACTCTTTTCCTAATAGCCAGATTCTGGACCGTGTGGAGTTGAAAGGACATAAAATAGAATTGAGGAAGAGGTTGCAGTAGTGAAGTGTAAAGGCCCAGATATGTTTGATATTTAATGTTTCATGGTTTGTACTTGGGTTGCTTTACTCAACCATTAGCAGATTTTGTGGGTTGAAAAATGCACCTGCATGTTCAAACATCACTAACAATGTAGGGAAGGAGTGTTGTTCAAACTTCTGCTTCAGGCAAGGCATTATTGTCCTTAATATGACAATGCCTCTAGTACTTCTGTGGCCAATCTAAACTCCAGCACTGGGCTTTATAGGTGTTATTCATATTTTAGTCTCATGGGGGGGAGGCAGTAGTTAGGGTTCAGAAAGAAAACAGCACTGGACCCGAATTCTTTGTGTACAAAGTGGTGGGGTTACATTTCATGGCTTCATGAGCTCCTAGGTTTGCCAGCACTCCTGGACTGGTTGGACTGAATGCCATTGCTGCAAATGGTGTCTGGTCCATCCAGTCAGGATAGTTGGCAATCCTATGAGCTCCTCACATCCTGTAGGCTAAATCTTGACCTCGCTTACTCTGGTTCACCCCAATGTATGATGGTTAGTATAGCACAGTTCTGCAAATAAAAGGTCAGATTGAGAAGGAACCTACAATTATTCATGGTTTCTCTGTGAGGATGGTTGGAAAGAGAAACTCGATGTATCTCAAATCTGTGGGACTGTGACCCTTGGTTAGGATATTAAGAATGAAAGCAGTTTTGCTCCAGGCTCTCTGCCCTCAGACACCTCATTTCTGCAACTGATAGCTTACACCAGCAGTGTTCAGTCATTGACTTGCAGAAGAGTTTGTTGGAGACAGTTCATTTTCACATTTCTGTTCTGTATCTCCACTACATTTACCCCACACGGTGAAACAATTTTCCTCACATGGCAAAAACATTTATCTTGTTTCAATGAGAAACTTTTCTGTGTTTCCTGCAGAGCACAGTGTTACCTGATTTTTGTGTAGAGAAAACATATGCTTACATTCTGTCCCCTTTAAACTTCGTGGCAAAACTGCCTTCAATGTCAGTGGGATCAGGATTTGGCGCATAAGTATTTTATTTCATCATTTCGTGCTGAGGAACTTGATGGTTGGAGGCAAGATGGTGACCAAAGTATGGTCTGGAAAGACATTGCTTGTAAGTAGGGCAATGTCATGTGTTGCCACTTCCAGAGCATCAGTCGAAATGCATAAAAGAATCTAGTTTTGTCAGAACTTCTATTACTGCTGCTATGTCTGCAGTCACTAATGCAATCAAATTCTAGAGTCATAGGAGACATGTCACTCCGCACCACTTCTATTAAAATCAGGGGGAGTGGAATTCTCATGAAAGTGTGAAAAAATGTAAGCATAAGGAGCTATCTTCCTCTTTCTCCTTCTGCAGAGAATAACATTTAAAAAACAAAGCCAGGCTATACTACCCACTAAAATAAATGGTAAGATTCCTGTGGGCTTTTGCTCAGGCCCCAAGACCTGTCTGAAGCACTAGACAGTTGGTACAAGGGCTGAAGAACCAGGGTTGAAGTTCTGGCTCAGCTAGTAACTTCCTGGGATCTTAGACAAGTCGCTCACACCGCTCTTTGCCTCAGTTTCCACATGTGTAAGGGAGGATAATGATGCGTACTCTGTTTTGTAAATCCTTTGGGAAATATGGAGTCAAGCTAGAGAGGGACTCTGGAGAGAACTAGGAGCATTCTGTTGATTCTGAAAATAGTGTAAAAGCGGGTGGAGAATCTCACCCAAGGAGAGAGAAGTTAGTGAGGAAACTAATAGGAATCTGTTTCCAGCAACAGAAAAAAAAGGGGGAAGGGGAATTCGACACGGACAAATAATTTCTGTATGGCTTAACAGATAGGACATGTCTTCAAAAAACTTCATTAAACTTTGGAAACCCCCGTTCCCAACAAATTTCTTCATCTTGGTTAAGCGCTAACCCCACTGTAGTTTACACATATACTCTGGTATAAAAAATAAGACGTCAGAACTTTCATGCTTTATATGTCTAGGAAATGTTGTATCTTCTAGTAAATCATGCCGTATGTAAGTGCATTTTTCCTTGTCAGTATTTCATATTTTTGGATAATTAAATGGGATCAGCTGTTGGGCTTATCTTGAATGCAGCTATATTGATTTATACCAGGCAAGGATCTGGCCCAGAGAGTTCATTTTCAAAGCATTTCACCTTAAAGGGTCTCACCAAAGTAGTGTTTGCCTTCAGTGAGTATGAGTATCATAGAAGCAAAAAACAAAACAACAAAGCCATAGCTTTAAGAATAAGTATAATATCTTAAACATTTTCTTCCTGGAAGTATAGTTCCTGGCTTTTTTTGTAGTGTAGTTTCTCAGGGCTTGTCTACATGGTGAGGTAATGCACTGCACAGGGGTATGATTTCTAAAGCACACTAATGTGTTGTCTATTAATTGGTCCATGTGGACCGTCTCGGTGCTCTTTAATGCAGTGCTGTCTGAAACAGTACTAAGTTAAAGTACACCAGGGAATCTTTAGTGCACACCAGAAAGGTCTACCTGGACCAATTAATGAGCAACATATCAGTGTGTTTTAGAAATCACTCAAACCCAGAGCACACTACCCCTCTGTTTAGAAAAGCCCTCATTTGTCGATCATTTGTTAAGATGTGATTAAAGATTTTAAAATATTACTGGTGATTTTAAAAATAAGCTATTTTCTAATTAAAATATGTTAAAATAGAAATCAGGACTGTTTGATTTAGTCAATGTAGTGTTATTCTTTGTTTTACTCTTCATTTAGACTATTCTTATCCTTGGCTGTCTCATCTGGAACAATCACCGGGCTTACATTTTTTAGCTTAGTGATTTGAGAGCTCACCTGGGAGGTGAGAAATCCAAGTTCAAGTCCACACTCTGGCAGATGAGGCGAAAAGATCGGAACACGGGCCTCCCACCTGCCCAGTGAGTGCTCTAATTACCTAGCTGAAAGTTATGAGACATGCAGCACCATCTCCTCCAGATGTTTTGTGTGGAGACAGATATTGGCTTAGCTCATTTCTGCAGGAAACACCTTAGTTGCCTATGCTGCATGACTCCTGGAGAGGGTTCCCAGGTGTGTAATGTTAGCAAAGATAGGTGCTTATCTCTGTGAGTGGCCACAGACTTTTAGCACAACCTTCCATCATTGTCTCCCATTGGCTATCTTAGATTATTCCTTTCAAATACATGACAATATATCCCTTGTGCTGTTTCTTTAGGTTCTTCCCCCAGCCTGCCAAAATTGCTTCGGTCTTTTCTGGAATAATCCTCAACCGGTTAACTCTCAGCCAATCCTCTGGTGTAAGCAGATATTTTGGGAAGGCAAGGGACAGCGGAGCAGAGCTGTAAGCACAATGGCAGCATTGTACTCAGGCTATGTTCCTATGTATTTTACTTTTTTTCGTATATACATTGCCTAGGAGGCAGGAGAGAAAGAGCATTGCAGAACCCCATACAAAAGGCATCTTAGGGATAAAATGAGCAATCATGCTGTGGGTTATCTCAGAGAGTGTGGCTATTGCGAAAGGAGGAAATCAAGCCCAGCTTCATCTGTGGCCACGGGGGCCCACTGCTCAATGATAATACAGGCCGAAACTAGATCTGAAAGCATCTGCATGGAGTTCCCATTTTGGTCCATGAGATCACTGACCAATGAAACTAAGAATCTCTTGGGCATAGTTGACTCTAAACAAATTGACAAGAGTAAAGGAAACTGGAGAACTTTAAATTACCCTCACTCTTCCCTACCCCTTCCGAAAAAAACCCTCAGAAAAAACAGGTTTGTCAGATTTAAGAGGTTTTCATCAGCGGGGGAAAATATCATGTATCACTTATTATCATGCATGTCTTTTGATTCGTAGAACAGGTTAAATAACATCTAGCCACTGGTCTAATACTACTACTTCTGACAACTATTAAAAATACCATCTATATAAATGTCCGTAAAAATACTATGTAACTTTTGCCTCATTCCATGCAATAATATCTTTTTTTCTCCTTTTCCTCTAGTTTCTCTGACATTTCTTTAGATAGCTGCTATTCTTTTCATGTCCTCTGAAGGTGTATCAATCATGCTATACCATGCCGAGTTTCTTCCCTTGGAGCTTTTCATTATATCATCCAAACCATTGCTTCTCTTCTCCCAAGACAGTACCAGGATAATGCATGGCAAGGCATACTGTGGAATCAGGTGCTCAGCACTTCTTATGATCAGGGCATTTATTCATAAAAGGCTAATGTATGTGTACAGGAAGAAGAATCTGTAGTGAAGAAAGTTCAGATATTTTGCTTTGACATGTAGTTATTGTTTGAAAGGCAGTTATCAGGGGTTCTGTTATAAAATTATGAAAAAATGAGGCTCTTATTCAAATAAATTACTGTTTAACAAGTTTTTGCTGTTTCTCAAATCAAACACTCATATTTCATGATTTGTCCAATATGATAAACATTATTTGGCATTTGTCAGAAATACACATGCAGGATTTTATTTCTCAGATTGAAAGCTAATAGATTACACTCAGACCTTGTGTCTTTCCACAAAATGACACACCATCTTCCTTTATCAAGGAGTCATTCACAAGAGTCAAACATGAGTTCATAATACTGTGATGTCAGAAAATAATCATTCTTTCTATTCTATTTCATGCCCAGAGCGAAGGTAGTTCTTTCTGATTCATGTAATTTCTTGAACTACGGGACTATCGGTGGATTCCTAAATTTGATGCTCAGAGATTTTCTGTCAAAGTCCCCTCGTAGTAAAGAGCTGTATGTAGCTCGAATGTTTGTCTCTTTCATCAACAGAAGTTGGTCCAATAAAAAGTATTACCTCATCCTCCTTGTCTCTTTACAAGGAAATGAAAGACACCAGGGGTATGTCTACACTACCCCCCTAGTTCGAACTAGGGGGGTAATGTATGCATACCGAACTTGCTAATGAAGCCCGGGATTTGAATTTCCCGGGCTTCATTAGCATAAAGCCGGCGCCGCCATTTTTAAAAGCCGGCGCCGCCATTTTTAAAAGCCGGCTAGTGCGAACCCCATGCCGCGCGGCTACACGCGGCACAGACTAGATAGTTCGGATTAGGCTTCCTAATCCGAACTATCTGTACACCTCGTTCGAACTAGGGGGGTAGTGTAGACATACCCCAGTTGATTAGACAAAGTGCCTTGTTCACTCAAGTTTGTTTTCAAAAGCAAGCACTGTAGCAGTTTTGAAATCCTCTAGTGAAGATTTTCTAGGTATACATCTAAAGAGAACAGAAACAGAATAGAATGCTTTTCTCATCAAATTCATATTGTTCATTGGGGAAAATTCTTAGAATTATAGACTTCATTGGAAGTCATTATACAAATTCCACCCAAACATCTAAACTATTTGATGTATTATTTTCTGAATCCTTGTCATAAAATAGAATAGGCAAATACTTTGGGGAAATGGCTACGTGCTCCATGTACGGGTTCAGTGGGAGAAATGTATTGTTTGTTAAAGAAATTATTGATCAATGCAATTAACATTTATTCATTCATTAAATATCACACTGAACTCATATAATCAAAGGAAACTGTGAAGAGATACAAAAATCTGCTTATTACAGAAACAGAGGAAACAAGACAACCCCCTGAAATAACGAGTCCATTAAAGCACCAGAAGAAAATATTTTAAAAAGTAAATTCATGGAAACATCTAGAGAGCCAAGCTTTACATTTTGGCACAGAAATGATGAATTCAAAAACTGTGCATTTGCCACCAAACTAAGTCTAAAAAGAACAAAAAATATTCCTACTTGAGAAGTAGAGAATTATTCAAAATAGCTTCCCCCAAAGCGCTCAGAGGCTATACATCCCCCGTGCGGCCTCCGCTACTAATGGAATAACAGGGAAATTGCCTGTCACCTTACCTGTGGCAGATTGGTGGCTTCACAGCAACTGGGGAGATAAAAAGACTGCTTGCCAGAACAGGGGGGTAATTATGAGAGAGAGTGCAACAACTTCAGCAACAGACTGGCAAGAAGCTGCCTCGAAAGTTAGACTTCACGAGGGGGAGATTCAGAATGTGAGCTCTGGAAAAGGCTACAGAAGAGGTAAGATAAGGAGCTGAAAGAGTTTAGAAGGAACTGGTTCTAGCTTCTTCAAACAGGCTGTCTGGACTGGAACTTGAAAGAACAGGCAGGCCTGGGTTCCCCTACCATTCCCAACATAGAAGGTAGTTAAAAATGTTGAAGTAAAGGGGGTCAAGTCAGAATCCTGGAGGACTGGGACAGTTAACACCTTCTAGGGGAGGAAAATGGGTTGAGTCACTGGACTCCTGGGCCACCACACTTTGTTCTTCCTGAAAGGGAGAGACAATTAATTACCTCACTGGAGACCTAACAGGGAATTGCTAGACACAGAACTTCCTTGGTGAGAACGGGGCCATGGAGTCAGACCTAGTAGAGCTGTGAGACTACCAGCTTGGAAGGCAGCCCCAGATAGGTGCACCACACTATATTTCTTAATATGCTAGTAGGAAGGCTGGCATTTAATCTTGTGAAAATAACATGTTTCAGCTGTGCTAATGTAGAACCCACTGACAGAAGTTCAAAGAACTGTACAAAATAACTTTTTGGCACTTCATATTCTCCTATCAACACATCTCAGACAGGCTAAGCAAGTCAGACCCACAATTGTTCTAGACCCTGTAGACCCATGTTGTGAAAGGGCATCTTTACTTTAACATGCTTGCAGTGTGAGTCCCTGGTGCTTCAGAAACACCACACCAAACCCAAAGGAAAAAATCCAACTCACCAAAATCCCTAGCCTAACACGGACTTAGCTTCAGTCCCAGTGGGACTGCTCATATGACAAAAATTAAGCACATGCATACAATTTTTCCAGGACTGGGCCCTTAATTGAAGACAAGATGCAACAAATGGGCAAGGCAGACATTAGGTGACAAGGGCAGTCTATGCAGTAACGTGTACTGTGAGTCTGTCTGTGTGCACAGTTCATAAGTGTAATGAAAATATGATAGGAGGTTACTGTTAGGATTATCCTGGAGTCTCCAGGGATTAGAATAATTTTATTAAAGATTATCTTGTGTCCAACCAAATTTGGCAACCCTATTGCTCACCTGCTCCAACATCTGGGCAAGAGACTACCAAACAGTGATGCTCAAATCACTCCTTATAGCTACTCTATAAATGGGGCTAGAGGAAACGGACAAACAAGGTTTTAATTCAGATGGCATCTGAAATCACTTCAGTATATGAAGAGGGAGTATCAAAGTTAGAGAAGGAATTAGAGGAAATCTTTTCAATACGTTCTTTTCTTGCAAGCAACTCTTATAAAACTTGATATTGGTAGGTTTCATAAAACTTTCCAGCACTTCAATGGTAAACTGAGAAAAACTACTCCTTTCAGGAAAATGGATAGAAATAGTGGTGGTACAAAGTGGAATTTAGACAGCTGCGGTGTTACCTCCAGCTCCTGACAAAGGGCTGTGTCTGGTGGAAAGGTCCCTAATCAGCAATGACAACAGAAGGCATTTTAGCCCCCTACGCTGCTCTCGTATGCAAAGAGAAGGCCAAATCCAAAGAAACCACTTTCCTTACTTTGGAAAGAACTGAACAGAAATAGTAAAATATATTTTAACCAATTCACTCAATTATGTCAATGTGAGGAGGGGGATGGGCACATTGCAGTGGCTACCTACTCCAGTAAAATGGAGGGCTTGGAGTATCTCCCTCACCAGTGATCTCCTCTCCTGAGGAGATAGGATTATTCTGAGGTGTACCATCCTACATCTGGTAGGCTGCTGTGTCAGCTATGCTCTCTAATTGAAATACACTTTTATTAAGGACAATCCTTCCCTGTCTGTGTTATTGACGGGGATGCTGATTTATCTGCGCTATTGTGTTTGCCCAGTCTCCCCATATTAAATATGCATAATACCATTATAGTGAACACCGTTAGAATGACTGAGTGAGATTTGCAGGGCTTTCAAAGCACAATGTTTAACTATGATAAAAGGCTCTCCAGCTAAAGGGACGGTTATATGAAATTGGGCCAACAAAGATGATGTGAACAAAGGACGATTGAACAAGAAAGGAGATTTTTTTTTTGAACAAATACATTTGGGAAACTAAAATTTAATAGCTCCAATCAATTAAAATGACTGAAGGCCTGTAAGTCAATATGAAACACAGAAGACTGAGATAATGGACTCTGCTGGTGCCTTATTTCCTAGGCACTGAGCACTAAAACCAAAAATATATCAATGCATCAGATACGAGACACCCCTTTGCAGGTATGATGGGTATAGCACAACTCTCTAGGCCCCAGGGTGACTCAATCCCTAGGAGCGGCCGGTGGGGTCATTGCTATCAATCATGGATCTGCTCAAGGAGCTTAAGGCCACAGTGGGCTTTTTGGGTGCTCCCATGGACTGAGGGTGCATCGAGACTTTGTTGAAGCAGCATATCCCCTCCTTGTCCAGTACTTGTGCTAGTCTGCTACAGGCTTATCAGCCAAGAGGAAGTTATGGATCCCTGGGCCTATCTGTGTGACTTTCCCCAGCTGGAGACCACAGGATTGTTCTTCTAGTGCATTGCTTGAGACGTGTATAGGAGCTAAGGGCACACTAGTCAACATCATCACAAACAGACATTCCTAGCAACTATCCTTTCTGCTCAGGGATGCATAGGTGCATGTGACTTGACCCAGCGGAATACCCCTAGTCATATCTTGAAATGCTCACAGGAGGCTGGCTGATCATTTGGGACAAACTGTATTATACTAAAGCTCCCAAGCAGTGAGAGTGTGAGTACTGAGGCTTTTCAAAAATGGCCACCCCAATAACATAAAGCTAGGCTTATATATTGTTGTGCTCACGCACACAGAATGTCAGGTAGGCAAATAGGGAACTTTCATGCATCGTAGTAACCTCAGCACAGACCAGGACTTCAAGCAAATGGGGAAAAGAAGTCTTCCTGCCTCTCCTCGTTTTGTTTGCTTTTGCCACTATTCTTTGGTTCCCGCATCCCTATTTTCCTCCTACCATTGCCTATTTGTAGTAATAAATAGCCTCTTTAATTGAGCAGCCATGTAGGAGGAAACCACTGGAGTCCCTTCTCACTGTAGTGCAGTTATAGATGTGCAGTATTACTAAGAATGAACATGAAACAAATCCCATGTTATAGACATCCCCAAGTACTTCTTTTGCGGAAAAACTTGCCATCTGTCTACACTGTCCGCTTGAATTTCCGGAAAAGCACTGACGATCTCATGTAAGATTGTCAGTGTTTTTCCGGAAATACTATGCTGCTCCCGTTTGGGCAAAAGTCTTTTTCCGAAAGACTTTTGCGCAAAAGGGCCAGTGTAGACAGCACAGTACTGTTTTCCACAAAAAAGCCCTGATCGCGAAAATGGCGATCAGGGCTTTTTTGCAGAAAACCGCGTCTAGATTGGCCACGGACACTTTTCCGCAAAAAGTGCTTTTGCGGAAAAGCGTCCTGCCAATCTAGACGCGCTTTTCCGAAAATGCTTTTAACGGAAAAATTTTCCGTTAAAAGCATTTCCGGAAAATCATGCCAGTGTAGACGTAGCCGGGTAGTTTGGATCCAAATATGAATTCGTACATTCATTTATAGAGCTCTAAAAAGCCAAATCAGCACCCGGGGTCTTAATGCTCCCCAACTTGGGAAAAGTTGATATTTGGAATCATATCTTGGCCCAAACTTTGTATATTGGGGTCCTTCTCTAATTAAAATATTAGAAGTGATCAAACCTCTGACATGCTCACTTTCATGCTCAAAGGAGAGCATAGGTAGGATATAGGGGCCTCCCAGGCAGAGCAGTATGTTGGGCAGTTCTGTACACAAGAAAGCATGGTAAGAATGGATTTTGTCTGGTTATTGTATTGCAGAGTTTGCTTGTAGTGGATGAATAAAAGAGATCATCCTCTTGCCATTCTCAAAGCCCCACCGCTAGACATGGAAGACAAATAAGTACCCTTCATTTGTTGTCCCTAGTTCAGTAGAAGCATGAGCATTTTTGCTACAGCTCATTGTAAAGCCGAGCAAATATTTTCGCAGGCATTCACCAAACATTTTAAATGACTTCACTTTAACTGTGCTTCCACCTCCTTTTGTGTTCCAGCTCTGAGCACTTGACTGGCAGACACATTTCTAGCGTATGCTAATTTCAAAGGTCTATGTGCAAAATAGTTGCTTGTATGAGCATTTTTTCCAAGAGCATTGCATGCCCGCATAGTCAGGGAACAGAAATAATGCCATGTGAGTCATCAGCCTGCAACTAAGGAACATAACTTGAATTTTGAGTCTTGCATATAGAACACTTGTAGTGAACGATTCACAATCAATAAAGTAAAAATAATTCAGAAATCCATCACTAATTCTGAACAAATTCAAGGATATTTTAGTCTGTCAGATTTTCCTGTTATGCAAAAAGAATCTGGTTTGCTGAACAAGGTGGTTGTTGTGAATTATTCATTCAGCTTCAGTTATCTAGTAACTGAGCATAGTAATAAAAAGGACTGTGATCAGTTGTTCTCCATGCCTACTGAGAATAGGATAAAGATCTAATCCGCAGCAAGAGGGATTTAGGTTAGCTGTAAGGAAAATTATTCTAACTGCGAGAGGTAACCAACCGCTGGAATAGGCTTTCGAAGGAAGCTTCGTGTTCTTCATCACCAGAGGTTTTTAAGAACAAGTTGAATAGAAATCTGTCAAGGATGATCTAATTTTACTTGATCCTGCTGCAGGGTTTTCCAAGGTCCCTTCCAGCCTTCTCTTTCTATATATGTGCCTGTGAAGGCAACAGGGATCAAGTAGCTAAAAGTTTTCTCTTCTTTGTGTACATCAGAGCTTTCCCATCTTATTTTCTTCCTCACCCAAGCCATGTAGTACAGGGGAGACTTAACCTACCACATGCTGAAAAGTCTTGAGTAAGATAAACTGCTCCCATATACTGCTTTATGAAATTGACCATGGTGACTATTTTATGATCCTTTTTTTGCATGGTTTGATTATCTAGTTGCTTACTCATCTTTTGCTTGATTGAAAGCTCATTGAAGTCAGTTGAGAATCTTTTTATTGTCTTCTATTGGCTCAGTATTTAAGTGATTCTTAAGTGAATTAGTTTGTTAGTTCACTTCTTGTTACTCTCTGTGCACATTACTTAGGGCTTTTTGTCTCAGCACAGTTGACTTGAGATATAGTTTGAGTGTTGCCCACACACAAACTCTTTATTTAAAAGCTCCAGGGGGTAGCTGAGTTAGTCTGTACGGGATAAACTTGAAAACAACAAATAGTCTGTTAGTCTACAAAGTGCTACCAGACTATTTGTTGTTTTTTAAGTTTATTCTTTACTTAAAGGCAGTGGTATTTTTAACTCAGTTGGCCCATCTGACAAGCTACAGCTTAAGTCCGAACAACTCTTCAGCTGCCAATACAATCATTCTATTATCAGTTCACATGGTGTTTGTGCAGTGTTGCTGTTCTAATTTAAACTAGGCTAACATGAGAGGGGTTAGGAAGAGTATGGCTAACTTGAATTACTTCTGTAATGAAAATAGATATAGAGACCAGAAATCAACAGATCAGTTCTGAATGCAACTGGGAGGAAAAAAAAGGAGAATTTAAGGTAACCATAAAATTTTTCTCATTTCCTGTATCAGAGTAAAACTGTCATCTGCTTGCTACACATTTGTGGCTGGTAACCAAACTATAGAATCACAAGTGTATCTGCAGGCACCAGATGGTAAAATCTTTGTGTATTTGGTTTTATATCCTGGAACAGATAACTTATTTTAAGATTGCCATTTAGAAACATAAAGAGCTCTCATGGGCTGGGAGGAGGGGAGATAATAACTTGTTAATTAACTGAAAACAAACACTTATCCACTATTCACCATGGAGAAAACTCTCTCCAATTGAAGGGAGCCTTTAAAACAGATTATATAATGTTTTAATCAAAGTAATACTGTACACTTTATTTCCTGGAATAGTCCATTTTCCCCCCAGAGGTAAGCTGCAGAATATGTGGAGAAAAGTGGCCTTTCCACATTCAGTGGGGAAGTTATAACATTTAAAGTTATTACTTTTAAATGGAGGAACATAGCAAATTGTATATCCTTTGAAGACTACCTGCAATTGTTCTTGGCCCTGCACACCCATGAAGAGAGGATCCAGGGGCATAAGGCTCTGCTCAGCAGATGGAGTGCAGGTTAGAAAGTCTCTACACAGTTGCTATTTCTCCATCCTATGCTAGAAGGATGGAGCGTGTATGGGACACAGTGGGGAACGGAAGGAACCTGAAGCACAGCACAACCAACATGCTGACGGGTGCGGCCGAGTCAGTATGCAAGAAGATGCTATTTCAGTAGACCAGCGGTTCTCAAAGCGTGGTCCGTGGATCGCTAGGGTTCTGCAACCATCTTGCAGGTGGGCTGCAGGCTTGGGGGTTGCCCCCCAGTCTCCCCAGCAGTGGGGAGCCTCCACTGATGCTCTGGCCCTGCCCCCGTGAGGTTGGAGTGTCAACCCCAGCTTCCTACAGTGCGGGGAAGTGAGCCTTGCAGGACAAATCTGGCTTGTGGGAAAAGGAAGCAGCTTCGTGTGCTGTGGCTCCCTCTCCCCTCCCAGCTGGGGGACCAACAGAGCAGAAGACTGCTCACCTGGAAGCTTTTGCTACTGTTCCCATTGACTGGAATAATAGCGAATGGGAGCACAGGAAGACATGGCACTAGGTAAGCACCCCCTCCTGCCAAGACAACGTATCCCCAACCCCCTCATGTACCTCCTCCTGCTTAGGCCCTGCACACTCTCTCTCCTCCTGCACTCTCCCTTCCAGACCTCCCACCTTCAAGCCACTCCTGCACGCAACCTCCCTGCGAGACCTCCAAGCTCTCACCCCCCCATCCATTTTGTCATCATGGATGGTTGACTTGGTGGGCTGTATAAAGGTCTGCCTTGAGCAGGGAGGACCGTGGGACAAAAAGTTTGAGAACCACTGCTATAGACCACTGAGCGGCTACTCAATTCCTCTTATTCAGGTCAGCCTTTACTCATCATTGTTGCTTATCACTTCAGAACCTCAGCCAAGATCTGGTGTTCTCAGTTGTCTCACGTAGTCAGTAAGGGGCACAGGATGTAGCCAGCAAAGATGATATTGGGCAATGTTCAAGTATTTGCCTACTCTCATAATTGGTATCATTCCTCAGTGTCCACTTGCTTGTATTGTCACTACTAGCCGTTGCCATTCTAGCTCTTGATTTAGAGTATGCTAGTGTCCTTGTCAGTTCCTTGAAGGAGTTGTGAAGGAATCCAGTTCTGTGAGATATTGACATCCTGCCACTTTGTCATTCTAGACTTCCACTGTTTATATATTGCGAGGTGGGGGAGGGAAGAGAGTAAGTGATTTTCAGAGGCAAAGTTCTTTTTGGACTTTCTAGGTGTTGGAATGTGTCTGTTCAATGGGAGTTTGGGATTATTCTTTCCTGTCTCACTCTACTTTACTAAAGGCATCCTGCCTTACTGATTCTGTATGTAACTGCTGCAAGTCAGCATAGCAATGGTGTGGAAGTCCGTTTCAAAGTACCTGTGTTTGTCCTTGAGATTAAGTTAAATGTCAATTTTGTGTGCATGCCTTAAGAACAGCTATACTGGGTCAGACCAAAGGTCCACCTAGCCCAATAGCCTGTCTTCCAACAGTGGCCAATGCCAGATGCCCCAGATGGAGTGAACAGAACAAGTAATCATCAAGCGATCCCTCTCATAAGCATAACTATGGTGGGGTGCAGTACTCCACAGCTGAGTAAGACAGGTGAGTCTGGTTGTTCAGTGTCTAGAGGTCAGCTATTTATTTTGTGTTGGCCAGTTTCTGCGGTAGACAGTTTCTGGAGTTGACTTTTTTTTGTCAACATCTTGATGTTTTCTTTGAATGTTAGTGATCCAGCTCTTCCCAATTCTGTTGAGTCTTTAAAACATGCTACAATCTGTTTTAATCAAGCAATATCGTACATTTTTATATCTTAGAATAGTCACTTTTTTCCAAAAGGAAAACTTGAATACATGAAGGGGTGGCCTTTCCATGTTCAGATACATTATAAATAAGGTTAGTGACAAATGGAGAATGTTAGCCAAGTTCAGCTTCCTTTTCTGTATTTCAGAATTATATGGCTACTGTCAGCTCATAAATGTTGAACTGCTCATTGTGGATTTTGTTGTCTCTGAGGAGCGAGTGAAATTCCTGCTAAATTTGTTTTCTCCCATGCTTTCCTTGGTGGACTGATTTACCGTTTGGGAGAGACTACGGTGAAGCACTATGGTAATTGTCCATCAGGAGTCAGCTTGTGACTGGTGACCCAGGCTGTTTTGCTATTGTAGCACAGGTTTGTTTCATTCAATCGGCTCTCTCCAGTGATATCCACCAGACCTTTCAGATCTCTCTCATGAGCATTTCCCTGAACCTAATGGATTTTTCACTAAAGGAATCCAAGTCAAATCATTCTGAATATCTTTTATTTTGTTGGCTTGTTTGCTCTGAGGCCCCTGATACATAGTGTTATCCCACATTTCTGGGGGATTTTTTTTTGGTAGCCTTTTTTACCAGGGAGACAAATTTTCCATAGTACTTGTCAGTCATATTAATTATGGATCAACTTAATTCAGAAGTAAAGCTTTCCAGTCTAGCTTTTTGAAGGTGCCAATATCTTGGTGGGTACTTTTCAGTTCAACCAAGGAAAACAGACTCTTTTACTTGCACTGGTCTGTGCTGAAGTTTTCAGATTGCAATGACCCCCTTTCTGAAGCTGCCTGTCTTTTCAGAGGCTAAATCTGCCAAAGCACACAAAGCGTACAAACAGGTACACTTATCCTTGAGGTGGCTGAGCAAGGTCAAATTCTTGTCTACTGTCCACTTCTCTTCTACTTCCCTCCTTATTGTCACTGGAGTACCCATAGATGGTGTGACTGAATTCATCTATGGCAAGGCATGTTGGGTTTTTTTCTGTCAGTTGGCAATGCAAATTGTTCATTTGGTGACTTGTAAACAAATTATTGCTCTTTGGTTGAGGTCAGCCATAAATTTTACAGCAATGCTTTTCATCAATGCTGTGTCACGTAGGGTCTCATGCGACCATAGGTGTTGCTTCTGGGGTTCTCACCAATCTGTGTACCAAAAAATGTCTGGTGCTCTTGTCCCTCTTTTGTACAGGCATGTGATGTTCGCTTTCATGTCAAATAGAAGGCTGATATTCTTTGAAGATAATCCTTCCATGCTGAAACTGCATTCAAGTGCTGTTTTTGGCCTACGCCCTGAAAGGGCCTGTTCATATTGACATTGGTTTTCCTTGGCAGACTTGGTGTGTGTTGACAGACTTGGTGTCTTCCATGATTAGTTGAAATTGGAGACTAACTCTCCCCGTGTAATCCCCTGTATCTGACATGAGCTCTAGGCTTTAGTGGATCTACTGGAATTAACCATCAATAAAAGGAAATACATAAACCATTCTAATGTGGTGAACCATGTTTTACAACTAGAATACTAAAATGAGCCTACTTTTCACCCTCCTAATGTAGTTTCATACATTTTGGTAAGTAGGAATAATGGGGGGAAAAACACAACACAAAATTGGACCAATGAAGTAAATCTAGACAAAAGAGAAGTTAGGCTCAATCTTATTACTTACCCAGATTAAAAAAAATCAGACACCAAACTAGGCATCTACATCATTTGAGTATAAGTAATTTGATTAAGGCTGGTAGAAGAAGAGATTCTGTGCTTGTGAATCTCTGGAAGACATCCTGGAAACAGAGGAAATAAGACTTGGGATGATATCCTGGTCTCGTTAAAGTCAATGGAAGTTTTGTCATTTACTTAATTGTGGCTAAGATCTCACTCTTGTGTTCATACAGAAGATTCTCTGATATGTAGGGAGCAGAAAAGCCTAACACATGGCTTTAAAAACATAAACGATATCTGAGAGAGTACTGCAGACACAATTCATATTGATGAAGCGAAGGTGAGAGAGACTCTGCATTTCTGTGCTTTCTTATTTGTGTTGGTGTGCAAAGAGGGCCAGTAAAAAAGTTACCAATATCCCATTATGTTATTTCTATAAAACAATTCATACTATCGTCTGCCTATTTGAGAATATGCCATTCTAGGACTGTGACCTCTGGGATGATGGCAGGGAGCCTGGAGACAGTTTTCCTCCCTACTTTGTACTTGTTTGATTTTTCCATAGTTGAACTTGTTGAGAAGGTTGCTTCCCAAATGGCCCTGGGGTGGGGCAGTGGCGGGTCTTTGCAAGCAGAGGACCTGTGTGAATTTGCAAACTAATGGGACTAAAAAGGAGCTGCCAGTGGGAGAGAGATCCATTATTTTCCCCTCTGTCAGCATGAAGGGCTGAAGAAGTCATTCCCTCAATGGACATTTCTCTTGGCTTGATGGGAGACTTGCACCTGGGCCACTCGGAATGCTATGTTTGCCATTCTGGTGCCCCTTGATCCCTGAGCTTTCGAGTTAACTCTTTCAGGAGCTGGAATCCCTAGAGTCCTTTCAAAGATCCCTTATGACTTACAAGGAATATTCCATGCCATACTAAATTCAGGAGTGGCTACCACTACTAACAGCTTTATCCCATTCCATCCCACTTGTTGGCCTCTTGGGTTAACTAGGTAACCTAGCTCCATTCCAAATTTTTATTTTGCTTACTAGTATGCCAACAGCAGATCCCCTTTATGGAGAAATTGGTGATAATCCAGGTATATTGTAAGTGTCCCATGTGTTTTTATTTACACATGTGGGTCCACGTTGGAACAAAGCTGGTCAAAGAGCCTACAGGGCAAACCCTTCTTCTGGAAACCACAACCCAATATCAATGCCCCATTTCCAGGAAGCAACTTGTCCTCAAGAATCATGTGAGCAGAGTCCAAGGCAGAGAATGGACTCTTCTGCAGCTTGCCACACCTCAACAAAACCAAAAAGTGTCTTCCCACTCGCACCCCTTTTCTAACTTCTCTTTCTTTGTGTGAATAGGAGCATCATCTAATGACCTCTGCCAAAGACTATCTTAGGCACCAAAAGTATTGGTTACAGTGGGGCAGGCCCAGGTACTAGACCACTCTCTGAGGGGGCTTGGACAGGGTGCAGTGATAACCGGAAACACAGAGATTGTAAAGAGGAGGTAGCAGCAGTATTTCCCATGATTTTTTTGGCATTAACTCAAGGAGCAGCCAGGAGAAAAATTCAGATTCACATTTTTCATTAAAATAAAACAAACAGCTATTCTGAGGGAATGTGTCTGTTGTTTTGTCTTTTCTGTGACACTCTGAATCAGCGGAGGGTGTAATTGCTGCTGTTAATGAAAAGGAAAGGGGGAAAATGAAATGTCACACAGCCCAAATTAGCCTGAAAAATTGGGCAATGGCATGTCTTGTCTGTGGAGGCACCCTGTTTGAAAAGCACTGGGTTGCTGCAGTCTCATCTCAGTATAGTCATGTGCCTGATGCCGGGGAAAAAATGGCATATTGCACTTCCAGGAGGGAGTGGTGCTTTCCCTCCCAGCAAGTGTGCCTATGAATGGTCCTCAATCACAATGCTCCTTTTTGTCCTTATAAAATGTGATTGTCCATTTAAGTATGTATGGAAACAGGGAACCTTCCAGCCCTGTTCCAAGCCTATCCCTTGGGGCTGTGTCTAGACAGCACCCTTCTACAGGGATGCCGGAATAGTGCGCCTGCTATTTTGGGAAATAGCAGGTGCTTTTAAAGATGTGGTGTTGCTATTTCAGGATACTTCCAATATCCCGAAAAAGCAATATAGTCTAGACATATCCTGCATCCAGGCTTCCCTTGTTGACGGTGCTGTGTCTAGACTGCCGTGCTGTCCCAGATCAGCTGATTGTTGGCACAGCGCAGCGGCCATTTTTATTTTAATGAAGCAGGGATTATTTAAATCCCCACTTCTCTCACTATGCCGAATAAACTATTTTACATGGCTCTGTCGACAGAGCCATGTAGTCTAGACGTAGCCTTAGTGAGACTTTTAAGAAACCCTGTAATGTAGGTTGTAATTACAGCCTATGATTACAATCTGGTAAGTCTTATAAGAGCATTCACTCTGAACCCATTAGAATATATTCCCAATTATCAAAATAGCATGAGAGATGATGATTTTATTTGGATAATTGAGAGGTAAGGAGCCATTCAGCATCAGGGCTACTTCTTAACTGTGGGAGACTCATCCTACTCCTCATAGTCCTGGCTGAGGGTCTATACTCTGCCCTGGTCATTCCTTCCCATGACAGTGTGATGGCAGAGGGTTCCCTTGTGCTGCTGCAGGCTGATGAGACCTGATCCCAACAGGCACAAGATGGAGGAGCCAGCAGTGCCCTGCCACAACCCCCGCTTTCCTGGCACAGCCATGGCAACGGGGCTGCAGAGAGCAATATGCATGGCCTCGGGAGTCATTCAGCAGCAAGGTGGCCTCCCCTAGGGCTGGGCATTCATTAGTGTCCAGCTTAGAGCAGAGACTCCTGTCCAAGATGACCTCTTCTGAACCTCCCTTGTCCCCCAGCGTGAGATGCCTGGGACAAGTAAGGGCTCTGGCTAATGCAGAGATCTGATAATAGGGTTTCAAATAAACAGAATGACATCATAGGTGTGGGAAGTGGAGGATACCCCCTGATTTGAAGTGGTTTCCATTATATCTGGGGTTTACAGTTTGGTTCAATGGCTCTCAGCACTCCTGCCACACTAATGCATAGGATAGTTTATCAATTCTTATAGCAGTGTATCCATGTGCACACTGAGCACTAATTCTAGGGAGGTGCTCAGTATTCACTAATGGCATTGCAATAAGAAACTATAACAAATTATCCTGTGCATTACAATGCACTTTGTAGTTTTCTACACACTACTCTCACCATACCACATGTGATATATTTGGATAAACCTAGTCAGGAATTAACAATTACTGTTTTCAGTTTTAAAATCTCTTAAGTAAAACTCTGCCCTTTCAACAGTCCTGAATACAATTGTTTGGAAAGGTCATTGTTTCATCATTTTTTTTTTCTTATACTAGTTTTCTCTGGTCATGTGTTCACATTCTGTCAGCTTTTGAGGGCAGGATCTATCTAAAAAACAAGCATATGTATGAATCGCATTTGGCATGGTTGGGCCCTTATTCAAGTCTCCAGGCACTACCACAATAATTTGCTGCAAATGACACGAATATGCTTTTATATTATCTTAATGCAGCATCTGACAGCATTAAATAGTATACTTTTAAAATTGTAAATACTGATGCAGAGTACCATGGAGCACTGCCCCTTTGTAAGAAGACTGCATGAAAATACTAATCAGCTACTATGACAAGGAAAAAAATAGCTTAAAAATCTGTGTATGGGGGGTGGAACTGACTAGTGTAATATAACACAGTAAGCTTCAGGGGGTAGCCAAGTTACTCTGTTACAGAAAAAAACAGCAAGCAAATAGTATGGTAGCACTTTATAGACTAACAAAATATGTAGATGGTAAATGAATGTTTGTTTCTGTCTTGATAATTTAAGAAACACTTGACTCAAGTTCATGCCATCTGTAAAGGCCCTATGGCCCAGATGAAGTACACTTATTGGGAAAAGTGAATGTAAAAATAATATCATGGGATACCATATTTATTTCCTGGAAATTTTCATATCACATGTGTTCTTACTTTTTTTTTTTTTTAATTTCTAGTCCTGCAAACTCAGCTTAGGATCTAACAGATGAGTTGAATTATTTACTTCTCATAGATCAAAACCAGTAATAAAGGCTCTGCAGAAGTCTTAAGGGACAATCTATATACAGAGGGAATGTTAACTATGTATGTGCAAACCCCCGTTGTCTTGAAAACACGCCCTAAGTGACAACTGCATAACACAGTCAAACAAGTGAATATTGTAATATCACAGAACTAACTGCCCAATAATCCTTTCCCAGATACTTCAACAGGAGTTTTGGGCATGCAGTGAATGGGGGCCAGAGTTGGGTTTATATGTTCTCTATCCACTCGTGCATTCTCATCATAAGCATAGTGTGGATGACACTCTCAGGAATCTATGGCAAATTGAGAACTGAGGGAAATAGGCACTAAAAATGTAAATTCATTGATGATTTTTCTTGGAGGCTTGAAAAAACAATTTATAATCTTCACATGGGTCCTTCCATGTATAGACATGCTGTCACTTCAGTTCAAGGAGTTCCTAGTTTGTTCATGGATTTATGGATTACCTATTGCCATACCTGCATAGTATTCTCCAAGAACAGGTCATGGTTTAAACCTTCATGGATTACATACACTCTTAAGAATTCTTCTCTCGTTATTCTGTAACCATTTATCCAAGAGCTTTAAAATCTTAAAAGCAATGCGGTCATGCTGAAAGAATGATTTCATGATTTCTGTTTGGATGGGTGTTTTCCTCACCCCTGCCTTTCAATTTTTAGTTCTCAGTGCAGGCCCTAAAGGACTTATTAAACAGAAGATCCTAAATATCTCTTGTCCATGGTGACTACCTGTAAATATGCACTGAAGGCAACTGTGTAGCTCAGCCAGCCAGTAATCAACTTAACAGCCATGACAACCACTTATTTCTGAAAAATGAAATAAAAACATGATTATGCATCCCATGGAGTATCATCAATGTTCCTAAGATCAGCCGATCAGCCAACCGTAAAGGATAGAATTGGGTATAGGAATTAAAGGGTAAAATGCTTCAAACGAGTCTGCTCCTTTTGATCTTCTAAATAATGTGTGCTCTGAATCCTATAATATGAAATGCATAGGCTCAGATACAAACTGATGATGTCCTACTGATTTAAATGGAGATATGCCAGTTTATAATACTATATGAGGGTCTGGAGCATAATGTACCGGAAGGAGAAAAGTTGAAACCGTGTTTATTCAAAGCAAATATGGCTGGTGTTTCTCTACACAGTCTATACTCTAGACCCTTCAGTTTAGTGCTATTACCTTACTCTGAATCACTTGCTGATTTGGGCCATAAGGCTGGTTTGACAGGCCCAGGGAGGACTGCCTCCAGGTAAGGGTGAGCCTTCCATCAGAGATAACGTAAAGGGTCTTAGGCCATTCACCCACTACCACTGGCAAAACAGGGTAATAAGGGTGTGACTGGAGAACAAGGGCCTAGGAGAGAAGTCACTGTACCGTGTCAATTCTTGTAATCTTTTTTGACCTTTTATGTCTCTTGCAGCCTGGTATAAATTAGAACAGCCTTGAAGTTGCTCTGAAAAGGCACTGGAAGTAGAGACATGCAAAGTGATACTCTAGGTTCAGCATGCAAAGAAAACCTTCAAGCTACCTGTGCTATCCAGGTTCTGATATTATTCTCTGTTTAGCTTATCAGTACTCCAAGATCTGGCTCTGTATGTCTCCTATTACTATTTACGCAAGTTAGGGGTTATTCCTTACAAAACAACCTAGAACAAAGTTGTGCAGCACAACAGAAGGTTTACTCGTGACCCAAGAGATGCTAACGCTTCAATCAAAGGAGTCTACAACTAGAGCTGAGAGGATAGGGGACAAAAACTGTAAATATCTCTGACTGGAGCCACAGCTAGAACATATAAGTCAAATATTAAGCTGCTGCTCGTGTTTCATCATACAACATGCAACTTTCAACATATCTTACTTGTTGTCCCTCCTCCCAACAATTGAAAATAGTCACGCTGTGCTGGAAGATATGGTAACCCAAGACTATATGTGAAATGGATGTGTCTTGAAGTGAAGGCATATTCGTAAATTAAATTACAAACACAACAAATTCTGAGACATGATACTTCTCAGGCCTTCATGAGTCATTAATAATCTTTGGTCTGCAAATAAAAAGCTGCTGTTAATGGCATGGTTTGTTATAAAGGCTTAGTGACAGTTATTATTGTTAGACAGATGGCTAAGAAAAGTGTAGAACTGTTTCCATGCAGACCGTGAGATGTATAATGGCAGTGAAGTGACACTGATTTGTGCCCCCACCTGAGGATCTCATGCTTAAATTAGCATTTCCCGTTTCTTCCTTACTAATGTATGACTTTATGCTATAAATATTTGATGGCCAAGATTTTCAGAAGTGATTAGTGACTTGGGATACTTCAGTTTTTTGATTGCCCAGCTTGAGACGTGCATATGGAACTTGACTTTTTAAAAGTGCTGAGTAGCCACTGTTGTGGATTGAATTTAATAATACCTTGGCAACCTTCAGTAACTGGATAAGTCATGGCAACTTTGACTTCCCAATAACTCCCCATAATTCATCCCTTTAAAAAAAAAAGTCTTTGTGCTATACCAGTGTATATAATCTTTCCCGTTCTTTGATCTTATTTTGAAAATTCTCAATTTGCCTAAATTCAGTGGCATCTTTTTTTATTACTATGGAAACCATTTTTAGCCATAATAACTCTTAATGACTTAAATATTAATCAATGCAATGCTCAATAGTTGGCTGTTACATTTGTTATAAAACACAGCTGCTATAAAACAATTACTATTTTTATCAATTATAGTGTTTTTATGACAGGAAATACCTGTTAGGTAACTCACTGATGGATAGTAATCTATTAATGGAAAACACCTGCCCCTTATCAATTACAAGAAGTTACTTTCTGGGCCTCTGGACTATGTCAGCAAGCACAATGGTTAAAGTAAGATGAGACAGAAGTCAATATTAATTAACATGCTATGTTCCACCTAAAATTTAGCTTAGGGTACGTCTAGACTATAGGCTTTTGTTGACAGAAGTTTTGTTGACAGATACTGTCGACAAAGCTTCTGTCGACAAAGAGCATCTAGACGACATCCAGTTCTGTCGACCAAGCAAGCCTCTTTGTCAACATGACAGTGTAGACACAAAGGACAGTATAGATGCAATAACGCCTTCTGTCGACAGAACTCTGTTGACAAAAGGCATTATTCCTTGTAGACGGAGGTTTACAGCCGTTGACAAAACTGCTGAGTTCTGTCGATGTTATGTAGACGCAGGTATAGTTTTGTCGACAAAACTCTGTAGTCTAGACACACCCTTATTGATAGCATAGTAAGGTCAGCTAAAATTCATCTTAAATACAAAGAATTGCACTGTGCCTTGTGTTTATGACTTTGGTTCACTGCTTTTGAATATCTATCTATATCTGCTTGATTTGGACTTCTACTCCTGAGCCAGACCCTGAAACCCAACATGGAGTCTAACACTTGGTATTGACAGAGGCCTGGAATCTGCCAATGAATGTTTTGGCTCCTCCCAGCCTCAGGTTTGACCTTAGTCCTGACTGTCTCTGATAAATCCCTGAGAGTATCTCAAGTGGGACAGCCAAAAATGGAGGCATATAAATCACTAGCAATCTCTGAAGAGCTTGGCCACTAGTTCTGACTCTCTGATTAGGTTTTAACCCTGGGTGATATCAAATGAGATGGATGAATAGCATTGCATTCTGATGGCAGCCCCAGGAGGAATCCGTGCTTCCTTTTCCATTCTGTCACTTACATAGACTAGTGTAGTAGGGGACCGTACCCCCTTCACCCGGTTGTTATCCATCACATTTTCTGCCAGCCAGTGCCACTCAAGAAGTCAGGAACAGTAACACTCCAATGAGCAGCTGAAAAGGCCTGGCCTCCCACTTCTGTAGTTTAGAAGTTTGGTGCTCTATTTACAACATATTCCTGTTAATTCAAGCCTGGAGTGGAGTTCACACATAACTCACTTCCTTGCATCTCTTCAGATTTGCGCTGGTCTGATAGTCATATAGATTTAGCTCTTCACTACTACTTTCTATTTCACCAGAATATTTCATATCAATTTCAAGGTTTTACTATTTGCTTTTAAGGTTCTCAGCAGTTATGACCTTGCCTAGCTGACTGATCTTTTGGCTCTGTAGTTTCGCAGTCATTCAATGACTTCTGGATGATCAGGTTAGTCAACCTCAGCGATGTATAAACTTAAAACCTTGGGAAGTCAGATTTTAAGAGACTCTTCTACATGACTGCAGAACTCTCAATTTCTGTTTGAACTGCTTGAGCTAGCCATTTTATTTCATTTAGATTTTTTGACTTTTTAAAATCAATACATTGATGCATTTAACATTACTCATAACATTGTTCCACCACTGTGTGAATAACACTGTTAACTAAGTATAACCAATTACTTGACTACACTTACAGTTCAATATTAAGAATAAGCTTGGCTATCTTATTTCTCAAGCAGTCTGTCTTTGACTAATAAACTAAGTAGTACAACATGAAAGGAGACTGCTTCCTGAACGATTATCTTAATGCTCACCTTATATAGAAGAAACAAAATACAGGACTATGTAGCACTTTAAAGACTAACAAGATGGTTTATTAGATGATGAGCTTTCGTGGGCCAGACCCACTTCCTCCGATCAAATAGTGGAAGAGAATTGTCACAACCATATATACCAAAGGATACAATTAAAAAAATGAACATACATGAAAAGGACAAATCAAATTTCAGAACAGAAGGGGAATGTGGGGGGGAAGGTAAATGTCTGTGAGCTAATGATATTAGAGGTGATAATTGGGGAAGCTATCTTTGTAATGGGTAAGATTACACCTGAATCTGAACAATGGATCTAGTTAACTGTCGAATTTTAGCATAAATAACAGTTCAGAGGATTCTCTTTCAAGTGCAGTCTTAAAAGGCTTTTGAAGCAGGATGCAGGTAAATAAGTCGTTGAGACAATGTCCTTTCTGGTTGAAATGACAAGAAACTGTTTTTTCTTTGTGATCCTGTCTAATATCTGTTTTGTGGGCATTGATCCTTTGGCGAAGTATCTGAGATGTTTGTCCAATGTACATAGCAGACGGACACTTTTGGCACATGATAGCATAAATTATATTTCTGGATGCGCAGGAATATGTGTTCTTGATCTTATAACTCACTTGGTTAGGTCCAATAATGGGATCAGCAGAGTGAATATGTGGACAAAGCTGGCAATGGGGTTTGTTGCAAGAGAAGGTACCAAGGTTGGTATTAGTGTGATATGTCCTGTGGTGGTTGGTAAGAATCATCTTGAGGTTAGGTGGTTGTCTATAGGAGACTATGGGTCTGTCTCCCAGAGCCTCTTGGAGTTTAGTATCCTGTTCCAGTATGGGCTGTAGTTTATTGATAATGTGTTGGACAGGTTTAAGTTGGGGGCTGTAGGTGATGACTAGTGGTGTTCTATTGTTGGTTTTCTTGGGTCTGTCTTGAAGTAGATGGTTTCTAGGTATTCATCTGGCTCTTTCAATTTGCTTTTTTATTTCTCTGGGTGGGTAGTTGAGGTTTATAAATGCTTGGTAGAGATCCTGAAGTTTCTGGTCTCTGTCAGTGGGATTAGAGCAGATGCGGTTGTATCGAAGGGCTTGGCTATAGATGATGGATCGTATGGTGTGTTCTGGATGGGAGCTGGAAACATGTAGGTAACTGTATGAGTGGTGTCTAATTTTCCATTGTTGATTTGTACTGTGGTGTCCAGGAAATGGATCTCTCGTGTAGAATGGTCCAGGCTGAGGTTGATGGTGGGGTGTAGGTTGTTGAAATCTCTGTGGAATGTCTCTAGTGTTTCTTGGCCATGCGTCCAGATCATAAAGATGTCATCGATGTAGAGAAGGGATAAAAGGGGACGGGAGTTGAGGAAACGTTGTTCTAGGTCAGCCATAAAGATATTAGCATACTGTGGGGCCATGCATGTACCCATGGCGCTGATCTGGAGGTATAAGTTGTTCTCAAACTGGAAATAATTGTGGGTGAGAACAAAGTTTCATAGGTCTGCTATCAGGTTGGCAGTGGTATCCTCTGGGATAGTGTTTACATTTCTATCACTTATATAGAAGGTTTGCTCCAAAAGCATGCATTCAAGGCTACCTGAATTTATAATACAATAGCTGTCTACAAATGAAATGTACTCTCTACCTCACAGAAAATGCAGGCCACAAATTTGTAGCAGTCTCTCTTCCCCCCCCCCCCCTTCTTCGGTAGGTCCCTTGACTTGGTTTTGCATTCCCCATTCCAGCTGTCTGTGAGTTATGAAGGTCCTCCTAACTATATCAGGACATACTATTCATATAGCTTATTTTTCTGACAGGTTATTTGTCTGTCGTGGATAGAGTTCATCTGTTACAAGGTATGCCTCAGCCTGACTGGATATGAGTGAACAGCATTCTGGGAAAAGCATAATAAAATACATAGTTATGACTTAACATAGAGACTCAATATTCATATAACATAATGTTCAATATTAATGTTGAGTGTAAAGCATGTGGTGTCCACACTTGTGTACTTATAATACAGTATAAATGCCTGTTGCTGTTTATAACATGAGGCTTTAGAACAGTTGGAAAAACTTCTGTTCTATTTTCTGACAGAAAACTGGTCCATTGGAACTGTTTGACAGGAAAGTGTCAATGCTATCAAAACTCTTCATGGCAGAAGAACCAGGTAGGCTGGCTACTTGGTTCCCAATTTGCCAGCTAACCCGGCAACTGGTTGCCTAGTGGTCTTGCTGTCTGACTCTCTGGTTCCCCAAACAGCTGGCAAGCAAGAAAGCCACCAAGCTCCCTGAAAGGTTAGAACAATTTCTAATACATTGAAATGAAATGTATGACACAATTTCAGAATGTTTGTTCTATGGAAAATGTCTAGGCTATGTCTACACTGCACAGTTATTTCAGAATAAGCTATTCCGGAATAGTTATTCCAAAATAGCTTATTTCGAAATAGAACGTCTACATTGCAAGGAAGCATCAAAATTAGTCTGAATGGCCCTGGTGAGGGGCTATTTTGAAATAGTAGAATTGAGCATCTGAAATAACTATTTCAGAATAGGCATTATTCTTCATAAATGAGGTTTACAGAATTCAAAATTAGCCATTTGTTATTTTGAAATAATGGAATTGCTGTGTAGACGATCGCATAGTTATTTCAGAATAACGGCCGTTATTCCGAAATAACTTTGCTGTGTAGACACATCCATAGATGCCCCCCTAGAAGAGTGGGGGGGGGGGATTTGATAGCAGCCTTCAGTTTCCTGAAGGGAGGTTCCAAAGAGGATGGATAGAGGCTGTTCACAGTAGTTACGGATGGCAGAACAAGGAGTGATGGTCTCAAGTTACGGTGGAAGAGATCTAAGTTGGACATTAGGAAAAACTATTTCACTAAGAGGGTGATGAAGTACTAGAATGGGTTACCTAGGGAGGTGGTGGAATCTCCATCCCTAGAGGTTTTAAGTCTCAGCTTGACAAAGCCCTGGCTGGGTTGATTTAGTTGGGATTGGTCCTGCCTTGGGCAAGGGGCTGGACTTGATGACCTCCTGAGGTCTCTTCCAGCGCTATGATTCTATGCCTCATTTTTATATGAATGAGGAGAAAAATAGAATTTTACATTTGGGAGGTTGTACTGGTCTTTTAGACAAAACCTGAGTTACGTCCACACTGCAGTCGTGTTCTTTTGAAAGGAAGTTGAAAGAACAGAAGGGTTTCTCTGATGTTGGTAATCCTCTTTTTACGAGGAAGAAGCCTTTTTCTGAAAGAACTCTTTCAGAAAAAGGTGTGTATGGACAGGGAAGAGGGAGTTCTTTCGAAAAAAGAGGAAAAAGCACAGGTGCCCTGGTAGCCACTCCATCAATAGTAATCACAGCTGAAATGTGAGATAGCGATCTGCTTTTTTGAAAGATAGCATCCATTCAGTGTGGATGCTATCTTTCAAAAAAGCAGATCGCTTTTTCAATAGGCTTTTGCAGTGTGAATGCTCTTTTGGAATAAGTTTGTGAGGAAGAGATCTTCTAGAAAAGCTTCTTCCGAAAGAAGTCTGCAGGCTAGACATAGCCCTAGATATATGTATTCTACACAATGGTTCACTTCTCAGAGTGAAAAGAGGTATTGCTAGAATTGCTGTTTTTTTTTTAAACAGATCACATATAACCAAGTATTTACAGCAGAGATGGAGAGGGAGAGTAGATGCTTTATTTCTAGCCTTTCTAAGGCCCACTGAAGTTCCCTCTGTTACAGTTACAAAACAGCAGGATGCTAAACATTATTTTGTTGTGCCCCTACTGTTAGAACTGTTTTCAAGTGACTTCCCTCCCCTCCCCTCTCCATGAGGAATGAACTAATACTGTCCAACAGTGTATTACAAAATGCTGGATTGCAGTACATGAAGAATGCTGTTCACAAGGGCCACATCCACATGGAAAAATAACTCCATAGGACTAAAACTAGTGTGACCCAGCAAACCAGGCAAATATAAAACTAAAAGCAACCTCTGACTCCAGTAATTCTCCATCCTTCCAGATCTTACAGGGTTCTACACAAAGAATCCATCAATGTTAATTGTTTTACATATAATCACTTCAGTTTCTATAACTGAAGATCAGACCTAAAAGTTGTGTTGTGGTGTATGTGTGTGTGTATATATGTACACATACATAATTTATAGTGATAGAATATGATTAGTAAGTGTATTCCATTCTCCTCACACCAGTTCCATGCTGGTGCATTTAATTTGAAATGATCCAACCCCATTTTACATAAGTGAGAGGTGAGTTTGTATTGGATTATTTGTTTCCTTTACAGGAGATGGCCCTAGAAATGCTGTAGTATAAATTTATGTGGGCAATGTACAAACTTTGCTCTTAGCAATGCAATAAGGTTACTTTCAGTTCAGTTTGAAGGCTCTGATTTTTTTTTTATCAACCAATGACATAACATCAATGTTTTCCATTGTGTACACGCAAACTGGAAAAAAATCGAGTTAATTGGAATTTACAGATAGGCAGCTTTTTCCTTACTTTGTTAGAGAACTTAGTTTGGTTTAAGGATATTTGCTTAATATATTTTTACATGGATATTGACTCCTCCCCCTTATTTCATGCAATTGTGAAAATTTAAATCTAAAAACGCTTTATTAATTTCAATTGATAGTTTGTTTGTTCAAAATCTGACAAGCCTTCTAGTTCATTTTTTCACAATACATTTTCAAATTCCTTAAAGAAAATGGGACTAGTTTTGCTTTCGTGCCTCTGCATGTGTATCCATTAAGAAATGTGCAGCTTGTGTTCATGTAGCAGAGATCAAAATTATAATCCATATTCTGATCCTGATTAGTGATAGAGGAGAAACACAATACTGCACGTCAATGATTTTTTTTTTGTATTGGTAGTACATCCTGCTAGACACAGAATATTTAGTCATGTAAAAACAGATGCATTTTCCCAACCCAATTAAAATCTTTATTGGTATAAAGAGTGGGAGCAGTGAGTAGACCATAAGCATGTTTGCTTTTCTAGGTATAAAATTGGGATTTGGATGAGAAAATAAAGGTCAGTTTCCTCCTATAATTGCCATAATTCTAAAGTCAATACAAAGAAATGGGATTATATTCCACGTATTTAGATGCTTCACCAGAATATCTGACAACCATCCAAAATATGTGACTGTGAAGACCAGATTAATAAGAGAGAACACTGAAAACTGTGTAAGTGCATATTTAACTCAGGATCTGTACATTACCGGGATCATCTGTGTGACAACCCATCATTTAGTTAGACCGTCTGTGTTATCCAAAGCATAGAAGTTCATTCAGTTACTCCTATATTGGGCCCAATAACTTGTTTTGACCAAAGCATATCTTCCAGAAAGGTACCAAATATGAACAGAGAATCCATCCCTTCCTATGAGTCAGTTTCTGTTAAAAATGTGTGCCTTATTTCTAATTTGAATTTGTCTGGTTCTAGTTCAAAATAAGTTTTTTGTTGTGCCTTTCTCTACTCAGTTAAAAGCTCTGTAATAATACCCACTTTCTTCTCACTGTGAAAGCACTTGTCATCTGTAGTCAAGTCCCCTCGATCCCTTAAAAAAGCTAAACAGATTGCCTTACAGTGAGAAATAAAGATTTTTTTTCTTTTTAGCACTCAAATAATTGTTGTGTGTCTTCCCTTCACCCTCTCCCACTGAAAATGGGAACACTGGCCTTTTTTTGGTAACTTTCAAATCACCATGGACCCTCCAATAGTCCACGAAATGGCACATAGTGAGGGAGTTGGGAGTAGACTGTACAGAGGAATGAGAAGACAAGGGGATGTGGTAATACTTTGATTACAGAATCGCAAATATATTGGAACACTGCAAGTGCCAACATCAGTAGACACAGGCAGGATGGAGTTTGCTGTGGACCCCACATCCCAACCCAGGTCCATAATAACCTAAGACTATATTTAACACTAAGATAAAAGAACTAGCACCATCTACTGATTGAGATGCTATCTGAACTAGTTATTACAGCCTCCTGTCTCCACCTAAGTTAAATAAGAATTTAAATAGTATCTCCTAGAAATCCAGACAGTCTGCCACCCCCATAGGTTTCCATGTGCATCGCCCACTCGCGTTCTATATCCAGTCATGAACAATGAACTCCTGTATAGCTTATCAGTGAGTGCTGGGCTCGTATCCTCTAAGTCAGGTCTGTCTGTCTGAAAGACTTCATGTCCTCTTCCACAATCGGTCTCTCATTATGACCCCTGAAAACCCCCTGAGGTACCTCCATACCTCAGTTCCATCCCTCTGAGGTGGTAGTTGTTGAGCATCTTGTGTCTGCCCTCTTCTTCCTTTCAATTAATTTGTGCACCAGTTCTTTTGATGTGATACAAAGGAGTGAGTATTTCCTTTTTGTATCAGCAGGCGTTTAGTTACTTAACTACTGCATGATGTCCTCTCCAAAAAAGGAAAGTTTGGGATTCTTGTCCAGGCTACTTTTTCTACTGGCCTAGCCATACCTTCTTGAACTGACACATCTATCCTTCCTGGTATCTTGTATTTGGCATGCTTACATCTGGCTTCTCTCTTCTTCTACCACCTGAAATGCTGCCCATAGGACATGATGGAAAAATGTGTCCATCTTGTATTAGTGGAGATAGTCTTGCCCATACTTACTGCCTGAACATCAAGTCACAAGAAACCACAGGGTTGTGACTTTCCAAAAAACAACAACAAAAAACCCTCCTAAGGAGAGTGTGGCTACTAGATTATCAACTGGTGTTGTATGCAAAGATGACAAAAGGTGACTATGTTTTCCAGTCTTGTTAGTCTTTACTAACCCTAAGCATAGAAGACATGGTGTGGTTTATGGTCTCTACTTCCCCGTTACTTGCAAATTGGGCAACTTTGGTCCTCACCTGAAGTTGTCAGAAAACCTTGTGCAATAAGCCTACTTCAAATTCCTTCCTCTTATCCCTGCACACCCTCCCCCCCTTGGAGGGTCATACTGCAACACTATGTGTTTCATCAATGCATTCCTAATTTTCTGCCTCCTTTCAACCTTCCGGGATTGCCCCATCAGATACTTTGCAAAGATGTCACACACTACCAGCAAATATCAATTTCCATGTGGTGTTTTTGCTAGTGGATCTCCTAAGTCAATCCATATGAACTCCAGGGATGTGATAGGTGGAGAACCTTTCCTAAAGGCCTCTTTTTGGTGTCATTTTTTTTCTTGAGAGGAAAGTACACAGTCCTTCACATCTACAGCCATGCCCAACCAAAAAATCTGATATCCCCGTAACCCAGAGGCACTGAGACCACGGAGGGAGTGAAGTCTGCTCTACAGCCTTAGCTAAGTGAGGAAAAGAATATCTGACACACGAACTACACATCAAACTGCAAATCTGGAGAGAACTTGAGACAAATAACTACACTTCTTGCTGAGAAAACTCAGAAGCTGTGAAAACAACCTGCAGGAAAATGAATCATTACTGAGTGGTCTGTTACCTCTCTAAGAAGAATAGAAGGGTAGACACAGAAAACTACCAAAAATGAACCATAAATCTATCCAGAGCAAAGTTTTCTAACATAAGAGACTCAATGATCCAGACCTTCAAATGGTGTAAATCAACTTAGCTCTATTGACTTATATTGAACTACATTGATTTACGCCAGCTGAGAATCAGACCTGCAGTGGAGAAACTTGGAAGAAAAGTGCACAGTAACTAGAACTGTGTGAAAACAATAAAACAAAACACACAAACCTTTTAAACGTATTTTTGCATTCTGCTTTTGTTACTCTTGTCACTGTTTCTGTAGAAGTTCTAATACAAAATTATAATGACAGGTGTACTCTGAAACTGCAAAATGTTAAATGAATATTGCAAAATCTTCAAAGTGAATGTAAGCCTCTTGGCTAAAGAATTTGCCCTATAAACCTGATTTCTGAATCACTTTAATCCAGTCAGGGAATAGAAGCATACTATGTGACCAAGGTTTTGTCATTGACTTTATTGAGAGCAAGGGGTAGATTTAGTTTTCAAGTCACCAAGTCATTTTTTGCATGAATAAAATTGCTCTAGCCCTTTCTTTGAAGTTGTTGGTACTTGCCATTGATGGAGAAAGGATGCCAGGCTGGATGGATCACTTGTCTGAAACAGATGGCTAATCCTGTGTGTTCTGGATTTGGACCAGTCTAGCTACATTCATGGGGAAAACTGCATCTGGAAGAAACAGTCTTTTCTAGGTGACTTTCTCTGTGTGTTTCAGTCACTGAGATAATGGACATAGTGGGAAAACTTACCTGCAGTTAAGACTCATAAATTCATAACTGGAAAAATCAAATGGGTAGGCAGTGAACCACTGTTTGTCAGAGCTCATTGTTAGCTCCTTTAGGGAGAGCCTTTTGGGCTACCAGCTTTCGTAGTAGCGGGTATTAGATTAAAAACTCTTTTTACTGGGGATCTCTCATCTGCCTTTCTTGGAAAGGGTGTTAAGAAGCTGATGGGAGTATTTTTCATTTTTCTGTTCTGCAGACTAAAGAAACCCAGTTCTCTCAGCCTGTCCTCATAAGTCATGTGTCCCGGCCTCCTTATAATTTTCATTGCTTTTCACTGGACTCTTCATTGTGGACACATCCTTTCAGTAGAGGGGAATAATCACTGACAATGCTCCTACTAACGCAGCCCAAAAGGCCATTAACCTTGACAACAAGGGCACACTAGACAAGAAGCTGAATGTTAGTCAAAGTAATCCCCAGGGCCTTTTCAGCAGAACTGCCACTTAGCCAGTCTGTCCCCAGTGCAGGGGATTCTTCTGTCCTAAGTTCAGAGTCTGCATTTGACTTTCTTGAACCTCAGATTTATTTTGGCCCAGTCCTCCAATTTGTCTAGTTCATTCTGGACCCTATCCCTACCCTCCAGCATATCTACACTCCCATCAGTTTAGTGAGATCCATGAACTTGCTGAGGGTGCAACCCTTCCCATCATCCAGACCATTAATAAAACTATTAAACAAAACTGGCCCCAGGACTGATTGATGACTCTCTGCTTGATACCGACCGCCAACTAGACACCATTACCCATTGAGCCTGATGATCTCACCAGATCGCTATCCATCTTGTAGCCCATAGATTGTTGTCCATTTCCAGCTTTTGGCAAACAGGCTAAGCCCATCCTTGCTCATCCTGACTCCTAGTAATTGATGGAGTTATTCTCTATGAATGGATCTAGTTCTTAGAGCAACAAACAGGTTTTTGGTGCTTCCAACTCTACCAATTACTTTGGGCATATCACCTTACTTTTTATGCTTCTGTTTCTCCTCCTGCTTGGTCTGTCTTGTTTATTTAGCATCTCGACTTTTTGATGTCTGTGCAATGTGCCTAATATTTGTATAATACCAAAGGATGTTGATCTTAGTTGGGTTATCTTAGTGCTACTGAATCATAACAGAGCAAAATTCATCCAGGTGAAGAATTCTTAATCCCTATACAAAGCTTTGCACATCTGTTAAACTCTCAGTATAAGGCTCAAGTGATATACAGAACTTCATGCATGCACTCTGCATCAAGATTAATTTCACACACATTCTGTATGTTTAAATATATATAACAAGTATGCAGAGTAGCAACAAACCATTGCCAGCTCTTTGCCTGCTAGCTTGCTATAGTGTAGGCTGACTTGTTGTTGTTTTACTGGAATAGCACAGGACATTAGTTATCCTTTTTGTTTGTTGTGTGAAACAACTTAACATATAGTATGTACTTCATTTACATCCATTTTGAAGTTTTCATTCACATGTTCTCTTAGTTTAAAAAACTGGATAAATAGATGAGGTGATCAAGCTGATAAATGTACCTGATAAAGTTTACACTGCAAATAAATAAGCAACAGCTATAGGATGTTTGTGAGGGTTCTCAGTCTTAATGTTTAACCAGAAATTACTAGGAAAAATTGGATAGCAAGAAATAGTTAACTATCTTGGATTCTTTCTAATGCATCCTTCTCTTAGTCCTGCCTTAACATCAACTAGCTTTGGGGACCAAGATTAGCATTCATGTCATGTTCCCTGACAGTATCTGGCCTGTGCTGGGAAAGCTAATGATCCAATCAGCAGACCAAATTCAGTGATGAATCTTGATCAGATACTGCATGAGGCACATTATGTATATGGTGAGGTGCAGCAGTGGTTTGCTATGTGGATCAGGATTTGACCTGTAGATCTTTGACAGACTTCTTAGAGGGAGTGCCATTTTTTTGGCGTGTGTGTGTCAAAGGCAGCGCTTGCATTCAAAAGTTCTTAGTGAATTTCTTAATGTTTGTTAACACTTAGGCTATTTTCTTGCATTCCTGCTGACTTACTCAGTCACCTGTTGGATTCATGTTGCAGTGGTTTTTCTGTGGTGGTGCTACTTTTGTGCCAGTATTTCTGTTTAAGACTTAATGTAAGACTTTGCTGGCGTCAGACATTTACTTCAAACTCAATATTGCGAGCCCAATAGACAGAGTGAGAACTTTGGAAGTCCACATGTATCCATACTCATTGGTTTGCAGGAGATCCACTGATAAAGTAGTATGATGATTTTTGAGGAAAAAACGATATAGACATGAATTATAATGCATTAGCCTTGACATCTGGGAGAGAAAGGGTCAAAGTTTAATTATTTCACTGTTGGCATTCAAATGGGTATTTCAAAGTATTTGTTTACAGTGCATTCCTTTTGAAATTAAACACAAACTTTTCAGTTTTTCAAGCCAGAACATTTCTCAGATTAAATTGCAGTTAATTGAAGCTGTAATTGCTTTAGATGAACATCATTATAGAGCTGCTTAGAATGTGTTTTTGAGGTTTCCATTTAAATTAGCTTTCAAAAGCGAACCCATAGCAATTTTTTTTTGTGTTACACTTAAAAGAAAAGTTTCAATGCACAATAGATTGGAATTGTTTCAGCCAAAATAAGGGAACCTGGTAAGTGGTGATTGCAATAACTCAGCGAGAAGATTAGAGGGTGGGTGTGATTCTGTCTTCTACAATGTGCAGGAGACCAATCTGATCATGTAATGTGATCTCTTCTGACCTTAAAAATCTTTGAAAATCTTAATTCTCAAAATCAATCTGCTAATAAAGTGTCTTAACTTTCTCTATTAGTCTAATTGTATCAATGTTACTGGAGTACGTGATGACTAAATATACATTCTGAGGTAGCTTCACAGAGCATTCTTTAGTTGTCCGTGCAAAGTACTTTTATTCCATTTTCTCCAAGCAAAATTATACAGGGAACTTAAGGTGCTGCTGTGGGTGGTCTTGTATGGTCTGCAGATTCAGGCCTTTTGGATTAGTTACCAATGTCCATAAAGTCAGTTTTAGAAAATGCTCGTTTCACCAACACACAAGATTCACAGCATTTTGCTGACCAGTTTTAATAAACAATGGAATTAGTGGACACGAGCTTTAGGCTGGCTCTCAGAGACAAGAAAATTGTTCAAATTATCAATCCTAATGGTAGGGAACAACTTGTTCCTGTATATTATAACAGTGAGTTTAGAATCAAGTTATTTTCAGGAATATTCTCAAGTCTTATTCTCAGGAGTATATTGTATATTGTGGAACACCTGTGTTTTTGTTCTTTTTAATTGTCAATTGTTTCATATTTTGCTTCAAGATGCAACAGATTTTTTTTTAATACAGAGTAATTTTTTTTCAAACCTTTCAGCAATGAATAGTTGAAATATAGTCCAAGTAGCTTGATTTTTAAAATGGTTACTCAAGTCTTTTGGAAATTTCCAACCCTATTCTATCTAAATTGATTCAAAATGTGATGTCACCAAAATATCTCTCTGCCTTTTGGGATGTTGCTGTTCCTCTGCTAGTCCCTGCTCAGAACTAGCAACACAGAGGGCCAAACAACCCATTAACTTCTATATCCTCCCCACTCCCCAGTCCTTCATCACATTCAAAATAGCCTCTGGAGTTGCTAAGCTTCTAGAAATAACATTGCCCCTCCTCCTTCATCCCTCAATGATGGACAATCAAACTCACCCGGAGCACCAAACACTTAAACTGGTAACGACTTTCAGTGTAGCCATGCAGACAAACACTCCTAGTGTAGCTGAAGTTTAGAGTGTTTGGTATAGCTTATACCAGTTCCCTGAATGAAATAAGCTACCTCTGCAAAAGGATGCTTTTGCTAGTAGAATTGTCTACACTACGGCTTTTGTTATAAAAATATAATTAACCCTCTTCTCCTCCCCCCCTCCCATCCTCCTAACTGACATCACTATGCCAACTAAAGCTTTAAGTAACAATCTGTTACCAGGTTCCAGGTGATGGCTGTATCTCGGTGGCTGAACGTGTCATTGCAGAAGAAGCTTTTTATGAAAAACATGCATTAGCGACATGATCACAAATCAATTAAAATCCAGACCGCAACTGGCAGATGAAGTGATTGGGGCTTTATATGTTGCATTATGGTAAGGAACGATTTTACAGCATGCACTATAGATGTATATGACACTGAATTGCTAGCGCATACTGCAAAACTGAGCACAGGACATTCCATGAGGCCCCTTCTATGGTCTTTCTGAGAAATTCTCTCAGGCCGAGTGCAAGGCCTGAGCTCCATCTGGATTTCTTTGATCTTCAGGAAAGGATGCTCTATCTCTGCTCTGTGGCAGTGGTGATGGCCCTCCCTGCCACTGCTATTGGTTCAGTTTCCCTTGCTCTTGCTATTAGCTATAAGGGTTGGAGGCATGAAAGTTCATATAATTCGGGGCAATTAAATTCCTTGAATAATCAACTGGCTTCCCTGTCCCAACCACACTTAATACCTAAGTGTGTCCCAACCACACTTAATACCACTTCTGCAGCAAAGAGTTCTTGGATTTTTGATAGTTTGGGGGAAGGGATGCATCTCCCTTCCATTCCTTTTGGGGCACTTCCCCCACTCAATGTACCTCCCACGGCTCAAAATGCAGCGGCTCTGTGATCTTCTCTAAACTCCAAAGTTTGTTTGTTAACTTCCTAAAGTATAATTTGTTGTCTGTCAGCCCAGGAAAATGGAGAGTACAATTCAAAAGAGGTTACAATTTGTCTCGCATTTAACTTAGATTTAATAAGCTAGTTACTGTATATTAATTAAATCTAAATTGTTCGTTGAAAGCCTCTTTCTGAGGCTTTTCTTGCCATCTGGTTAACTTATTTTAAATGACAAAAGCAATAAGTACTTAATTACATTCCTATTAATATGTTTTAATTTCTGAACCATATGAGACTTATAATGGGCATTTCACAAGGTATAATGAAAGAACAGGAATTTTGATCATCTTAGAATAAATTACTTTAACTCCTTTGCTACAGAGTGCAGACGCAACACTCCTCTGTGCTGAAGGAATTCAGTGTTGGAGACGAGAGTAGTTACACCGTTCAGTAGGGATCACGGTGTTCTCAAAGCAGAGCCCTGAAGGAAATCTTCAGAGGAAGATCCCACATTTCTTGTTTCCTAGAGCTTTTGCTTACTAAAGCCACATCTGAGGTCGAAAGTACAACCTTTTTGTATTCTTTGGTTTTATTACCAGACTGTATAGTAGTATACTATTGTGGATCTGAAGAAAGTATTCCCCCCACCCCCTTCCCCTTGTTTTAAAAAATCCAACCAACTTCACTGTAGCCACCTCTCAAAATCTCCTCTGGCTTCAGGAAGCTCTGCATTTGCTGCCCTCAGACCCCAGCTCTGAAGTAAGTGAAGGTAGCAATCCCACAGCCCTCCCCCTACAACAGTTTTGTGATACCCCTTTCCCCCCCCTCCATGATCTTCTTTTGGGTAGGGACCATCCCTGTTACAACACTGTGACATTTCAGCTGCAAACACATGTGCAACAGCAGCAACATCTGCTTCCCCTAGATCTGGGGACAGGTACTCACAAAAACAGTTTCACAATTCATTTTCCTGTCTCTCTCAGCTGCACCTATCCATAGGACCCTATCTAATTTGTGGTTGGGAAAAATACACTGTGGACATGTGAAATCAGATTTCCCCTGTGAAATCTAGTGCTTGGAGAGGCGGGGCAGGGGGTACCTCAGCCAGGGCTCCAACTGTTCCCCGAGCTCCAGCTGCTAGTTTGAAGGGCTGGAACTTCTCCTCTCAAGAGCAGCTGTGCAGAAGATCAGCCCCCCCCCCCCCCTCCAGGTACCTGACTTCTGAAGGTAGCACAACCATAAAGATTCCTAAAACTGGGGGAGGATCCCGGAGGTGGATCTGATTCCCTCCCCACCCCACAGCAGCATGTAGAAGAAAGAGGGAGTCTTGTTCCTCACCTCAGCCTGGTCTGGCCTGGCATCTAGAAGCACGGACTGGAGCCTTCCCTGCATCACCAGGGAGATCAGAGCTACCACCCCTTCCGGGAATCTCATCTGACTGCAAGAAGCTCTGCATTTGCTGCCCTCAGAGCCTAGCTCTGAAGTAAGTGAAGGTAGCAATCCCACAGCCCTCCCCCTACAACAGTTTTGTGATATCCCTTTCCCCTCTTCTGTGATCTTCTTTTGGGTAGGGACTGACGCTGTTACAACACTGACATTTCAGCTGCAAACACGTGAAATGGACCAACTTAAAAACTCTCTGGAACTGAAGTTGACCAAAATGGACCATGAATTTGTTTATCTGCCTCCCAGTGAGTGTGGGAGGGGGAAGCGCATTGCTGTATCTGTAGTAAATAATTCATTGCCTGCAAAACAGTTAAGAACATAAGAATGGCCATACTGGGTCAGACCAAAGATCCATCCAGCCCAGTACCCTCTCTGCCAACAGTGGCCAATGCCAGGTGTCCCAGAGGAAGTGAATCGAACAGGTAATTATCAAGCGAGCTCTCTCCTGCCATCCATCTCCACCCTCTGACAAACAGAAGCTAGGGACACCTTTCCTTACCCATACTGGCTAATAGCCATTAATGGACTTAACCTCCATTAATTTATCTAGTTCTCTTTTAAACTCTGTTATAATCCTAGCCTTCACAACCTCCTCAGGCAAGGAGTTCCACAGGCTGACTATGCGCTGTGAAGAAGAACCTCCTTTTATTTGTTTTAAACCTGTTGCCCATTAATTTCATTTGGTGGCCCCTAGTTCTTGTATTATGGGAACAAGTAAATAACTTTTCCTTATTTACTTTCTCTACACTATTCATGATTTTATATACCTCTATCATATACCCCCTAGTCTCCTTTTTTCCAAGCTGAAAAGTCCCAGTCTCTTTAAACTCTCCTCATATGGGACCCATTCCAAACCCCTAATCATTTTAGTTGACCTTCTCTGAACCTTTTCCAATGCCAGTATATCTTTGAGATGAGGAGACCACATCTGTATGCAGTATTCAAGATGTGGGCATACCATGGATTTGAAAGAAACCTGCGAAGCACAAACTTCTTGCTGCTCTATTTATGACTCAGTTATGCTGTTTGGGCACCGCCTCCAACAAAGTGCAGTGTGTAGCTGCACCTTCCAAATGCCCTTGGAGCTGCCAACCATCCCCAGGCCCTATTGTGAGACGTCTTTGCGACATTCATGTGGCAGGCTAACTCCGCTATTTGATGCTAGGTTAAGGATGTTCTTATGTTTTTAACCTTGTATTTCATCTCCCGCTCAGCAGGGTACAGAGGAAATAAAATGAAATGTAGTCAATAATAGGAAAAATACAATTGTACTCAAACATCTTGCTTTGTTTCCATCCAGCCTTAGTGTATGGCTCTGTATAGATGTCTGCCCATGTGATATGAAGTATGGTGGGTTAGCCTTCACAGCTTTGAGTGGCATGACCTCCTGGACAGGAGAAGGGGTCAGCCATGCTGCGTCTCAGTCTTCTTGAAACCCAAGGAATTTCTGCAGGCAAGTCTCAAAGGTGGAGCATGAGCTGAAGCCTACCATGACTGGGCAGTTGGTGACAGTCCCAGTAATAAAACCTACCCTTTAATGATTAGTGCACAGGTGGGGTGATCAGTCAGCAGAGAGACAAAATTGGATCCATGAGAACTCACTCTCTAGACATCTCATGTCATCCTCATTGGTGAAGGCCAGTTCCTGTAAGAATCTTCATAAACCTTCCCCCTGAGGAAACAATGGTGAGGGAGGAGCTTCTCAGGTATAGTCAATGGAATCAAAAGTGATAGAACTACAGGTGTGTGGGGGGGAGGGGGAGGAAGGGGGCACTGTCCCATCCCTTAACTTGAAGTGGTTTCCATCATGTTCATGGTTTGCAATTTGATTCAATGGGTCTCAGCTCCCACTGCATAGAATTTCCTGAGTAACATTCCCCCATCATGATTCTCTCTATTCCCTCCTGCCTCCATTGCAGAGGGTGATATAGCTCTAATGCTGTTTAGATGCTGTTTACACTAGTGATATTCTGTGAACTCTTACATACACAACTAAAACGTTATCAGTTGACTAGAAAACACTTTCAGCCAGTCAACTTGCACTATCATGGGACTTTTTTTAACCACTCATTTTTAATACTGAGTACATTGAAGCTGATAGATGGAAGTTCAATGAGTGCCAAGTATTTATTAGTATTGTTGCTGTTGGGCATTTTGGAATAGTAGCTATATCAATTTGTTATAGCTAAGTGACCTTGCGGTTCTCTGCATGGCTCATGAGCCATGTGCTAATGGCCACTGTCATAGCTTCACAGCAATTTAATACATTTTGGAAATTTAAGAAAAAAGTCCAAAAGCAGCTCCATGCAGGATAAGAGAATGGATTTTAATGTCCTAGGAGCACCTTCGGATATGAGTGGGCAGAAAGCAGAAAAAGCCCTTGAAGTCCAAAATCATGTAATAAATGTATAACGGCAGATTGGATGCCAGAATGCATAAGTCAGTTTTAATAATTTCAGAAATCTCTTCTCTAGTTAGGAATCTGCCTAGCAGAATGTTCCTGGTCAAAGGGATAAGAAAATCTCCTTTGATTCTATATTGTCCAGAAATAGCTGTATTCTAGCATGAATGGAAGCCTTTATCAGTTTTCTGAGGCAAAATCTGACTAACAACAAGTGAACTAAGAACAGTTTCATAACTTGGGAATATTACGAATAAATTCTAACAGAAGGAAATAATTGACCAGCAAATAACTTGCTAAAATACCAGTAAATAATTCAGGAATAAACTTTGGAGTGAAGATATAAACAAATGTATTATTCTCCTCCTCCTGTTTTCTTCCTTTCTTTGTTCTGTAGTATACATAGGTGCCCCAGACATATACCAGGAAATATAGAACTCTTGAGCATCACTTCTTTTTTTGCTTATATTTTGCCTCTCTAATCCTCATTTTCATAAAGTAATGGGCAGCAGATGTAGAGATGGGTGAAATTTTTCAGCCAAAACTATTTTGCCATTGAAAACCCTAATTCTTTGGCTTATTAGGTGCAAGCATGGGTGGTGCAGGGAAGAAAGAAGGAGGAACCATCTCTGTCTTCACTCTCTAATTTTTTTGTGGTGTATAAATCATTCCTTTGTTTTCTGTGGGTATTTTCCATTTTTCTTAAATAAAATCAAATAAAAATTAAACCTTTTCTTCAGCCCCAGAAATTTTTTTGACTTTGATGAAAATTCCCCAAAAAGTATCAGTTTCAGATTAACCCAAGCTATTAATTTATTTTTCAGAAATGCCTGTAAAACAAAAAACCAGTTAGTCACATAGCTCTAAACAGAATCACAGACATTGACACGAACATTATCTGATAACTGGATTCTGCTCATGCATTCTAGGCTTGGTGTATACTGTAGAGTTTAAGTTGAAGCACAGAAGTTTACACTAGCCAAACAAAGGAAGGATTTTTTTATGCGTAATTTTCCTTCCTCTGATACTCTGATGTAACATCTCTGCTACACTGACCTAGTAACTGCACCTCCATGAGCAGGGTAAAGATTAATGTGGTTAGGTAGACTCTCTTCTTGCTGTCGCACGCTTCCCCTCATGAGGAGGAGAACTGGACACAACAGTTCTTCAGCTACACCAATTTTCTCCCTCCCCTTCCCCTCCGTAATGTTATAACAGTGAATTAGGCTCATTTTCATTTACTCACCCAGCTCTCCCATACAATGAATCAGCAAAGACATGAAATTCAAACTGAGGAAGAGGTGAAGGAGGGCAGGCAAGTGTGTACATGTGGGTACATCTTTACTAGGAAAGAAAAAGCATGTGGGATTGCAGTGGTAGCTAACAAGGTACCTTGTGGTTTTTACATGAGTTCTCAGGTCACAATGAGAACTAAGGAGGTGCCTAGGATTAACCCTTGACCTGCTGACTTGTGTGAAAACTACCAGTTGCCTTGCCTTCAATAAGATTTCACCTTGTGCTAACTCTAAGAACATGCATTATTTCCTAGCAGAGATCAGGCCTTACTACCTGAAGAGGGGTAAAAGGTGGGGGGAAGGGAAATTTAAAAGTAAGGAAAAAGAACATAGATTGGAAAAAGCAGTATTATCAAGTACCTTGCACTGTTCTTCTTGATAATAATTGATCAGCTCTGATGCTCTGCTTATTCTATAGATGGGGTGAAAATTTGTGAGCAAACAAAAATTCACCATGGTTAGAAACAGTGTCTAAAGTGGTCTACCTCCTCTTCCCCTTTCTCCGGCATGCGCACACACACACACTTTGGCAAAAGAGTGCTTGGTGAAAAGATGATTTCTGTCACATTCTCACCTGCTTTTACATGAGCTAACATAGTGGGTCAAAACCTCTGATATGTTCAGGTTATCTCACATCATTCTGGTAGCACAGAAAACCATAAAGCTGGCTTTCTGGCCCATGTGAAGATGCCCTCTGTGAAGGGGAATCCTGAGGTGTGGAGGTGCTGGTTTATGCATGGAGATGAAAGGACATTTCCTGGTTTTCCCCCATAGCCCAATTTATCCCTGATTCCTGAAACTTCCATGTCTAGCCTGGTAGCTTCATCTGTGCTAACATGGATAAAACTAGTGTTGGTATGACTGCCTTACCTATGCTGCAATTACACCTTGTATTGTAGTGTAAGCCTACCCAAATGCAACTTAAAAGCATTTCCACCCCACACCTTTTCCTCAGCTCTGCTGTTTGTGGCTCAGCTGTAGCTTGGAATCTGGGCCAATATTTTTAGAGTCCAATAACCCAGTAAAACATATTTTTCCTATTTTATTATTCAGTGGCTGTTGCCTTCCAGGAAACTACAGTTCATACACTGCAGTTCTCCACACAGCACCTCCAGCCCTTGGAATTCCTATGAAGTTCCAAGCAATGAGTAAAGCTGAAGGCAGTTAGATGTGGTAACAACATGTGATTCTCTCCCCCCCCCCCCCCATAGCACAAGGAGGCTGTGCTGGAGTAGGGAAGTGTAACTTACAGCTCACTGAGCCAGCCATCAGTCAATGTTGCCCTAGACGAGGGGGCATCTCGAAGTTCACCACTGCTTGTATATGAAAGTTAGGTAAAATGAATCATTCTTTCTTAGTGGAACAAAGAGATGCACCATTTCTGCAAATTTGGACTGGAATGTTCCAGAGCAAACAACTTTATGAAAAGAACTCCCTAAGAGAGAACAAATATTAACAAAGAAAACACTTGACATAAATAAAAGAGGATTTCTTTACTTACGATTGTAATCGACAGCTTACAACATCAAATGATCATAGACTAGACCTGAAATGGCATGAGATACTGCAATGAGCAAAAGAGCTGATGAGCCCTTTAGGATCTTGTGGTCCAGATCCTGGGATCTAGCCTCTGCAAGATGAGTGCAACTCAGAAAAGGGAGATGCACATCTGATGTAAGACAGCAGTGTGGGGAAAGAAATAGTGACCTAAAATCACAACATTCTTTACTTGTTTTTAAAATGGATGATTTACTTAAGGCCAGTGGTAATTTGAAAGGAAAGATTGAGATAATTAGGTCACTTAATTGGAGACTTTTAATAGGAACAATATGATCAATAATTTATTTTATATCCCATGGCTGTCAAATTCAAAGTGGAATATAGAGCTACTCTTGCCATCAGGATTAATAAAAGCAGTTTCAACAGATCTTCCTGGCTGAAGTGACTTAATTGTAATCCATTTAAAAATCCATTTCCACACCTTAATTGAGTCCTTATTTCCAATTTCTTTGCCACTTTCCATAGCTGTGTTCCAAACGCTTTTTTATTTTTTTGATCTCTGAGTTAATATGCTTCTCTTGACACTCAAGTTCAATCACACAGAGGAGAGGATTTTGGCACGTCATTTTTTTTTCTAGTTAATGGTCAAGTCAGTCAATTTGAAAGGGCACCAGGTTATTTTCAGCACCTGCTGTGCTCTTCTCCCCCTTTCCAGCTCAGCAACAAATAACTTATATTTTTATTTACATACTTTGCTTGACCTCCCTTTTATTAGCCTACAGAAGAAATAAAAGAAAGGTCTCTGAAGATATTGATAGCAAATAAAAATGCAAGGTGCTATAAAGATAGCTGGAAATGCTATATTACAATACCAGAAATTTTGTTTTTTCAGAGAGCTACTGAACATCCTCAGAGAGAAGAGACTTTAATATAGCCAAAAATATACGACTGAAAACAAACCTTTCATATAACTATATATTTCTCTTGGAAAAATGGTTAGCTTTTTGGAATACTAACACTTGATAAAGGCTGCTAACATGGCCTTGAGGAAAAATATCAATAGAGTAGATAAAAGTATGCACCGAGAAGATATAAAGTCAGTTACGTTATTTTTTGGTATGTAGTTTTGTCCAGGATTCTGGCAATTTGTTATGTGTAGTTTCTAAAATGTTAAAATCTAAGGACCAAATTCTGTTAATCTTTTTACACAAATAGCCTCCTTCAGCCCAACAGTGTGACTTGTACAAGTAAAACTAGCAGGACTTGGCTCTTGAACTTGCCAATACTGTTTTTATGCCAAAATTCGCCCTGTTCTGAGACTTGCACATGTGGTCATGTACTGTATCTTGGCAAATCAATTCATGTACATGCACATGCATTGACTGCAGCTGACTTCTGAGCTTTAGGTCCATGAGCAAGTGCAGGGTTGACTAAGTTTGACTCTGAATTGGGCAGACCATTGATAGGTAAATTCAGGCCTGTTAGGCTATGTCTACATGGCACAGTTATTTTGGAATAAGCTATTCCGAAATAGCTTGTTTGGAAATAGCATGCCTACACTGCAGGGAAACCTCAAAATTAGGCTAAGGCAGGCTTCCCTAATGTAGACCTGCTATCTCAATTTAGAGATCCAGGAGGCACTGGGGAGGAATAACTTAGAATGGCCCTCGGGAGGGGCTATTTCAAAATAGCAGCAATGGAGCAACTACACACGTCTTATTTCGAAATAGCTATTTCTGAATAGGCATTATTCTTCATAGAATGGGGGTTTACAGGAGTCGGAATAAGCTGTCCCTTATTTCGAAATTATTTCGAAAGACTGGAATTGCTGTGTAGACACTCGCATAGTCATTCCGAAATAACTTTGTTGTGTAGATACACCCTTAGTGAGCTATTTCCACAAAGCCCTGAACGGGGGCACTACTTAATATCCCTCAGAGCTGCCCTCCTCACATGAGAGGTGCTCTCTTTGTGCCATTTGGTCGTGTGGCACAAATTGTCAAGCCCAATGTGCCCATTCCTGCAGTATGGGAGGGAGTCATGGCTCCGCCTCTTCCTTCACTCCCATTTGAAAGATTTTCAGGCAAAAGGCTTTTTGGTTGTTTTAGACCTGAAGTTGTTTGCTGGGCTGAAGTATGTTCAGCAATATAAGTTAGATGCCTGAATACCTTTGAGGATTTGGGTCCATATATTTACTTCTGTTCTTTTTGCTGCAGGAAAAAGGAAACTCTAAAAGAGAGGCTATTTGCTACACAGACGTCAATGGAATACCAAGCAAATACCTTTTAATCTTAAACAAGCTGGCAAGGTCATCCTTTCTTGAGATAACTGACATGCTAAATTAGTATGTGGGAGTATCAGCTGCTGCGGGCTCCGTGTGGTATATCATTTATGAATGGAGCAGGCTACCCCAGTTTGTGGAATCGCAGTAACTGTACTCAAGTCACAGCAGAATAACAATGTGGTGTACTGAACTCTCTATTGCAGTGGGAAATTATCTCTGCTAAAATTATATACTTTTCTACTAAAAACAGTGCCAATATCAGCAACATATAGAGAAGGGCATGTGCTATGTGTACACACAACCACTCACAGTTGTGCGGGTATGTGAGTATACAAATATAATATACATGTTAATGTATATGTTAGAGAGTGTGTGTGTATATATGCACATGCACATTTCAATGTATACTATAATACACATAGTACAGAAGTTAAATTGACACTAATTGCTGTAGTTAAGGTTGCATAACATCTTCCATTATAACCCCTGATTCATCATGGCCATAATTCTCTGACACACTAACTTTTGGGTCTACAGTTGTCCAGTTTTTGGACTTGACCCTAGAATGATTGCTCACACCAGTGGTGCCAGTGAAATAAATGAGCTATTGATGTAAGTAAGAAGAAATGGATCAAGTTCTTGCTCAAAGATTTTTTTTTGTTTTAAAACTTGAATAAAACTTGAATAAAATCCCCTCACTCATGTCTAAGTTATAGGAAACCAAACGATACCCCTTTTTTCAAGCCAAATGAAAATTCAGTCATGTTTTTCTAAGAAGAACTAAGTATAAACAGAGCTGATGTTTGTGAGTACCCTGAATGAGGACTGAAACTAATTTATAGGTTTGAAATAAAGGTAGTTTAGAAACTTTTGAAGTTTGTATACTGTGTGTGTAAATGGGATATTTTTTCCTCTTGAGATGGGGAAGGGAGTACACTTCAGATTTGATTCAGCATCAATGGTAAAGATGATCTCCTTAATAAATACAGAATCAGTAACCTAGCATAGAAAGAGAATCTGGAAGTCAGAAGAGTGCACAGGTACTGAGGAAAAAATAATTGTTCAGACAGCATGACAGAGGAGAGAGTGGAGAAGAAAGTATTTCAATGTCTCTAGATGAAGGATTGTAAGAAAGATAATCCCTTAAATTGAAAGAAATACAATAAGACCTTCCATAAGGAAAGGATAAAAATATGCTTCATACACTGCAGAAGAAAGGACATTTGACCACATCTCATTGGCTTGTCAAGGCACTGAGATTTTTTTTTTCTACCCACCTTTCCCCTGATCTTTGAAGTAATGCCTGGGTCTCCAATGACAATGACTTTCCCTGTGGATACCCTTCAGAGAGCAGTTTATATTATCAGTCCCAAAGACTCATTTATTATTTCAGTAAATGAAAAGCAATGTATACTTTCAGACTACATGACTTTCAGTCTAGATTTGGAGTGAGGGTGAAATAAAAACAAAGATCAAAAGGAAACTCCGCAGAGGAGCAGAGTACACATCTCCCTTGTGATGTGTGGCATTGTCTCTACCTTGTATATCTAGGAAGGAGAAGCACACAGGTTTTCCACTATAAAATAATTGAACACATAGGCACTTAAAATGTAAAAGTCAATCCAACACCAACATGGCCCTAGATGAGTGTATATCAATCTAGTCACCCATATAATACCTTTTATAAGACACAGAGAATGGAGAACTCACCAGAATTACACATTCAGCTGCAGACATAGCAGGGAATACTTGGGTTTTTAATTTCAGCAAGCAAATGGCATTAATGTTCATTACAGCTTGAAACTAAATAATGAACCTTTCACAATTGCAGTTTTTACTAAAATATTATGGAGAATCGCTGTGTGTAGTAATTCAATGAGTAGTGTATTATGACATTTTTAGTCAAGCATGCAAATTGCCATTTGCATTTAAAATGGAACCCTCTATGTGGCATGACCTGTCACGTGCACTGCATGTGAGGTCATGCTGTGTGGATGATGCCATTTTGTTCTACAAAATGGTGTCTCCCTGTATATGGGGGTCGGTTGGAATTTCCCTCGAGGGGTCGGTTCTGGGGCTTGTAATGCATGCCTTTTGTGCACAGATAGCATGCTCCTGTTCAGTATTTACAAAGTCCACCATAAGAGAGCAGGAGAGTCAGAGGAGCAGAAAGAGGCTGAAGTTTGAGGTCTTATGCCTGGAGAGTTTTGTGAGTTATTGTGGGGACCAGCTCAGAGGACACCACAGAAGATGTTATAATTCTTGGGGAGCCAGACTCATCAAGCTATTGCCTCAGACTATAATTCTATTCCCAGATCTGTCAGTGACCTGCTATGTGACCTTGGGCAAGGCACTTCTTCTTTGTGCATCTTTCTCCCCTGACTCTTTGTTAGGTTAAGTTAGATTGTACATTTTCAGAGCTGGGATTATATTCTCGTTGTTTTTGTCCAGTGCCTAGCACAAGAGGTGGCCTGATCTTAGGCATTAGTGTGATCTAAGTAACAGAGCTAATCCAAGCTCAAAATTTCTCTTTGGTGGAAATTCAGATGTTTGAAATTCCCCTTTTCCTGAATTGGAACCAAAAGTGAAAATTTAAAATTTCCTGCAAAATGAAAAATCTTTTTTTTTTTTTTTTAAAAGTTGAGAAACATCAAACTGACTTTATCAAACCACTTTATTTTGAGTTTGTTATAATTAGTTTAAATGATAGTTGCACTGCAACTTTATTGAAATTAAACATCACAATAATTTTTCATTGGAAATTTTGATGAAATCGAAACATTCCTGCAAAATGCTTTGATTCAATTGATTTGCATTTTGTAATGGAAAGTTGTTTGAACAACAATAACAACAACAAAAAAAATCAACCGGCTCTAGTAATAAATGAGATCAGACAAATGAGATCAGACAGAGCAAAGCATCACAAGTGCTAAGGAATACAGCAGCACAAGTGCTGGGCAGACTCCCAAGTCTGACTAAAGTTCCTATGGTGAAGAGCGATGGGATGCAGAATAGCAAGAGAGGAAATCAGAATCTGATGAGCCTCTAAATAAAAGTTTCTGGAGTGGGAGGTAGAATAGCAGATGGGATATTCTAAGGGTATGAAATGAATGAGCAGGAGAGATCTGATCCTGCCCTAGTGAAGTTCATGATTTATACTAGTGTAAATGAGAAGAGAATCAGGCTCTTGGGGTGAAATTCTGGCTCTATTGAAGTCAATAGCAAAACTCTCTGACTTCAATAGGGTAAGGATTTTACTCCCAGAGTGCAGACAGCAGTGAGAAAGCCTAACAGAGAAGGTAAATTGACTTTATTTTCCCTGACAATGTAGCTACTTAGGGTCGATAGCACAAATGTAAACAGTCTGAAAGCCAAACATCGTTTTCTGATAATAGAACTGATCCTCCAGCAGTAGAGGACAATGGTAAGACTGCCACTGACTTTAATAAGAGCAGGACTGGGTTGAAAATAAGGAAGGATAGCAAGTGAAATGCTCTCCACTCTCAGGAACTGATTACAGTGTTTGTTCCATGGGGTATGATCATACACAACACAAATCTTTAAAAGTGAAGATATTCAATTATTTGCTTGATGTAGTGCAGAGTGATCATGCTGTAGGGTGAGAAATGCTTATAATTGCTCCAAAACTGACTGCACTGCTGAATTTATCATGGACACACACATGCACATAATTTACAATAGCAACAAAAAACTTTCCACACATTTTTCCCTTACTTCCATTATATTACAGAATATGAAATCAAGTCCTAAATAACCAAAATAGTAACATATCCCAGAACTAAAGCAAACTTCTGTTAGATTCCTTTCTTTGCCATTCAATGGAGAGTTAAACAGAAAACGACATTATGGATTTCAATAGACTATTAATTATTTAGAACATTTTATGTACAGTAGTAATTAAACACGATTGATTGATAGATGTGCCAGCTAATCTGGATATGTTCCGAACTAGTTGTCAAGTCATTTCATACCTCATTAGTTTGTTACTGATGAACAATTCAAGTTGATTTTAATGAAGGGCACAACATGATTACATAGCTATAGCCGTGACTTAAATAATTCCAAACTTGGGCATTATGAGGGGATCGCTGTGCATTGATCAATACATGGCTAGCCGATGTTTGAAGTAATAATTCTGACTGTCCTCCTCTTATAACCACAATATACACATAACTCTTTCTGAAATCAGTAGGAACTGAGGTGGAAGAACTGGGGAGAAAAAAAAAAGGGGGCCTGATTCTCAGGTCCATTAACACTGATTTGCCCATTTTTTCTGTTTACTGGAGGGACTACGTGGAAAGGGGAGATTGTCCACTGTTACATGGCTGCTATTGCAGCTTCTATGTCACCTCCTTCACTTTCAGGCTTAGCAAAAGGGGAGTACTCAGGCAAAAGGGGGCATGGACTAGTTGTCCTCCCGAACCTTGAGATGTGCTGCTGTTATGTAAATGTAATGAATACTGCATGTGACCTAGTTACTATAGCTATATTGGGTTTCTTGCATGCATATATTGACCTAATTTAATTAGGGCCTGTTGGGAGGTGGGGAAACAAGCAAAAAAGCCAACTCCATAGCTTAGAGTAAGCAACTTACCAACAAACACATGGGGACACAGTGGCTGACCTATTTGGGAAAAGTTGCGCCACCGAGAAGATGCCCCAGCCTTGGCAAATTTGGGAAGGAGCAGTCTGACGGGGACATGGGGACAGGTTCTGCAGGAATGTTTGAAACTGTTGGGGCCTACCCAGTCCCAGGGGACAAGCCTTAACAAAGGCAAACAAATTAAAACAACAGTCTATATAAGTCTTTTCTCTTGAAACGCTTTGGTTCTAAATAAATAAAAAATACTTCGCTTGCAGTGACTGTGACTTCTGCTTCTCAGGAGCTGTGAGAAATATGGCAGGTAATAGAACTAAGTCAGGGAATTGTGGTGAGTACCATGGGAATGCAGATAGTGGCCCATTCTGAAAATAACAGAATCATGTGATTCCACTTCAAAAGCAGTGATAGTTCGAGGCCTGAAGCCTGGGCGGAGAGCACACCGAAAGACACCTGGAAAGGCCAGAGATGTAGTTTGCCTCGTAACATGCCTATAGCCACTCTGACAAATATGAGGCAGTTGTGAGAGCTACTGTGAGGAGAGTCACAGAACTGACTCCATTATTTACCCTGGGATTCAGGTCTAGAATTGTGACAGCTGGAGAAGAAACATCCAAACTAAGTAGGTTTCCAATTCATGTGTTTTATTAACAAAATTAAATAACTAAACCAAACACATAAAGTGGAAACGTCTGTGAACAAAGCAGATTAAAATAAAGTGGACTGATACCAAATCAATCTAGTTGCCATGTTCATTAAACCATATCAAATAAACCAATGATTCCTTCCAAGCTCCATGTAATAATTTGGGAAGGCAGCAGACTTCTTTAGCTTTACCTAATGTAAGAGAACATTTTTAACCTTGATGCAAATTGATATATTTATATTCCAGCCAGATGTCCCATACAGGGATGGTCAGATCTGTTCCAAGTTGTAGCCTCACTATTAGCTTCATCTCTGATTCCATAGAAGAGAAGCCACCCAAATTACAAGTGCTTAAGCGATAGCCAGTCTTCCACCTCCCTACAAATGCAGGGGTCCGTGGGTGAAAATAACAATTTCAGAATTTCAGCCCATAACCCCTAACCCATATATGCATGGTGTCATCTATAACGATAAGTATGCCACAATAAATGCTCCACAGAAGTGAGTATCAGAGTCTGGATCAACTGACTCAGACTCTGACTGCAGGGCTAAATATTGCAGAATACATTGCAACCTGGCCTCTGAGACCCTGTGAGAAAGATGGATCTTAGGGCTCAGGCTCCTGCCCAAGCCGGAATGCCTGAACTGCAAATGCCTGAACTGCAAATTTTACTTAGAATTCCACAGTCACAAAACCACCTATAGTTACATTTGTGATGTATGTGGCATACTGGAGGCATCATAAATCTGGTGCTTCCTTTGGGGTAATGCAGCTCTTTCCCTTTCCCAGAACAAGGCTGTGCCCTATAGGTACAATAGAGTCCAGAGTCATATAGGTGATTATTAGAACAGGTGAAAAACTTTCCACTGAAACTAATTTTGATGGAAAATAGAGTTTATCGACTAAATTTTAAAATTAAAATTATCTCCTTTCTGTGGAAAATCTTGATATTTTTTGTTGTTGTTGAAAAACTGAAGTCCCCAGAATGGTCAGCCAAAAAAATTGAAATATTTTGATTCTGAAATGCCACTGTGGTACTTCCTGGGAGTTGTCATTTGGTTGCTTTCTGCTCCCAGTTCTATTCTCCTTTATGCTCCTGTGATATACTGTGGCCACAACTTCCATGGCGCACTGAGACTGTAATGTTTTAGGGAAGATGTATGCATTGGGAATCTGTCTACTTAGGTCATGTCCTGTAGTGATCTGAGCACAACTAGCCACATCACTTGGAGATTTAAGTCCATGGGTTGAAAGTAGCGGAACCTGGGCCCTCCTCTTCCTCCTCCTCCAGGTTCCAAATCAGGCCCACGGGCAGGCAAATCAGATATGTGCTCTTGGCCAGTGTATCTCGCAGGCTGGGTTGCTTTCTACTCTTCCAGAGGCATAGTAAAACCCTGGCTGCTCCTTAACCCTCTGTTTCCCTCAATGTGCGTTGTATGCCCCCATTACACCCACGCCCATAGATGAGCATGGAATCATGAGGCACCTAAACCATAGCTCCCATGAGGTAAGCTGAAATATTCCCCAAAATACCAGAATTTTCCACAGAGAGCAGATACTCCTCTCAAATGTTTCATTTAATCAAAACACCAACTTTCTGTCAAAGTGGTTGTGATGGAAAAAATTCACCTAGCACTACTGCCTATAGTGGCAGACGGCCTAGAATTTACCAGCTACTTTTAAAAGTTCAGGATCCCAGGCATTAAAGACATGCAAGCACCTGGGAGCTAGAAATTCAAATGCCTTTTATCTTTAGTTGGGTACAATTTTTAGTTCCAGAAAAGTTTGGAGACATGCCACTAAACGGGTTCTGCACAATAACAGATGTAGCCTATTATTTTTTTCTTAAACAATGTTCAACAGGTGCCCATTCCAGGCTTTAGGGACTCTGTAACACAGCAGGCTCACCACCAAGGGCACTTCTCACTCAGGTAATTAGCATTTTTGGTGCTGGAGAGACCCCTTCTGGCTGGTGTCTGACCGGCTGTTACTGTAATTCTTCACCACTCTAGGTCAGGGCCCATGTCTCTCCAGACCATGGTGCCCTCCTACCTGGGTACTGCCCTACCATAGTGCCCCCACACTCTGGAGTCCTCTCCTTCTTGACACCCTTAATCCCCCTATGCCCACCTTCCTTCAGTGACTCACTGCCAGTCTTCATCTAGCCCTGCCACAGGGGCAAACTGCAGTCTGAAATAGCCACTCATCGTGGAAAGGGGTGTGGACGTGCTACTTTTGCCCTAGTACCCTGAGGCCTTGCTTCAGGCCTTGCAGCCTGGGAGCTTGCCTTGCCAGAGCTTCCCCAGCTCTGCCTGACTTTACCCAGCTCTGCTCTAAGTCAGGAAGCCTCTACCTCCTCTTGCAGCTAGGTCCGTCCTGCTCCCCAGCCAGAGCAAGAGTGAGTCTTTCCCTTCCTCCCTCCTGGATCCCTTATTTATACAGCCCACAGCTAGTTCCTAATTGGCAGCTATCTGCTGCAGCTACTTGCTCCATGGCTTCAGCCTTAGGGTTGCCAGGTGTCTGGTACTCTACAGGACAGTCTGGTTTTTGTGGCCTCTGTCCAGTAAAAAAATCCAGAAAATACTGGACATGTGCAATGTCCAATATTTCCTGGATTTCTGGCTAGGCGCTGGACGGAAGCCTGGTGGGGGCAGGGGGAGTGGCTGGGAGGTGGGGCACGATCGGCGCTGGGAGCCCTGGCTGCCTCTGACACCTTGGGGAGGAGGAGAAGCCTTGTCCCTGTTCCTGAGTGTGTGGTGGAGCTGCAGCCGGTCTCACTCGAGCTTTTCCGGACCGTGCGTGGGACTGACAGCACCCCAAGATCTGCACGTGCCTGGGTCAGTCCCCCCCCACCGCTTCCCCTAACCCTTCCTGGCTAGCTCCACTGTCCCTGACCCCCTCTCAGCCGCCGCTGCTTCCTGCCAGCCGGTTCTCCTCCTCCCAATCTTCCCTGGCCAGCTGCGCTGCCCCCGACCCCTCTCCCATCTCCCCAGGTCAGCTGAACTGCCCCATCCCCCTGCCCGCCAGCCCCACTCCCCTCCCCCTCTCTCCTTGGGCCAGCCGGGCTGCCTCTGCCCCTCCTCCCAGTCAGTCCCGCCCACCTCCCAGTTAGTCCCACCCCCCATCAAGTGTGTCCAGTATTTTTTCTAAACCTACCTGGTAACCCTATTCAACCCTCACCCAGGGCTCAGTTTTAACTCCTTAAAGGGCCAGTGCAGGGCAGACATCCTGTCTCAGACTCATTATGCAAATGAACATCCACAAAACAAATGGTCATATGATACAGGTTGAACGTCTCTAGTCCAGCATACACTGGCCTGGAAACATCTGTGGTATGGCATGATTTTAGTTGGCTGGTGTGTCCAAATTTCACGTGGTCCCATAAAGTTTGTTTACAACCACCAGTCCTGGCTATCAGTGTTCTGTGCTGTTATTTAGCTCTAATTTATCCCTGAATGTCTTCCAAGAGCCCAGCGAGCAGTGGATGTGTTGGTCATGCTGCTAGACAACATTGACCTCACCTGGCTCATCAAATTCTCTGCTTTGGCACCGCTCAGGTCTTGAGGATGCGAAACTCGAGTGGTTCAACCTGTATAGGGGATTTCTTATTCCATTTCAAATAATAGATAATTATCCACCATCCAAATGTGGCATCCCATACCAACCAAAGCCAGATGGGCCAAATGGAATCTGTAACAATCAAGTGTTGTTTACTTTCTTTAGAACACGTCTGGTGGGATTGTTCTCCCTTCTACCTACTTCTGTAGGTGAAAGAATACATCTTTTTTTATTCTGTCTGCATGAAGCAAACATGTTTCATTTTTATTTAATATTTGTTGGCAGGCTGCTTGCCCTGTTGTTATACATCTTGGCTGGTGATGGTTTCTCACTTCCTCCCCTCTCTCTTGCTTTTGTTTTTAAATTATAGCTATTCCTCTTGCATTCATGCTGATAATTATTAGACATTTTCCCTTCATATTTACAAGATATATTTCCAATATTTCCATCTCTTTTTTTTTTAGGTTAGCCTTTGGGAATGTGAGATGCCTTGACTTTTCTTCATAACTATTATTATTACGAGTCATGCAATGAAAGAAAAGGTTTCACAAACAGCAATTTATTAAACTATAATCAAGAAGATTTCTGTCGGGCGCGCTGGGGGAATTGAAGCAAAAATTGTGCTTACTGTGTTAAATAGATAATAGGCACAGAAGTACATTTGTTTTAATGACATTAGCTTTACCCAAAGGAGAGAGCAGGAAGCAGCCTTTTAATGCAGTAAGCAAGCTGCAGTACAATACATTAGCAGTAGTTAATTCAGTTGCTCATGGAAATTCCATGTGAGTTCATGAATTTATGGAGGACACAGAATATGGTTGCACATTTCTAAGATATGTATTGAATCTCCAGGGTGACCAGTTAATTGTTTTTATGTCAGCTTCTCTGTGTTACATATATCTAAACTGAAAGGGAAAAAACATATGAGGACAGAGCCAGCACATGAATGATATTTTATATAACGAACAAGAACTGAAATAAACCCTAAGCATGCTCTTTAAGAGTCTGAGTTAGAATACTATGAACACAAAGTAGATGCTTGCCATACAACTAGTTCTTCAGAGTAATCCTTTTATCAGCTCCTGTGAAGCACCTTCTTAAATCACATTTTAACATCTGCATAAACAATGGGATTCAACTTCAACCAGAGATTGAGGCTCATAAAATTAGTGGGTGCTTTTACTGTAAATATTTGTGGGATTAGATATACTTAGAATGGAAAGGACTGCAAAATATAGCAATAAATTTAATCCCTGAAGGTGATAAATGCTCAGTTTTTCATGGGACCCTCTGTATATCTGTGGAGTATTTGGCATTTGATGTAATTTTGTCATTGCCCTCAAGTTGTGAGCATAATATTAAAATATCAATAATCTTCAATGGAAAAAACCAATAAAACTTCAGTTTGTCTTCTCTGGATTTCCTAGCATGTCTTGCCTTCTCTGTGTCTGTTTTGCAGGGCCGGCCTGTCCGTATAGGCAAACAAGGCAGTCGCCTAGGGTGCCAACTTAAATGGGGCACCAAATTCAAGTTAAATGGTGGCGCAATATCGTTGAGGGGTTTGAAGGTGGGGGTGCCGATTGCATAGTTCGCCTAGGGCGCCAGTTGCTGGCAGCTAGTCTAGGGCTGCTCCTGCTGTTTTGTAATTGTAGGGACCCTATCCTTCAAACAGTTATTACCAAACCTACTGCTTAGTGTTGAGAGTAGTCAAAGTCACCCCCCTCAACTGTGGGGACAAAAATCACCTCTTCCATTTCCTTACATAGTTTCCCCTATTGTAAGATAATTCTGTCTTATCTGAATTTCATTTCAGTAAGCTAGTTCCCATCTACTACATAATCTCAGAAATAGGCATCATGAAAGCCAATTAACTGAACTGCCTGCTCTAGTTGAAACAAGTGTCCTTTAGCATACCGATACCACAGCCTATATTGTCTTACTGTCTCAGAGTGTCAGCAGCTATTGATGGCTTCTGGAGCAGGGGCTTGTAAATTGTTTCTTTAAAAGACACCCGCTCTTTGTCCTCCTGTCAGAAGAGGGTGACAATTTCCACTAATAGTGAGACCAGAGTCTCCCACTTTAATTGTTACCAATCAAGAAGGACCTAGATCCAAACCAAGACACATAGCCCAACACTATCCGAGTCTCCAGAGAAACAATACAAATAAATGGTTGCTAATATCAGTGCCTTAAAAAGGAAGTTTAGAGGTGGAATGATTGCCAATTCAGTAAAAAGTGTAACTATCCAGCTCTTAATTAATCAAGAAGCTCAATTAACTGGCATTTCTGATATCTCCCAATACAAATCTTCAATCTAGTGACCAGGACTAGTATACTGGCCAGCATGTTATGCAACTGCATATTCTGCAATCTACATTTATGCAAAAGAGGCAGAAGACAAAGGAGCAAGTTGATATCAGGGGATTGTTAAAAAAAAAGCAGCTTTCAGGATGTGTTCATAATGACCCTATCTCCTACATCTTCTATGTCTACAATGATATTTGATGTTGACAGTGATGCAAGATCCTGAAGTGCCTTCTGAATCATCAAAGAAAGATTAAATTACATTTAGAATACTTTTAGTATTAAGTGTATTTTTAATTCTCTGGGTGTATGCCACGGACTGCTCATAGTGATATGTAGGCAGGGGTGGACTGGCCCGGCGGGATGCCGGAAATTTCCTGGTGGATCATCGTATCCACCCGTGATGGGCCGCCATTGCCCCGCACTCCGAGCGGCTCTGCATCCCCACTGTATGCGGTGCATGGAGCCTGACCCACTGCTTGCGCTGCGTTCTGGACATGACGCAGGGAAAGGGTGTGGGGCTTGAGAGGCACGCAGGGGTGATGTCATGGAGAGGGCCGTTCCCAGGACTATTTTGATCGCCAGTCCACTCCTGTATGTAGGGACATAACCTATTGTGTAGAGACCTTTACTAGTATACCTCTAAGTGCTTTGAGAAACCAACCAGTCTGCAGTGCAATTCTGTGACTAGATTGGTGAGTACCTGTATACTCTGTTATACATCATCCATTTTATTGTACTCTAATTCTTTGAAAAGTGATACTCCATTGGTAAACTATGGAGCTGTGTAGGGTTTGTACCCTGAGGGCTCAGGCATGCCAGCCACTCCACTCATGTAAGCTATGGATGTTTCTGATTGTACCTGATATGCTAACTGGGTGTGCAGTGTCTCTGCTCTGCATTGCCACCAGAAATATCAATTTAGCCTTAGGCCAGGTCTGCACTAACTGGCAACGTTGACCCAAGACATTAGGAATACCGTAGCTGAAATCAATATACCTTAAGTTGAGTTACCATGCAGTCTCCTCTGTGGGGGCCGATGAGAGAAATGCTCCCATCGACTTCCATTACACTTCTCATTCTGATGGAGGTCCAGAGTCAATCAGAGAGTGATTGGTAGTTGATTTACTAGACCTGCTAAATCAATCCCCAGCAGATTGACTGTTGTGGTGCTGATCTCCTAGTAAGTATAGACTTGCCCATAGAGATTCCTGGGGGCATGTCTGTGTTATGGAAGCCTTCCTGGGCTGCCCCTATAAACTGCAGCATTGCCCGGAATCTCCACAGTTCTTAGACTTGGCCATTAACAGAATCTCTTTCTGTCTTAGCTACTTCTTGGAGCCCTTTGAAAAGGAGGCATGGCAGGGATGGAAGGAGTTGTGGGGGAATATGTCTATTTGCCCCAGTCCCACAGGAATTTCCAGCCAACTAGATATGGGATTTCTGTGTCTTCCTCCTTCTCCTCCTCCTCCTCTGGCTATTTGGCTATTATGTACAGGGGCTGCTACAGAGATAAGGATCTCGCCTGTGAAAAATAATCACAACAGTAGAAATTGGAGAGTTTGTGAATTCAGTGCTGGAATTGAAAGGACTAAGTCTCTGGCAGGTTATTTTATGTGAATGGTTCTGGAATCAGCTTTAGTCCCTGAATCTGCAAAAGAAGCTTGAGACCTGAGATATTAAGATTGACTGATACAGCATAGAATTTCAACTAACAGCCCTGATTTTACAATATGTGAACATCAAGGTTCAACTGGGACTAGACATGGTGAGAAGTCACCCTTTGATAAAAGAAGGAATGGTTACTGTGCTTATTTCCTCCATTTCTCTTTAACAATGACTTTATTTTGTCCGTGGTTAATCGAACAGACATGAATGATGCTTCAAAGACACAGAATTCATTTGATCCTGTTGCACTGAAAATAACTCACCTGAGACAACACAGGTTTATGGAGCTACTGAAATTGCAAACAGAATATTATTACATTTCTTTTTCTATATAGATAAGCTTTGGGTTGAAGTTTAGGAGGGAAAAGAAATCATTTTACTTGTTATGATGATGCAGAAAAGTTGTTTGCTTTCACCGTAGAGTAATTGATAAATCATAGCCAGATGGATGAGGGATTATGAGGCTGTTTAAAGCAAGCTATATAAGCTCCATAATAAATTACTCTGGAAAGAACACAGAAGAAAATGGAGCACATGCACATATACTCCTTATTTTGCTTACACCAAGAAGACCTTCAGAAATCCTCAGATTCCTTGTGCTGACATCTAAGACAGCTTTCAATGCTCAGGAACTATATAGCTGACCTAGGGCTGATAACATGTCTTCCTCTGTGAATTCAGCCTATTCACACAACAGGCTCCATCTACTCTATGCTGTACTGCTTCAGCAAATCCACTCACTACATCAAGTAATCTGTGTGGGTTCTCAACAGTAAATCCCTCTGCCTGAGAGGAGGTAGCTAAGTCAATTTAACTACCTCACTTAAAAGTGTGGATTTTTCATACCCCTGAGTGGATCAGTTGGATTGATCTACTTGTTTAGTGTTGTCCATCCCTGGGAAACACTGCTGGAAAACCAAGGCCACAATCTTTGACTCTGATACATGCCATTTAGAATAGAGCTTCCCCTCTGCTCAAAATACAAGGTATCAAGAGCTTACTATCTACTCTGCTCTCTTCATTAGCTCCCAACAGAACACTAGATCATATTCAAGCTTTCACTTCTCATCTTCTTTGAATTTCTCATGAAATAGATCTGAGATATCTGAGAGAGTGTTAAGAAGCACATGGGATCTTTTCCAAGGGAATAGGCAATATGCCATGTTTATGGAAAATACAGCATGAAAGCAGCAGATGTATACGCACACAACTCGCAGCTGATCTTATAGTTGCCAGTCTGTCATAGTTTGAGTCAATCTAGTGGCCAGTTAGATTGCACAATAAAGGAGCGGTACTCTGTCAATTGCAATTTAATGCTTCGAGGGTCTATAGGATTGAACCCAGAGAACCATGGCAAAACATCCCATTTTTATACCTGTAAATTCCCATTCAAGTCTATGTTGCAATCATTAATCCTTAAATGGTGTTAATCTCAGTTTTCCACAGTTATCCTTTGATGGTTATTGTTATTTCTTTTTGTCATCTCACCTTTGGGGGTGTCTGCCTGTTTATTAGGAATATCAATTCTGCTAATTCATTTAGCATCAGACACAATGGAAGTTTCCCAATTGTTTGTTACTTCTTGACCATCAGGACACTTGTGATGGCTTTCACAGTTATCCTTAACTATGCACACAATCCTTCACTCACACCTAGAGCAATTTTGGGACAGGATTACATTTTAGAAATAATTATATAGTTACTAAAGAAATAACAAAAGAACCACACACAACTTAGTTTGTAATGCAGACAAGAAGCACAACTTAATTTGTAATGTTAACAAAAAGTAAGACCTTATAGCAAACGTTGTACTTATTACCATAATTACAAATATATTTTAATACCCACACTAAAATATTACATCTTGGCTACAAAAGCAGCAGATTATCTATTGCTATCATAGGCAGCGATAGTCAATGTAGCTACAAGAATGCTGGAATTGTCAAATGAAAATCACGTGTGCAGAAGACAGTCCTCTTGGCAATTGGACCACATATTTGAAACTCACACTCAGCAAAGATGAATGTGAGCATGAACTTCAGCATCTGCAGCCAAAATGCCTCATCAATTTAGCCTTTCTTCAACTAATAAATGAACAAAGGTGGTCCCTGAGGAGGAGAGACAAGGGAGAGAGAAAAGGGAAGAGATCTTTTTGTATGAACTTTGTAATAATGAAAGCTGCTCCAATACCATAGTGATTAGAAGGCAAACAAGTAGAAAGAGAAGTGAACTGAAAATGGTCTGACAGCTGCTCCAACTTACAGCTCTGCCAGGCTTCCCTTCTTCCAGTGAGTCCCAGCTCATTTTCCTAGCCCTCCAATATCTTCCAGCAGGTGAAGAACATTTCTCTCTCCCCCCCCCCCCCCAGCTGCTGACTGCAACAACAATCAATAAGGCAGTAGAAAAGACTGGAAAAATAACAGTATTGATGTGACGATAGAAGCCACTTCATCTACCTAGACACACACAGACATTTCAGGCTGCGTAAGGATCATCTGCCAGATTATCATTTGTAAAACAAAAACAAACAAACACTCAGACAAATGATCCAGAAAGAAGTCACTGAAGTTGGTGGAATAACATCTGGAATGAATTAAATCCACTGACTTATCCAAGAGAGAGGGCTTGTGTACACGGGGATGTTAGCATACAGGAAACTAGAGTGTGAATTTACATAGTGTAGAGTAGCTAGCATCAACTCCTTATGTTGACATTCAGGGCATGTCTACACTATGTAGTTATTTTGGAATAACTCCTGTTATTTGGAAATAACAAGGGGAGTGTCCACACAGCATGCCTGCTATTTCAAAATTATTTCAAAATAACAGGCTTGTTATTAAAAAAAACAACCCTGAATTTGAGGAATAACACCTAGTTCAAAATTGCTATTTCAAAATAGGGTTAGTGTGGATGCTCAGCTGCTGTTATTTCAAAATAACTACTCCCCAGAGTCATTAAAAGTAATTAATCCACATGCTTCCCAGGGCTCTAAGTCGAGGTAGAGCATTCACATTAAGGAAGCCTGTCTCAGACTAATTCTGAGGCTTCCTTGTAGTGTGGATGCGCTATTTCGAAGTAGTTATTTCAGAGGTTATTATTTCAAAATAAGTTCTTCTGAAATAACTCTGTAGAGTAGACATGCCCTCACTGTGCACTGAAAGTTTATTAAGCTAACTCACCAAAGGTCATTCTTAGTTTACAGTAATAATGTCCACATAGGAAATTAGTATACAAGTAAGGGTGTGAATTTACTGTACATTCTCTATTCCCGAGTGGAAAAAGGCCTGAGAGAGGATTCAGATGCCCTTTTCTTAGGACAGAATTATTGAGACAAAGCAAAATATATGTGAAACATACAGGATGTTTTGTGCAATATTTATCGTTTTGCAGACATACCTTGTTTTTTTTTTTCTACACATCTGCTTCAGATGCTCCTGTTCAAAATGCTAGGCTATGAAAAATGCCAGGCCACGGTCTCTTCTTCCCCTCTCCTGCTTTGGGTTATGTGGCATTCTTGGAGACACATGAAGGGAGGACTCCTGTAAGCACAGGTGCTGAGATTACCTTTGCATTGGAACCAAAGTCAAAGGAGATGTTGAATTCTCTCCATTTACACAATAGAGGTAAGATCATGGACAGTTTGATCCTTAAATTGTAGCGGTGGGGAGCTGTTAAATAAACATAAATTAGTGTAGCTATTAGAAAGGAATCAGTCCACTTGCTTGAGTATGAATTATTTTATTAGCCAAAAGGAAACAGATATGTGATACCTGAAAAATGCTTTTTATTTGTACAACAGATCTACTTAATGTTTACATTTTGTATGAGTTACTGGAAGCAACTGGGAGGTAAAAACTGGGCCTAAATGAAAAACAATAAACATTTAGTAAGGTCAACTTTTAATTGAAATTTACATTTAATTTGGGGATGGAGGGACTGAAATCAAAACTAAAATCAACCAATGGGGGAAAAAAAACCCAAGTAGATGAAATCTTCACAACAGTGATCTCACTTGGTATAATCCAGAAGCTTCGGAATATTATCCTTTTTTAAAAGCAGCATTTGTAAGTGTATTCATGAAATATACAACTTACTGGTGAATTCGTTGCAGGTTTAATTCTTAGTGATAAAGTTAATTAGATAAGAATTTCTGGACATAACTTGTATGCTTATCCCTCGAGACACAGGTTAAACTGAAGTGTTGGAGAGTTGAGGCCTGATTACCAGTTGGTGCAAATTGTCATTGCTCGATGGCAATCAAAGGAGCTTTGTCATTTTACACTAGGTCAGGGTCTGCAAACAGATTTACCAAGATATCTAGTGACCAGATGGACATGCTGTTGCCTGGGTGTACTGTCTAATAAAAATACTTGCATCTCAAACTTTTTCATAGCATGGATCACATTTTAGTGCAAAGATTTTCTCAGGAGTCACCCGTGTTCTGATTTACAATTGCAGAGAACATCTAGGTTTGGATTACAGCAATCCAGGGCTTTAGCATGGGACAATATGGCTCCACCCCCTGGACCCTGCCCTTCGGTGGTGATCCTACCCTGCTATATGTAGTGGCAAAGGAAGTGGCATCAAACTTCCCTTCCCTCAGAAATAGAAAGGGTTGTAAGGTCCCCTTTTTGCCCTCAGCAAAATGGGGGTGGCAGCCATTACCCAATATTTACCCCGGTAGCCAGAGAGTAACATGGGAGAGGTTCACTGCATTCTGTTCCTCCTCCTATATATGGAGAGAGGCAATGGCAACAGATGACCAGATGCATTTAAGGTACGTCTGTGCTGCAACCAAAAACCTGCACTAAGTCTCAGAGCGTGAGTCAACTGGTTTGGGGTCTTGGGGCTCAGGCTTGGGCTCGAGCCAAGGTTCTGAAACCCTGCAAGAGGTGCATATTCCAGTGCTCAGGGGCCAATCCAAGCCCAAATGTCCAATTTTTAGCAATGCAGCCCGAGTCCTGCAAGACCAAGTCATCCAGCCTGGATTGGCCATGACCAGGCTGTGGGCCTTTCACTGCAGTGTTAAATGCAGGCTGACTGACGGGGGGCAGGGTGGACAAAGGGGGCAGTTGTCTGAGGGCCCAGAGATTTTAAAGGGCGTGGGGCACCTGGCTGCTGCTACTGGTGGTGGCTGGAGCCCCAGGCCCTTTAGAATAGCGGCAGGAGCATAGCTCTGAGGGCTGGTGAGGAAGAGGAGCAGGTGTGCCATCATCTGGATAGTTCTGGGGGCTGGTTGTTCTAGCCTGCCCCTTCCGCCTGAGGCCCCACCCCTTCCAAAAGTGCAGAGCTTCTCCCTTCCCACATTGTCCAGGGGCCAGGTAATCCTGTCAGCTCCCCTGCTTAGATGTGTCTCACAGCATGAAAATACCAGAGAAGGGCAGCAATCCAATACGGGGCTCGGTTATTAGACCTGATTTTGTACTGAACATGTACTGCATTTAGCAGATATTGAATGCAATTTCATCAAGATGGGAAGAGTGTAATGGAATTTCCTGGCAGCCTAAATTCCAACAGGTAGATCTTAAGTCCTAGACAATGTAAATGTACAGTAATCAATGAAAGAAATAACAAAAGCATTATTCAAAGCTACTTTGGCTGTCTGGGCCAGAAAACCACCCACCTTAGGTAAATTATAGAGAAGACATAAAATTAAGGTGTTTTTTTTAATCTGTGTCACATAAGGCTGGTCAAATGAAAGGACCAGCTTCAAATTCTTCCTGTGCAGTTGTAAGGTTAAAAGAGACATGGTAGGAAAATCTGCTCTATCCTTTGCTCCCCTGCACAAAATCCCAGTGTTCTCTGTAAGTACAAGGACGTGTATGACAGTACCCAGATACCCACGGAGTTCATTGATAGGGCCCCTATGCTCAGGGCATGCAACAGGATTGTGCAATATCGGGCGAGGAGGGGGGAGCTCCACACTCCCAGAAGGGGCGGAGCCTCAAGTAGAAGGGATGGGGCCAGGGTAGCCAGCCCTCAGCACCACCTGGAATGTGCTGCACATCCCCCTCCCCACTGCTGGCTCTGAGAGTCAGCCAGAGCATGTGGCGTGGGGCTCTGGCAGGTGTGTGGATTGGTGCTCCAGTGGCAATTCTAAAGGGCCCAGGGTTCCAATGGCAGCAGCCAGAGCCCTGAGCACTTTAGAATCACTGGGCACTGGAGGAACTGCCCCCCCTTTGCCTGCCCCACATTGGCAGGCCTGCCCACACTGTCGTCAGATGAAGGATGATCAATCATAGAACAGTAGAACTGGAAGGGACCTCAGGAGGTCATCTAGTCCAGTCCCCTACCCTCACAGCAGCACCAACCACAAGTCACGTTTGTAATACTGAGTTATTTGTAAAAGGGATCAGCAGTTACTGCACCTAGAGGTACGTCAACAGAACACCTGCCTAGACAGTTTCCCTCTAATCGTCACCTTGAGTGTGGCCCCTCCAACCAAGAATAGTTATTGGGTCATGGCTTAAAATTCTCTCTCCCATTTTTATAGGCCATTGACCGTGTGATTTGGGTAGTACCAAATAAAACTAATGGTGCTTTGCACAGATTTTTATACTCAACTGTGCCTGACAAAATTAACCAATCATCCTGAAAAGAAAATATTAAGAGTCACATTAGTCAAAAAATAACTCAGCTGCCTCAAACTCTGCTGCACCAGAGAAGCAATGTGAGAACAGTATACATGCATGTCAGTGTAATAATGATCCAACATGGATGTAAATATCACTAAGTCAAAACATAACAATGTTAGGGGAAAAACTGAGCCTTGGGAGACACTAATTCTAATAGAAGAGGAACTAGATTTGTGGATGTGTGTGAATACACAGTACTTCAAAAGAAAAGGAAGCTAATTTGCCATTAAAACCCATCACTGAACTTTTTGAGGGTACTGTGATTGGACGTGGAGAACAATAAAATCTCAGCAGCCACAGACTCTGATGATATTAGCAAAATATCTCACATATTCAGTCACAGACAGGAAACAATAGTGGTGAGAGACTGGGGATGGGACTTCTTGCTAAAATTGAAAGTGAAGGGGGCACGACTTGCCATCCATCAGAGAAGTGGAATTTTGAATCAATCCCAATCTCATAAAATCTGCTAAATAAAATTGTAAACTTGTTAGCATAGATGATGTCACCTTTCTGTTTTAAAAGTGTGGTGAGGGCACCAGGAAATTGTCTGGACATTTTAGAATGCCAAAGTATAAAAATAAAAATTAAAAAATAGATTTCTTCAAGGTCTAGTTGATGCCATCAGCAACCAACACACCAACTGCCATTTTATACCTCTGGTAACAAAGTAACTGTCACTGGAGATAAGGATTATTCTGTTCCGAATTGCTCCAGGAGTTACAAAGGAGAAGTGATAAATTACGGACTTCAATTATCTTTCTGGAAGAAAGGCTTGAGACAGTTTCAGCTGAGATTAGCACTTTGGATAAGAGAATGACAGGGGATTGAAAAAAAGCTGGAGGCTTGGAGAAAGATCACAAGAGGTGAAAGAAAAGACTCCCCAGAATTCTGCAAGTGTTTGCATGTGTAGAACAAAATTAGAGGCAGAAATATTTGTATTACCAGCAGGTTAAAAGTATTCAGACTTTTATGGTGGATGTATTTAAATGGGAACGTGACAGACACCTTGGTGTCAAATACAATGAAAGGAGTAAGGAAGAAAAATATTGGGAATGGAGATGCACTGATTGCATTAGGACCTTCAACGTTCTCCAAAAGAAGTCTGACTATAACAAGGTTTGAAGAGAAATTAAAATATAATTAATTCTCAACATTAGTTCACAAGCACATCCAAGAATCCAAATTGTGCAGAGATCAAAAATGAATTCCTAAAATAACTGGGGCCTTTTCAGAAAGATAGAAGTAACAGTTACACCATTATAGCTGTTGTTTATTTGTTCATCATCACACAAAACCTAAAATGCTGGCCAGATATCTTGGAGAGAATCAAATCTGTCTTTGAAAAGTTATTCTTTCAAGATGAGCAAGTTTGCTTAAATCATCATGCCAGTGTGTTAATTTCAGAGCTGTGGGAGGTTTCCATATGTGCAGTCTTGGTCTGTCAATGACTTCAAGATAAATATTTTGGAGTTTAATAACAGATCAGAATACTTAGTGATATTTATAATGATTTTGAAATGAACATTTGGGACATGAGGATTAATGCAACATGTCTCTTAGCGGCACGCACTGGAGAAGCAACTAAAATCTGTTTATCATTTACAAGAAATACCACCTTGGGGATTTACCTGGAGACTGCGACTGACACGTAAAAAATGTTTTGTAATGAAGGCTTGAGTGTTTCCATTCAGTATCGTCAGTGGAGAGGAATCAGATCTGATAGCTCTGTGCAATGGGTGGAAAGAGGAAGAAGCAACAGTGTCCCAGCCTGCTACCCTCTTGCTTGCAAGCCCTAGGAAGCCCTTCTGCCATCACTCTGTGGGGAAAAGAGTCGAAGGCTCAATAGGCGGCCTACAAGGGTCTGATGGAATTGGGAAGGAGTCTCACTCCAGCATGTGCCTCTCTGGCCCGGTAATGGATATTTGTATGACACTGAATGCTCTCCTTAGCCACATTAAGGACCTGATCCATTGGCTTCAATGGCTTTTGGAAGTCTTTCTTGGAACCAGCTCCTGTTTTATCAACTACCATCAGGTCCTCTCTGTGGCTTGTTCTGGACAGACACAGTAGGGGGCAACCATTGGTAATACCAGCACAGCTACTTATAGATTGAATTGTTAGGGGGAGAGGAACTTTTGAATCACTGCAGAGAGTCATCATCTCCATGTAGAGGTTCTGAGGTGAGTGGGTTTACGAAAAGAGACACGCATGCGTTCATGTGGTCTACAAGTCTATGTCTGCTTGTTCTTACTTCTTCAATGAATCCCTTAGTTCTGCTTTCCATGGGAAAAGATCATTAAATAAGCTTCCCATAGTTCCTTGGGCCTTTGCACTGCTTCTGTAATATTTCTGCAGGTGCGCAAGTCAAGATACGAATTACTGATATCTATGAATGTATAGACACTTCATTACTGCAGTGTTTGAGCACATAACAGCAGTGTTGCCAACTCTTGCAATTTATCATCAGTCTTCTGATACTTAGCATTTTTTGGCACCATCTCTTAGAATCCTATGATCACATGGGAAAATTCAGCTTCCACTTAAAAAAAAAAAAAGATTTCTAGTTTTTGTTGTTTCAAAGAGAGGGAAATACAGTTGCTAGGCATATCTTTTAGAAAAACATTCAATTTTGATTTAAATTAGTGTTTCTCAACCAGTGGTACGAGTACCCTTAGGGGTAGTCTGGAGAAGTCTGGGGTAGTCAACACAACTGAAATGTGGAGAAAACTAATTTTTTTGTTTTAAGTTTTACAGTGCTTTATTATTTTTGTACTTTTTATACCTAAAAATTACCTCACTCCCGGCTACAATTAAGTTGTTTAAACAAATGTGTTGCAATAGAAGAAAAAAAAGTTGTGTATCTGAAAACTGTAGGTACTGGGGGTATTTAGAATTTTTTTAAAAAAGGGGTACTTTTACAAAAACTGGTTGAGGAACACTGATTTAAATGTTGTCAGTGAGATACAAACCACCACAACCCTTGATAAATTGTTCTAGTGGTTAATTACCCTCATTGTTAATAATTTACACCTTATTTGCAGTCATAATTTGTCTCACTTCAACTTCCAGCCATTGGTTCCTGTGATATTTTTCTCTGCCAGTGTGAAGAGCCATTATCAAATATTCCTCAAGTGAGTGCATATGGATTATAATCAAGCCACTGCTTTTCCTTCTCTTCCATAAACTAAATAGATGGAGCACTTTGAGTCTATTGCTATAAGGCAGGTTTTCTCATGCTTTAATGGTTCTCGTGACTCTTCTCTGAACCTTCTGCAATGTATCAGTAATTAAGACCCACAGTGTCTCTATCAGTTGGGAAATATTATCTCCTCCTTATGGATGGGAAACCTCAAGGAGAGAGATTAAAGGTGCATCTACATTGCACCATTTTTCCAGAATAACTGCCATTATTCTGGAAAAAAAATATTAGCGTCCACACTGCAATTTCATTAATTCAACAGAAAGTCGAAATAATGGACAGCTTTTTCCGATGGTGGTAAATCTCATTCCATGAGGAATAAGCCCTTTTCCAAGAAAGCTTTTTCTGAAGAGAGTGTGTTTAGACACTCCACTGCTGCTATGTCGAAATAGCTCTTCACCAGGGCCATTCTAAAGTTATTCCCCCCCCCCCAGCGCCTCCTGTGGCTCTAAGTCGAGATAGCATGCCCACATTAAGGAAGCCTGCCTTGGACTAATTTTGAGGCTTCCCTGTAGTGTGGAGACACTATTTTGAATTAAGCTTTTCTGGAAGATACCTTCCAGAAAAGCTTATTCCAAAAGAAACTTGTAGTGTAGACATACCCTAAGATATTTGCCTCAGGTCTCACATTGAATTTCTAGTAGAGCTCTGACTAGATAGCAGATGTTCTGACTTTTAGCTCTGTGCCTTAACCACAAGGTTATAATTTCCCCCTATTTGTCCTGTTAGGCAGATAAAAGAATCTCTCAATTCACTCCTTCCTGGAGAGTAATTCATTAGCAAATACTATTCAATGTCAGTTACGGGCAAATTCCAGAATGGAGTTTCATGCCTAGTTTAATAATGAAGTAGATTCTAATTACTCACCTGCCATTCCACTCATCTTTACCTCATTATGAGGGATGCCCCTTGTTCACACCCAACTTTCTCTCTCCGTGCACATCTGCTGAAATTCTCATTTAGGTTAAACTAATTTGTTTCCATGAGAAATGATAAATCATGAGTCGGAGGGTATTGAAAATGTTACTAACATTAATAAAACTGGTCTCAGAGGAAGGATCTGATCATTCCTTATAATTCTGATTTTAATTCTTAATCTGTTCTCTAAACGGTTGCATTCATTTTCCATTTATATAGGAACACTGGACATATCTCACTATGGCATTATCACATAAGTAGCCCTCAAAAGAACAATTCACGATGGTGCCCCAGGCAACTACATTAAAAAGAAGTGCTTGCCCTGAGGGCTCCAATATGAATTGGTTTTATCAGGTCCCTAATAAAATGACAATGCTCTGGCAAGTAAGTGACCAGAAATGGTGATTCTGGATAGGCCTAAAGGATAAACAAAGCCGCTAAGTAAGCAAGCAGCTATTTGAATCAAAGGGTTTTGGACTTATTCACAAAAGGCCAATTTCAAAATTCATTGATATGGACCAGGATAAGAAGTAATCACTACCCTATCTCAAAAAAATTCAGACAAAAATATTAAGGGACCTTACACATTGAATGCAATAATAGTAGATGAGGTTACACTTAATCTAAGTGAACGTGAGATGGCAGAAGCAAGAATATGATTCAGACCTTATCCATGACACTGTAGAAGACTATCACATAGTCATGACTGATTTTATTGGAAGATGCATCTGACTCATTTAGTGTATTTTGTTTTCTGACTATGAAATGAAGTTTTCTGAAGTGGACTCTGAATACTAGGAATCATTAGGAAAGGTATAGATAGACAGAAAATACCTCTGGGTATGTCTACACTTACTACCACCCTAGTTTGAACTAGGGTGGTAATGTAGGCAACCGGAGTTGCAAATGAAGCCCAGGATTTGAATTTCCCGGGCTTCATTTGCATATAGCCGGGTGCCGCCATTTTTAAATGTCCGCTAGAGCGGACGCCATGCCGCGCGGCTACACGCGGCACGGACTAGGTAGTTCGGACTAGGCTTCCTATTCCGAACTACCGTTACTCCTTGTGAAGCCTAGTCCGAACTAGGGTGGTAGTGTAGACATACCCATATTGCTTCTATTTAAATCCATGGTACACTCACATCTTGAACAATGTATGCTGACATGGTTGTGGATGTGGTTGCTCCATCTCAAAAATACATATTGGAAATGGAAAAGATTCAGAAAAGGGCAACACGCATGATTAGGGGTATGGAAAAGCTTCCATGTGAGGAGAGAGTAATAAGACTGAGACTTTTCAGCTTAGAAAAGAACTGACTAAGGGGGGGGAGGGCTGTCGAGAGGCGCACCCCCTCGGTTGGGAAGTCCCCAGAATTGGGTTAGTGTCCCATTTTCGCATGCACACATGGCCCAAAAGCCTAGTTCAAAGTCACGAGCCCCTCTATTAGGGTATATATGGCTCAAGGGCTGGGTTCAAAATATAGTTCCCCTTATCTGGGTATATACGGGCTCACCCACCCCGTTCAAAGCATAGTGCCCTCTATCAGGGTATATATAATCCCAAAGTAAGCCTCCCAAAGGGCTAGGGAGCTAGGCTGCTGCGGGTGGGGCGGGGGCGTTTGGGAGGGGGACTGAGGCAGCTGGCATTGGCTACTGTCAAAAGATGACCATACTGAGCTAGAGGACCCTTTGGTTGGACTCAGTATGGCCATTCTGATGTTCTTATTTTATTGTACAGGATATCACCATAATTAACTATTTATTTCCCCCTTTTTACATATGTATACTATTGCAAATTGTCACCTTGTCAATTTTTTATGGAATGTTGCTATCTTTTTCTATATTTTATTTATTTTTTATAATATATATATATCACTGCTTGTTTGTGGAAATGCACCCTGTTTGCTTTTCTTAGAAAAGGCTTTGGAACTTTAAGTCCAGCTTCAAATAAAGTCTTAGCAAAGTCCCTCTAGGAAAGATTGGATGAGAGGGAAAAAAAAACCCATGGAACCCAGAGAACTTTGCATAGTTCAGATCTTTTATCCGCTGCTATATTTTTCTTGTGTCTGGTGTTTTGAATGTTTGCCACTCCTTTCAGGGTCTAATCCTCCTCCCAGTGATAGTGGCAAAACTACCATTGTCTTCAAAAGGGGTGTAAGGAGATCCCTCAAGAACAGTATTTTATATCAGGGTGTAAAAGGCTAAGAATTATGCTCATGATTACAAAGAAATGCAATAAGGATTAACACAAAAATGCCTTTGTTTTATGGACCATGAAAAACAGATTGAACAACAACCTGCATACAACAAAACAGAGCATAATGGGTTGGCATATATATGTGTGCTTACAACGACTTCTCCAATTGCAAGTATTTAATTTATAGCAAAGCATTTTGGGATCTCAATGAAGAGCTCTATAAAATGAAAGGAATTCTATGCATGGATGCCCTCTATTAGGTGTAGCCCTATAAAACTGCCACAAGCAAATGCTATTCTTGTGGCTGTCCAGGTGTTTTCATCTTTCTCCATCCTGTCTCTTCAAGATATTTTGGGTTTTTGTATTCTTATTTTTGTGGATTGCATGACGTGTTCATGCCAATGAATGCTATGGTTATTGATTGTTAAAATTGTCTTCCAAAATACTTTATCTTATATTAAATATATAACAATACAATAGCTTGCAAAACAGAAGGCAGTGCTAGAATTTAAGAAGACAGCTTCATGCGGGAGGAACTACACAGTTACCAGCCATGAAAGCTGTCTTATATCTGATTCTCTGTACTTACTATAGAACTGATCTTCAATCTTTATTAAACCTACTCTTCTGACCTTCAAACAATTCTTCAGCCTCTCCAAGTGCATCAGCAGCAAGCTACCGCCGACAAGGATAAGCCAATTCAAAGTGGCACCACACTCGGCCAGAACAACAGACGCAAACCAGCAGACATATCTCTATTGTCACCATCTGCCCAACATATCTTTCTAAATTCATGGGTCCTATATGTGCCTATCATGTGTGCACTCATCCAGTGCACTAAATGCCTCTATAACAGCTATGTGAGTGAAACCAGACAATCACTACGGATTAACTCTCACAGAAAAACTAAAGAAAAAAAAACCATATCACCTGTGGGTAAACGCTTTTCACTATATGACTGATCACTTTATAATAGGCCTCTCAGTCCTCATTCTTAAAGGAAATCTGCACAATGCCTTCAAAAGACAAACCTGGAAGCTTAAATTCATAACTTTGTTAGACACTAAAATTATGGTCTGAATAGAACTGGATTTGTGACTTATCACAATAACCCACTATCCATCCCCGATTTCCTTTTCATGACTGAAGGGATATTAACTGGCCATTTCACTTCAGTGGTCCCTTGAAAATGTTTAACTAAGTATGCTAAACAACTTGTCTCACCTTGTATTTAGCTATAACATTCAAGAAGAATTCTGTGTAGCTCAAAAATTTCTCACCGCTACAGAAGTTGGTCCAATAAAAGATATTACTATTCCCACCTTTGTTATCCTTACATCCTGAGACCAACACTGCTACAACACTGTATTTCTAAGGGTGACAGGTGATTCACTTTCTTCACCATACACTAATTTTTACCGACTGACAAGATTTTTTTATGAGAGAGATCTTTTCAGAGAAATAATTAACATCCGCCTTGGATAGCACAGTCTATTTCTAATCAGCATTTTGTGCTGCTTTTAGATGGGTTTTCATTTAGTCTGTATCTGCGAAGAAATTTCCCAGTTAATGAATAACAGGATAAGTCACTCTGCCAGATAATTAGCCAAATAATAATTACATTAAATTAAGCAAATCAGTAAGAGCATAGTGGTCTTAGTTAAATTGCAATTCACTTTCATAAACCAATCCCTGTATTCAGCAAAGAGCCAATATTTGCATTTGAACTTGCTGGGTAAAGGATTGCTTTATAATTACACTCTTTAACGTATGCAGATTAGATTGAAGAAGTCTCTCCACTGAAACTCAATAAGAAGAAATAGACATTTTAAAGAAGTCTGGATTTAGAGGCTCGCTCTATTCAAACTGTGATTACGAATAGGTTTCTCTATCACAAAATTCAAATTAATCACTGTTAAGCCTCCAATAATCTGAAGTATGATTCTAATAAAATGGCTAGCTAATAAATTATGTACTTGTGCCATACAGATATAGTAGTCTTTTAGCCTCTCAATGATATTCAGAAAATTTCAATCACTAACAGTTTTCCCCTTCGAAAGTCACAGGTAAATCCCTTTATTTTTGTGCTTCCTGTCAGCAGCACCTTCATGACAAACGGTGCATGAGATGACTGAACTTAATACATTCTGATCCTTTTTGGGAGTAATACCAAGAACATGTAAATGGTGAAAACAGAGAATTGCTGCCAAACTAAACTGGATTTTTAAGGCAAAATCTTACTTCCCATGTAAATTATCTAACCCCCTTTTCTCAAGAAAGGAAAGAAAATAGATTGTGTTTCCCATGTATTCCATTCCACATTACAAATAAAAAAGAATGAATATGAGTCAAATTATCAGATGGGATGTGTTGGCATTTACTTCAGCTAAGAATCTGGAAATATGTAAAGACTGGTGTCTAGGTGTGCGTGCTATTTGCTTGCAATGGCCACATCACTTACAAGGGGAAGAGTCCCAAAGACAGTTCTTCCTAGAAGGGTGGCAGTAATAACTGTAAAACACTCCACAACGTTGTGTGTGTTTTGGTGCCACTAATATAATGTAAAAGTTTTTACATTCTTCTTCCCTTTCAGATGGTATTAAAAAAAGGCCAACCTGTAACATGCCTGGCTTGATAGTTGCCTTCATAAACATCAAAGCGCTAACTAACTACCATACTGACCACTGCTCATTGCATCAAATTTGGTGTTACCATGTTTTTCCCCCTCTCCTGTCTGTTAGAGTCAGTTGATGTTTCTCACTATATACATAGATTGCAAACTCTTTGGGTTAGGAGCCATCTTTGTGGTGATATAGCCAGGACTGCTACCACTACTGATTATTAAAGGTTGTCCAATGTATCCAATTATAAGATTCTATTTTCAGTTGTTATAACATTGGCAAATTTTTAAACTCTTTTGGCTGACATTTTCAATGCCAGTTGTCTGCCTCAGGCTGAGCCATTATGGAAAATTTTAGCCCAAATGCTCCAACTGTTTTGTGAGGAAAAGGATAGAGAATTTTTTTTTCCACATTACAAAGGTCTAGTTCATTTCTTTTGGAAGCTCCAATGCCCCTTTCTTCTGACATTCCACCTGTGGAGCAGGGACTTGAAATTTAACAGAGGGGTGGCCACTGTCAGGGATGCATTTTTCTGAGCCCAGGAATAATCACTCTAAGTTATATAAGTCTTTGAAAAATCAGCTTCAACATACTCAGAGATCTTCTAAAGCTTAAGAGCTAAAATCTAGGAAAGTTCTGTTCTTCCTGAGCATGCACCAGCCTGCAATTGCTGTTTCTAGCTGCTGCAGGCTGAATGGGGAACAGGCACCAGAAGGGAGGACAAGACACATTCTCTTTCCCTTCAGTAACTGCCCTGATGGATCTGGGAAGCACAGAGGAAGAAGCTGCCTGATTTGAATACAGAGGGGATAAGAGACAGTCCTGGGGAAGAGAGCGATGGGGGTAGAACTGGAGACTGGCAGAGGAAAGAGAAATTCCTACTGGAATTTGGCATAGGTGGAGAGATTGTGATTGGCTAGGCAAGGAAACTGGAACTGAGAGCCAGATGGACTGAGACTGGGACTGGCAACCGGGGGGTCAGAGAAAGGGGTGACAGATCTGATGAAGAGCCAAGGTGGAGGGGGAGGACTGGGACTAGCTGAATAAGCTCTGCCCATCTTGTATACTAAATAAGGCAGGATCCAGTAGGAAAAATAGTATGTGATCTTCTAATCAAAGGCTGTATCATAATACATACATGTAAGGTGACCAAATTAAGATTGCACAGATGAACTTAATTTGAGCTTTTCCTAACTTTTGAGTGTTTGGCTTAATGTTCTTCAAATGTGTGTACATGTGGGTGTACAGTAAAAGACAGTGTACTGTGTGCCATAGTTTTCACGTATTACTTTACAAAGATACTGTGATAGATCAGAAGCACCCTTTTAGGTTTTAATCTTTTTCAAGGTCAGGCACCTCATCATCATCACCATCATCAACAACAACCACCATGGGCTCAGTGCCCATTGGTGACCGATGCCTCTCTCACTTCCTTCCATCTTTTCCTGTTCAGTGCAGAGTGGCTTAGTTTCTGTAGCCTAGCTCCGCACCAATCTACTATATCAACTCCCCATTCTCTGTGTGGTCTGCCTCTCCTATTCGGACCATCCATTATGCTGAATACCAGGATCTTAACTTTTTGCTCATCGTTCCTTCTGTAGATATGCCCGAATAGCTGTAACTTCCATTGTATAACCTTCTCCAGTAGGTTCTCGTTCGGCTGTATCTTCCTATATTATTTCTTGTTGGTGACCTTCTGCATCCATCCTATTCTCAGGATCTTTCTATAATAACTCCTCTCAAATGCCAATATCCTTCTCTTTGAATCTTTCATTATCACCTGCGTGTCACATCCGTACAACATGCTGCTAAATACACACATTTTCAAGACACTCCTCTTTGTTTCTTATTCTCTGCAGTTTTGTGCATGAAGACTAACTTCTCAGGTTCATTAGAAAATCCAACATTTTAAAAAGGTAACCTGAAAAAGCTTAATGTTTATTTGCAGTGATGGAATGAAAAGGTTCTGAAATAATTTTGCATATCCCGCTTTTTCAGACAGACTCGATTAAAACCCACCTACTTTCTGCTGCCTCAGACACATGCACACTTTAAAGATGTGCTATGGAGCCTTGGTGTGGATCTACCAGCCTGTAAAGCTCATTGTGTACGACTGGTAATCTGCAGGACCCAAAGTGATTCTCGGTATTTAAAGCTTCTTCTACTTCATCAGAAATGCTCAATAACATAATACAACTGTGATTCCTGACTTAACTGGTCAGTCAGGAAATGGAATAGCTGCCTCAGAATGTCAGCACAGTAGTGGTCAAGGTTCTTAAGCACTACTGCTAAACGGCAAGTTAAAAACACTAATTGAAATGCAAGTAGTAAAGTTGCAGGTTGTTGATAGGTGCAAACCATTACAAACAACAATTACATGGAAAATGTGAAATGGCACACAACTGTATTAAAACAAAAAGGCTGAACCAAAGTACATTTGGCAGCCCAATGAGGCTCACAAAGAAATAGATGGACACGCAAACAAACGTCTAAGTCTGAAACAAAGCTCTCCCATTATGGATTGGAATCACAGAGAAAAATTTGGACTGATCTTCTTTACCCAGCTAAAAATTAAAATCACGGCATCTCAAATAGGGATGGAAAATCCCATGTAATTAGTTAACTGGTTAAATGTTAACTCAAGCAATCAAATGGGGAATAGGTGGTGGTAGGGGGGGGAGGTACTCCAGCTCCCCTGCTTGCCATGGTGAGTCTGGAGAGGCCCTGCCCGCAGTGGGGAGACGGGGCTGCTCCAGTCCCTACTGGTTTAAGCATCACCCATTAAGGGTGATGATTATGGTTAACTGATTAACAGTTAACCACTCACATTTCTAATTTCATATATAACTACAAATCAACAGGGTTTCGTGTTAACTTGGTGATGGGGGACATTCATAGAACTGATTTTTTTCCCCTCAGGCATTTTACTATAGCTTTTATCCAGATGACTGTTGCATTGTAAAATAATAATAATTCTTATATACACCATAAAGGGAAACCATAATTTTTTTAAAAATCCACTGAAAAATTTGAAATTTGAATCTGATTTTAAATCATATTCTAAATATATTTACTGTTTGAAATAACTCCACTTCTATGAGAGGCAAAGTACTTCTTGTCAATGGGATTAGGATGATGCAGTGTCTGAACAGAAATTGCATTACTTCCATTACCTGTTGGCTGGCGGCCACACCACTAGGTCCGACAGGTGGAGCCTAGTGTGGCTCCCAGGTTGATCTCCCTCACTTCTGAAGGGCTAAGGCTGCGAGAGTGACAGATGGGCTGTGAAATTTAGGATGGTGTGGGAGGAGGCTTCAGCTGTCAATGCCTCACATAGCTAAGTTGGTGGAAGTACTCCTTGTGTGGACATATACCACTGACAGACTGGACATGAATAGCCATAGCCATTTCTGTGGTGGCTGCATGTCAACCTAACTTAGGTCAACTGAATTTTGTAGCATTGACAAGACCTTATATGAAGGTTTAAAGTTCAGTGTGTTCTTTAGTACTTCGTTGAACAGAAGTAGGCTTAATCTGCTGCTTAAATGCTTCACTGATGCCTAGTATTTAGGCCTTATGAGAAAATAATGGTTTAAAGGGCAGGCTGAAAGACTGGCATTTATGTAGGGTAGTGTTTTATACTACTACCCATCGCTGTAGCAGCTGAGCATCTTCCAAGTTGATGTTAATCGTGAAGTCCCTAGTGTATGTCACCGCTTTTTAGGGTAAAACCTCCGTATCGGGTAGGACTAGGTGGTCTCCCACCTTTTTAAGCATGAGATCACTTTTTGAATTTAAGTGCAATCCAGGATCTACCTCAATCCCAAACACCCTTGCCCCGCTTCCTTCCTGTCCCTTCTCTGAGGCCTGCCCCTGCTCATTCCATTCTCCCTCATTTTTATCAGGTGTTTGGTGTTCAGAAGGGGTTCAGGACTGGGGGCCAATTCAGAATGTTGGCTCCAGCTGGACCCACTTACCACACGTGGCTTCTGGGTGGTCTTGCAGGGGGCTAAGGCAGGCTCACCCCTCCCCTGGCTCTGAACCACTTCCAAAAGCAGCCAGCAAATTCCCTCCATCCCTGCCCCCCCTCTGCTCTGTGGAGATGCAGTACAGGGTGGAGGGAAGGGCACCCTGACATCATCACCCCCATGTCCTCCTCTTTACATGTCCTGCACAGCAAGCAGGAGGCTTCCAGGAGTGAGGGGCAGCTCCAAGGCGGAGGGCAGGAGCAGCATGGCAGTGCTGACAGGGGCAGATAAAGTGCCAGCACTTGATAGTCTCCAGGCCAAACCTGTCAGGATCACCTGTCAAAGGCTTCAAGATCTACTGGTTGGTGACCACTGGACTAAGAGGGTTAAAAAAATCTCAGTTTTTAAGATTGCATTGATTCAGGCTTGTTGGTTGGGCTTTTGGGGGTGTTAGTGCTGAGAGCTTCATTCTTTTGGGGAGTTTAATGCTTGCTGAACCATTGCCCAAGCTACTCAATATTCCTTATGCCTTGGCCAGCCCAGCCGTAAAACTGGATAAAACAGAACTGCACTAAAAATCTCTTGCTGCACAAGAATGAAGTTTTCCTTGGTAAACACCATTAAAATAACAAAAAAGGAATTCTGTGAGTGATCTGTGATTCAATATCTATTTTCTTTCTCAGACGTGACTTTCAGAACTCACCTGGGGCAGCATTCCTTCTGGGACATAGTGCACATACCATACAAACCCATTCCTTTATTATTCATGCATGTATAAGTTCCTGTATTGAATTACATCTCTCATATTTCATTTTGTAGCTTAGTGTTGAGGTTCAGATTGATCACGATGTCTCACTGGTATATTGACTAAAGCAACATTCTTGTCCTAACAGCAGGCTCTTCTATCCCAGGAGGGTAAATGAGATGACACGCCTTTGTATTCATAAATAACAGCTCAAAATTTCTGGATGGCTTTCTTTTTAACTTGACCAAAACTCCTGGGTGGCTGGCCATGAAATTATTGCCTTTTTATTGCTGTTTAATTTTAGTCCATAATGGAAAGCCATTATTCAGTAGCTGTAGGCTGACACGGTAAGTGGCTTTCCGAGCTCCTAGTTTTATAGGTGTTACTGTTGAATTAGTTTCAGAAAGCATAAAGAAAAAAAAACCCTAAAGTTTTACTGGAGTCTGCCAAAGAGCTATACATCTTTGTCCAATAAATCTGCAGGTTTGTCTTCACATTGCTTGCTACAAGGTGTGTATTTAATTGGCCTAAATTATCATAAATTAGACAAACTTATTATGCTAATATATTTTAAAAAGGATAAAATTGGTATGAAGTATAGATTTTATTGCCTTGTCATCTTACTGCCTATTAACGGATATGAAAACAAATATCTTCATGTATGCTGTTCATGTAAGTGAGACTGTGAAGGGAGTAGTTTATACATATAGGTGATTTTTTTTAGGGTTCCCAGGTATCCAGTTGTCAACCGAACACCTGGTTGAAAAGGGACCTTCCTCACCCCTTCCCAGCCCTGAGAACATGAGTGAGTGAGGGTGGGAGACAGGGAGAGTCAGATGGGGTGTGTGTAGCATGGGTTGGCTTTGGAGAAGGGATGGGGCAAAGGTGTTCAGTCATAAATATGTGAATCCTAAAATTCAGGAAATGTACATAAGGGTGGGAAAGAAGTGCAGATTTTAGCACAGACAGGGTTTTACTCTTTCATGTTCCAGGTGCAATCCAGACCAGTGGGATTGTTTCACTACTTGCCCGGCAACTCTGGTTGCCTCACAATGCTCTGCTGTTGTAGGTCCTAACCTGGGCCACTCACATCCTGCAGAGCTGTAGCTCTGGTCCTGTAGCTCTGACCCCAGCTGCCTGTCAGCAACATACTTGCCATGCTCTGGTTTTTAGCAGCCTTGGTTACTACATGCCGGGTAACCCCACCACACTCCCATTCCCAAAATTTCCCCAAAACAATGTTCAGCCTTCTCCAGGGCAATTCATATATTAGAGGTTTATTGCCACTGAAAGAAGCCAATATGCGGCAATTGGCAACTTTAACTGGACCCACTCAAACAGTTCAGTTCAAGCACAGGACTGGATTAGTTTTGCTTAAGAAATAAAACAAAATTAAGAAGATAACAGCCATACGGGGTCAGACCAAGGTGCATCTAGCCCTGTCTTCCAACAGTGAACAATGCCAGTTGCTTCAGAGGGACGTTTATTTTACTTCAAAGAGAGATTTCAAGTGAGTGTAAGTATAAGATATTAAAAGCAGGACTGGTTACAAGAGAAATGAAGACAAAATGCTTTCTGTTAACTAAAACTTAATAAACTATTTTTGGTTCAAGGTACAATCCTTACCACATGCTCACAGCAACATTGCTAGCCAAATTTTTGTGTCAGCCAAAAGGCTGGTTCCTTTGTCATCTTATGTGAATGTGAGAGAGAGAGAGAGAGAGAGAGAGAGAGAGAGAAAGAAATGCATTTTCCTGTGTTTCCCACCCAAGATAAAGTTCCTTTCCACTCTGAGAATGGAGATGTGGCATCTTGCGGTGAAAGAGATTCCATGCTATTGTTTGCTAAAATGCAGATTAATCCGTTCCTGTTTCCCTTTGTAGCCAAAGAATGGTCACTTGACCTAGCTAGAGGAATCAACTTGTCCTTTGTATCTGAGACACCTGTTTACCTCCCCTTTGTTGTCACAAGGACTTTGTTTACTAGTCATTAATAAACTGAGGCAAACTTGCACTTCTTTATGTAGGAACTTTAGGGGGTAGCCAAGTTAGTCTTTTACTGAAAAAAACAACAAATTGTCTGGTAGCACTTTATAGATTAACGAAACATGTAGATGGTATCATGAGCTTTCGTGGGCACAGACCACTTCTTCAGATGACCAGTCATCTGAAGAAGTGGGCTGTGCCCACGAAAGCTCATGATACCATCCACATGTTTTGTTAGTCTATAAAGTGCTATCAGACCATTTGTTGATTTTTTTCTTTATGTAAGATAGACATGTTTAAGAATGGCTGCCTAGTGAGCGCTATGTGGGTTTGAACATGTGCTAACAGCTTTACATATGTATGTTACTACATACATTTTACCTTTATATTATTGACCAGTTACTTACTAACTTTGAAATGATACATCACAAGGCATAGTTTATACAAACAGTGTGTACAGTATGAATGCAGGGGTGTGTTCAATCATACAATTTTTAGATTGAAAATTTGTTTTGTTTCCTATGGTCTTCAATTTACTCTTACCAAGCTACTGAGGTCCTCAGGATTGTGTCCTCATTCGTCTCCTCCTCCTTTTAAAAAAAATGTGAGCTGTAAACTTTTTTGCCTTGCAGAAAGCCTCTATCTTCACAAGTATATTCTCCATTCCCAAAGCGTCGTCTTCGTATTGTGAGTGACACGAGGGATTTAAAGGTCAATGGGTATAGCTGGGCAGAAATTAGGAATATAGAGCCAACACTTGTACCCAGTAGAAACATTTTTATGCTAGTGTATTGCCTCTTTGGTATTTTTTACACCAACACAGTTGAGTCAGAACTGGAAGGTACTAAGTAGCATGCTGATGGATGTTCTCATTATATTGATGATGGTTTCATGGTGTTTTAATATACCTGTCCATAAGACAATTGAAGCTGCTAACAGAATTACATATTTAGTAAATGTATCTATACTATACAATGTTAATACTAATACATTATTGCTAATTTTTGATCCTATCAGAATAAGTGGGAATTATTTTCATCCATTACTAGTAGGAGTTGATGAGGTATGTCTCTGATGCAGTTTGTCCCATAATCAAATCTAACCCTATGCTCACCAGGAACAAAGAAACCGGCATATTATAACTATTGCTTGAAATTTTTGGCACAAAACTTCTAACATCCTTTTAGAAAATAAAAATTTATGTCAACAGTTGGAAGCTCACCAGCATCAAACAACTTTTCCCCGGCCCAAGGACTATCCATTGTCATGGTATTGGATGATGAATTCCACTGTGAGCAACCATGATAGTAACTGGAACAAGGAAAGAGGGCGGGTATAGTCTGTTAGGACATATTCTTATTTTGTAGATGTTTGACTGGCAATTTGATATGAGCATTTTATACTAAAAATATACATTATGTTGGCTAGATTTGTTTAGCTGCATACTGCAGCTCACCCGGTAGTGTGGGCAGTGCTTTTTTTGTGATGGAACTATCCAGTACGTAGTACCGACACCTCCAGTCAGAGCTTAACTGGAAAGAACTGAGTGTACTGGCACCTCTGTAATGAAAATGGCCAACAGTCAGCTGGGTCTTAAAAAAAAAAAAAAGGTGCCGGTAGTCTTTAACACGAAAAAAGCACTGATTATGGGTGAACTTAACTGTTAGAATGAGGTTGCCAATATTCAAACTTACAAACATTAGCTTATGGGAAAGAGCAGGGCAATGCCCAGTAGAGCAAGAGATTTTGAGAAGAAGATGGTGATGGATTGGCCATACACTGAGGAAACCACCAACTAGTATTACCAGACAATCCCTATCCTGGAACCCACAGGGAAAAAGGGGAAGTGGAAGGCCAAAGAATAGTTGGAGAAGAGACCTGGATGTGAATGTGAGGAAAATGGGCAAAAGCTGGAGAGAATTAAAAAAGGTGGCACAAAACAGAGAGGCTTGGAAAGAAATTGTTGATGGCCTATGCTCCCATAGGAGCTAAGGGCAAAGAAGAATATTCACACTTAAATATGGCTGCTGAGGCCCATCTCTAATATTGATATACTTTTGAGGAAATGTTGAGGGCTTTAAATGTCATTACCGTGTACAAGAATAAATAAAACTATAATTTTTGGCCTACTTCCTAGAAAGGCTTATTCATAAAGTAGGATTAGAAGCCTCAAGTCAGACACAGAATTTATGTTTGTGTCCATTTCAAATAAACAGGGAAAGACATTCGACATTTGTGAAGAAAGATGAAAGATCAAATGCAGTCTCAATTCTTTGTAACCACTCTTTTCCCACCATATTATTGAACTCATCTAGAGGTGTCTTTCACAAAAAAATACCTGCTGAAAAAATAATGAAGATATACAGTAGTTTTAGCACAGTGAGGCAAGAAAACAAATATTAGAAAGTGTGCAAAAAGCTTCCTTTAAAAGCTTTTCAATCTCTTGAGGCTTTAAAAAAAGAATCAATTCAAAAGGCTCCTCACTCTAGTGAAAACATAGGAAAAAATGTGTGGGAAATAGTTATATCTAATATATCTTGATATTGTAGGTTGTGCTAGTGACTTTTAAAGACTCGGTTCAAGTTTATCAAATTATTTTGGAACAATGCCAATGCCGTTCTGTGAACTATTTTTACAGCAACACAAAAGAACAAATTCTGCCCTCTCTTCCTTTGTGCAACTTTGATTGTAAATGTCTCTTGCCCAATCAACTAAACCCAGTTCTTATTTTTAAAACAAGTTTTATTCTTGTTACACTAATGATCTAAAAGGGGCTTGATCCTTGTTTAAATTACCTCAGTTTTACATTGTTGTAACTACACAGCCTTTAAGGAAGTTATTTATTTACAGTGAATAGGTCTTTCAGCCTCATTCTGTACTACATTTCACCATTTTTACATTATTGCAATTGAACTCACTTTACCAATGTCAGATCTCCAGTGTCTTTTCATGCTCATATGAAATGTGAAGAAAGCTCATACTGAAGTAAGCCAAGTTGTACCAGCATAAAATGGATGTAACACAATGGAAAATCAAGCCTTTTTTTAACAATAGGAATATAGTGAAGTTTGAGGAACTTTGAATAGTATGGTTTCAGAAGTTTTCTTTTGAGCTACCAAAATATTCACAATGGATATTCTCACTGCAATACTTAGATATCTACTAGGCCAGTGTTTCTCAACCAGTGGTCCAAGTACCTCTAGGGGTATATGAGAGAAGTCTGGGGAGTACGTCAACATAACTGAAATTTGGAGGAAAATGAATTTTTGTTTTACAGCACTTTATTATTTTTGTACTTTTTACGCCCAAATATTTCATCACCTGCCCAGCTACGATTAAGTTGTTTAAACAAATGTTTTGTAATAGTAGAAAAAATGTTGTGTGTCTTAAAACTGTAGGTACTGGGGGTACTTATAATTTTTTTTAAAGGGGGCCCTTTATAAAAAAGTGTTGAGAAACACTGTGCGAGGGCCATCACATATAATTATATATCATGGAAATGTAAATCTATTGAATTGCTGCTGGAGGAAGATAAAAAGATTAACTACCCAGTAAAATGATCAACTCCACACATTTATGCATTAAGAAATCTTTAATATTAGAAAAAAAATAAAGGAAAGGGGTGGAAGTGGCTGCAGTTAAATTAGGAATGTATGGTTAAAAACCTAAAAAAAAATCATCATTAAACATAGCGGCTGCATCTAGACTGGCAAGTTTTTCCGCAAAAGCAATTGCTTTTGCAGAAAAACTTGCCAGCTGTCTACACTGGCCGCTTGAATTTCTGCAAGAACACTAACGATCTCATTAAGATTGTCAGTGTTCTTGTGGAAATACTATGCTGCTCCCGTTTGGGCAAAAGCCCTCTTGCACAAATGCTTTTGCGCAAGAGGGCCAGTGTAGACAACGCAGTATTGTTTTGTGCAAAAAAGCCCCGACCGTGAAAATGGCAATCGGGGCTTTCTTGTGCAAAACTGTGTCTAGATTGGCACGGATGCTTTCCCGCAAAAAGTGCTTTTGCAGAAAAGCGTTTGTGCCAATCTAGACGCTCTTTTCCGCAAATGCTTTTAACGGAAAAACTTTTCCGTTAAAAGCATTTGTGGAAAATCATGCCAGTCTAGACGTAGCTAGTATGATGCTACTACTTTTCATTCTGAGAAGACACACTTTGTAAGTGAAAATATCAATATAGTTATTACTTTGTTAAGCCGGAACTTATAAACGTCTGATGAAGGAGATTCCATCACTTCCCTAGGTAACCCATTCCAGTACTTCACCACTCTCCTAGTGAAACAGTTTTTCCTAATATCTAACTTAGATCTCCCTCACTGTAACTTGAGACCATTGCTCCTCGTTCTGTCATCTGTGACTGTTGAGAACAGCTTCTCTCCATCCTCTTTGGACCCCTCGCCCTCTTCAGGTACTTGAAGGCTGCTATCAAATCTTCCCTCACTGCTCTGTAGACTAAATAAGCCCAAATCCCTCTGCCTCTCCTCATGTGTCATGTGCTCCAGCCCCCTAATCATTTTTGCTGCCTTCCACTGGACTCCCTCCAATGTGTTCACCTCCTTTCTGTGATGGGGGCTCCAGAACTGGATGCAAATACTCCAGACATGGACTCACCAATGATGAATAAAAGGGAATAATCACTTCCCTAGATCTGCTGGCAATGCTCCTGCTAATGCACCCCAATATGCTGTTAGCCTTTTTGGCTAAGGGCACACTGTTCACTCATATCCAGCTTCTCATCCATTGTAATCCCAAAGTCCTTTTCTGCAGAATTGCTGCTTAGCCAGTCGGTCCCCAGCCTGTAACAATCCTTGGGATTCTTCTGTCCCAAGTGCAGGACTCTGCACTTGTCCTTATTGAACCTCATCAGATTTTTTTTGGCCTAATCCTCCCATTTGTCCAGGTCAGTCTTGACCCTATCCTTACCCTCCAGAGTATCTACCTCTCCCCCATGCCTACTGTCATCCACAAACTTGCTGAGGGTGCAACCCCTCCCCTCGTCCAGGTCATTAATAAAGATATGTAATAAAACCAGCTCTAGAATCAATCCTTGGGGCACTCCACTTGAAACTAACCGCCAACCAGACATTGAGACACACATACTACCCAGTCCCTCACTTTGATTAGCTCTTCCTTGAGTTAATCACAATACTGCTTTGTTTTATTAACCTGAATGCGTTCTTCTGCTTTTGTGTTTCAGGCATGACATGTGCGATAGAATTATTTCAGTATAACTACAACGCTCAGGAGTTTGAGTAATCCACAGCCCTCCCCCCATGAGTGATACAGTTATACCGACCTATGGGCTGGTGCAGACAGTGCGACGTTGGTGGGAAAGCTTCCCCTGTCAACACAGTTACTGCCGCTCATGGAAGTGTCTCATCTAAGCAGACTGGAAAAGCTCTCTCTCATCAACTTAGAAAGTCTTCATTAAAGAATTACAGCTTCATTGGTGCAGCTGCACCAAAAGCAGTGTGTTAAGTGCAGAGCTGCCCTGAAGTGTCAAGCTATTTCTCAAGGCCACTAATACATATATCACAGGACTTATCGCTGGGGCAATCCAGTGTCAACTTTGTCAAGGCTCCATTTTCTATTGGTTAACCTGCTTTTAATACAGGATAGGGCCTTTCCCACTGCATATGTATTTTTCTTAATAATGTTTTGCAAGAGGCCTTCTCTGGAGTGTTGAAGAAGCTCCAAGTACAGTACACTACAGTATAGTACACTATGTTCAGTGTCTTAAGTTTTATCTATAATTGGATTCATGCTTACAAACAAATACACCTGAACCCTGGAAACAGGAAAAACTTAAAAAACAACTAATAGTCTGGTAGCACTTTAAGACTAACAAAATATGTTGATGGTATCATGAGCTTTCATGGGCACAGCCCACTTCTTCAGATGACTGGAGTGTTGGATGTCCAGAACCAAAATATATTCCGGTCATCTGAAGCCTTTCCTAGGCTGCCCGCTGAGAAGGAACTTTGTGTTCTAGCAGCTAAAATCTAAGGTGTAATAAGCTCTTCCTATATAACGGGGCGTCTGATACCATCAACATATTTTGTTAGTCTTAAAGTGCTACCAGACCATTTGTTGTTTTCTAAGTTTTTCCTGTTACAGACTAACTCGGCTACCCCTCTGAAGCCTGGAAACAGGGTTTGCCAGAATAAAGATTTTTCTGGGCTAGGGAAAAAGTGAGGGGGTTGGAGATAGGGTGCTTACTTGGTGTTCCATGTTCTCTGCTGCTCCCAGGCACTGTCCCCCAGGTTGTCACAATAGTAGTGCTGAGGAAAAGCTCCAGCAGAGCACATTGGTGCACTACCATTCCCCTAGATGCGGGTGGAAGGGGAACAGCAGCACAAAGAGCCGCTTCTACCTTTGCCTGCCAGAGTCGATACCGTGGATGCTCCCAAAGTAGAGACATCCAGAGTACGGAGGTGTACTAACCAGGAGTGCTGACCAGCACTCGGTGACTAAAGGGTTAACTCATGCACCTAGCCAAGGTGTTGGGCAGTCAACCAATAACAATGCAGGTAGGAATTTCAAACTCGAAGAGAGGGGGTTTTCTTCTCTCTCTTCTTTGTTTGAGGCCAGAGCAGTTTTTCCTAGGCTACGTCTACATTGGCAAGTTTTTGCGCAAATACTTTTAACGCAAGAGTTTTTTGCGTTAAACTGTTTGCGCAAGAGCACGTCTACAGCTTTTGCGCAAAAGCATCCGTGCCAGTGTAGATGCTCTCTTGCACAAGAAATTCATGTTGCCTGTCTACACTGGCCTTTTGCGCAAGAACACTTGCACAAGAGGACTTATTACCGACCGGGAGTGTCGTAGTTCTTGCGCAAGAAGCACTGATTTCTTACATTAGAACGTCAGTGTTCTTGAGCAAGAACTCGCAGCCAGTGTAGACAGGCGGCAAGTTTTTGCACAAAAGTGGCCGCTTTTGCACAAAATCTTGCCAATGTAGACACAGCCCCAGGTATTAAGGGAAATGGGAGATGCTTCTCTCTCCAAGAATTGGCTTCTTAAAATGTGTAAGTAGAGAAAAGTTTAGATAGTCCATCAGGGTTTATCATTTTCTGTGTTTGGAAATAATGCCTGAACTTGCTAATTGGTTGGTTTTTTTTGTTCTCTTTTGTAACTAAGCCTTACAAACCAGGGGTTTTTCCCCAAGTATCTATATCAAATGGTGGTTCTTTCCATCTAGCCAATTTACTATGCTTGCAACTCTAGTTTTGTTTTGATAATAAAAGATTGTTTCTTTTTTCTAATTAACCAGTATTGGTTGATTTTTGTGTCCTGCAAGGTCTGTCTGTCTGTATCTGCATGCCTCTGGCTGAGGGGTCAGTTACCAGAGACTGCAGCTTGTTTTTCTTTCTTTTTCAAGCTCCTTTGGGGAAAAAAGAGCTTGGGGGTACCCCTGGGGTTGGTTTCAAGTGTCTACCCCTGTTTGTTTTATTTTGGGATTCAAAAGCACTTGATGGTGGCAACAGGTCCCCTAAAATCTGGGTATTAGGATTTTGTGAGGAGAAGTTTTTGTACCAGAGTCAATAGAGGCAAGGTTTTGGAGTGCTCTTGCAGGCCCTCAACTTCTGCATTCATTGTGCCAGAGTGGGGAACAGCCTTGATAGGAGGCTATTGTGTATTGAAAACATCAATACAACTTCCAGATATTTTCAGAAGGGGAATTATGCCTAAGTCTTTGTTGATGTGTGTGTGGGGAGGCGGGGGAGGGGGGGATAAGAGGGTGTCAGACCCTGTTTCAGACAAGATCTTTATTTTTTTGTGTGCACATTTTGCTAAGCTTCACAAGCCAAAAATAAGGAACAGTTAAAATAAATTGAAGTTGTAAGTTCTCTCTTCAGCATCACAATGCTGTGTTGATGAAATCTTATTGCAGTAGTGATAACATCATCTTAATGCTGATTTCATTATAGATAAAGGGGAGGCATTTAATGGCAAGCATTAATTTCCTAAAGAAATACTATACTTAGTAACTAATGTAATTATATTGGGAGGCATAGCAGATGACCTAATCTTAACAATGCCATCACAAAATGTAATTGCAAAATTATCCACTATATTCTAGATGGTCTCTGGTCTAATATTCCAGTTACTCATTATTTTCAGCAATTTGTGAAATAAGCAATTGCTTTTCTGAAATAGACGAAAGCCAATTCCATTAATTTTAAAAATGTCTAAACTCCTCCTTCAGGCCTGAAACCAGCATGGTACAATGTGTCGCTTATTGCTGATAATTCCCCCAGCAATGATGAAAATACCTATCAAGATAATAGGTTGTGTTTGCAAGTTAGTAACCAGCAGGTTCCACAGTCAGGTTTGGGGATAAACATTCAAAACATCATATTGCATATGAATTTAGGAAAATTGCTCTGGTGAAAGCAATGCCCATTGCTTCCTGTTGCCAGCTAAGTAAAGCATTGAACAAAACCCAACCTGTGTCACAACACTTTGATAGTCACAGTCAAGGTAAGTGAGGTAATCTTTTGCTGGTGACAGAGGCATGCTTTCCCCTCCATATAAGAGTGAAAGAGGTTAATGGGGGGGCAGATAAGATAATTAACCTAGAAGGCTAAAGGGAAAGCCCTAATTAAATTAACAGGCACACGTGTGTAGAGTAGGAGTGGGGCCTGAGGTAGCTGGCTGCAGTCAGAGGCTATAGGGCTGCATGGAAGTAGTTTGCAGTCAGGAGTTGGGAGGCTGTCAAGAAAAAAAAAATAGGTAGGAAGAAGCCCAGGGAAACAGCAGCCAGGAATAGGATGATACAGAGACTTTGGCTGTTTCTTAGAGGGGCCCTGAGCTGGAGCTCAGTGTAGGGGCTGGCCTGAATTCCCTACCAGGCTCTGGGAAGTGGTAAGGGTGTTAAAGATGCCAGGCATACAGCAGGTCTGAAAAAACTGAGAATTCCCTGGAAGGGGGAGATATTAGTAACCTGACTGGAGGAGCAAGCAAAGTGGAGACTGCAGTGAGAGGGACCACACTGTGAGAGAGAATGGGGGGAGACACCACCAGAAGAAGAATGCAAGCCTGACACAGCTAATTCCCAAGATGAGCCAGTATGGGGCACTACTTTAGCGAGTGGATCTTGTGACCTCTCCTTTCAAATCCCTTTTCAAAACTCCTCTCTGCCACAACGTCTACAGAACACTTGACAATGTCTAAGCAGCTGGTATGATGAGATGTCTACCTGTTATACTAATCGTATACAGTTACTTTCTCCTTCTCATCTCTCTCCTGTGTGTTGTTTATCTCCATCTCTTGTCTCTCATTACATGCCTAGACAATACGCTTGTTGGGATAAGGATTTTTTTTAATATGTGGGTATTGTGTCTAGCACAGTGGAGCACTGAACTCTGGTTGACACTTTGGGTGCTGCTGGAGTACAAGCAGTGCTTTTTTTGTGATGGTACTGCACAATACGCAGTACCGGCACCTCCAGTCAGAGCTTACCTGGAAAGAACAGAGAATACTGGCACCACTGTAATGAAAATGACCGACAGTCGGCTGGATCTTAAAGAGTATGGGCACCTTTTTTTTTTTAAACAAGAAAAACACTGAGTACAAGTAACAAAAACAATAGCTATTTGCTGCCAAGAAAGGGATTTTCAAAGATATAATTCCTAAAAATGGTAAATCTGAATTCTAAATTAACTGAATAGCTTTCCCAATACAAAAATCACAAGTGAAGAACAATATAAATAAGCAAGGATTCTATGGGTAGGGAGAAAAAACAAACAATGCATGTTGGCTGCTTATTAACTCTATTGTACCCGTGTGCTAATAAATAAGGCTACCATTTTGTCATGGGTATTTTTATTAAAGATCATGGGGAGGATGTGAGCAACAAACAATAAATCTTGGTTTATTGAGCAGCCTGAGCCCTGCCGTCCGGTGCTGAATTATGAGAATTTTCAGGAAGTTGTGGAGTTGCCATAAAATCTTGGAATGAGTGAGCTCTGTGACAGGTGTGTGTAGCCTTCTATAAATAATGGTAAGATACAATCCTCCATGAAAATGATCAGAAGGAAGAGGATCAGAGGGGAGGTTTTTCTCTCTCTAATATGAATAGCTGCTCCTTTCCCCACTTCCCAGCCTTATTCTTTCCAGAGACTCTCAAGCTGTGAAGTTTCAAAAGCGGTTTGTGCTGATGTTAAACTGTCATTGATTCCAGTGGCAGCAGACGTGGGCCAACACTCTGTTCTTTTGAATACTCTGCCCTTTATTTACCTTTCCATAGTTGTTATATTGTATCTCGTAACTGTACCCCAGAGGCTTTATTTTCCGACCAGAAGTTTCCTTTCTCTAAACGCTCTCCAGGTGACTTATTGTTTGCTATAATATGGTTGCCACAAAAAGTTTGAGAACTCTTCCATCTCCAGCAGTTTCAGTTGCTGGGAGCTGGGAGGAAAAAATACTTCCCTTTAATTATAATGAATGCTTCACTCTCTGCTTATACAGCCTAAATATCCCAACCTTGGCACTGTTAACAAATGTAGTGTTTGCTCTCTTCAGCTGGACTGGCTACAAGTGGTCAAAAGGACTACACAGGGTTGTATTTTTAGTATGGAATTCTCATGCTGTCTTTGCATTTTGCAGGTGCCATAGACCTATTGTCATTGTTTCGGCATCATTCACTTTCTATCTTTTATCTTCCGAGTCTCTGTTCTGTTCTATGGCCTGATCCAAACTCCTTCAAAGTCAATAGAGAGGCTCCCATTTATTGCAACAGGTGTTAGACTGGGCCTCATTTCTGTTCCGAAGTTACTGACTACTCCCCTAGGATAGATTGTGTAGCTCTCATTCATAAGGATGGTCACTAGCAATGTCATTCATGCTGAGTGGATTTGCAGTATTATAAATGGGCTACAAATTGCTTAAAAGCTACAGTGTTTCTTAAACAGGAATATTTAAGTAGTGAAATATACCAAAGATTAATTTTGGCAGTAGTGGATAATCCCTGAGTTCCTCAAAATATCCTAGCAGCATCACTGCTCAGACATTCTGCATAGACTAGAATGTATGGTATATTACTGTTCCTCTACATGTGCAGGGGATTAATTATATAGACGTGTGTTTGTATAGGTTGAACCTCTCTAGTCTGGTACTCTCTGGCTCAGCATGATTTTAGTTAGCTGGATGTCCACTCGTGGGTTTGGCCAAGTTTTCTGTGGTCCCATAAAATTTGTTTACAACCACCAGTCCTGGCTCTTTGGGTATGTCTACACTACAGCGCTAATTCGAACTAACTTAGGTTTACCTAGTTTGAACTAAGCGCTCCGCTAGTTCGAATTAAGTTCAAACTAGTGGAGAGCTAGTGTAGCGCCTATCAAAGTGATGCTGCTAGAATTAACTTTGATAGGCGCTACACTAGCGCTCCACTAGTTCGAACTTAATTCGAACTAGCAGAGCGCTTAGTTCAAACTAGGTAATCCTCATTTTACGAGGAATAAGCCTAGTTCGAACAAGTGGGAGGCTAGCCCTCCCCAGGTTTCCCTGGTGGCCACTCTGGCCAACACCAGGGAAACTCGTCTGCCCCCCTCCACCCGATGCCCCCCAGCCCTCCCCCTCTTCCCAGGACCAGACTGGCGGCTCCCGGGAGCTTGCCCGGGACCGCAAGAGGCGGGCACCCACCTGGTCTAGTGCGGACATCGTGGACCTCATCCACAATCTCCGCACTAGGCACAGGAAAATAGCCGTCTGGGGCAGGAGAGCTGCCAGCCTGGCCACCCAGGAGCAGGTGTGCATGAAAATCAAGGGGGTCCACTGAGACCCCCGACCCTGAGCTTACAATGGCCGTCCTGGGTCAGATCAAAGGTCCATCTAGCCCAGTAGCCTGTCTGCCGACAGCGGCCAACCCTAGGGACCCTGGAGGGGATGGACCGAAGACAGTGACCAAGCCATTTGTCTCGTGCCATCCCTCTCCAGCCTTCCACAAACCTTGGGCAGGGACACCACTCCTACCCCCTGGCTAAGACTACTCCATGGACCCAACCTCCATGATTTGATCTCACTTCCCTTTAAACTCTGTTCTAGTTCTAGCCTTCACAGCCTCCTGCAGCAAGGAGTTCCACAGGTTGACTATTTGCTTTGTGAAGAACAACTTTCTGTTACTAGTTTGAAGCCTGCTACCCATTCCTTTCCTTTGGTGTCCTCTAGTCCTTCTATTATGGGAACTAATGAAGAACTTTTCTTGATGCACCCTCTCCACCCCACTCATGCTTTTATAGACCTCTATCCTATCCCCCCTCAGTCTCCTCTTTTCTAAACTGAAAATTCCCAGTCTCTTTAGCCTCTCTTCATATGGGACCTCTTCCAAACCTCTGATCATTTTAGTTGGCCTCTCCTCTCCCACCCTCTCTCTTCCCCTCTCCCACCTCCTTTTCCCAGTCTCCCCGAGTTTTGTTCAATAAAGAGAGATTCTATTTTTCACCACACATTTTCTTTATTTTGTACATCAGGAAGGGGGGCTAGGGAAGGGTAAGTGGAAGGAGGTGAGGGAGGAATGGGGTACGAGCCCCCGATGGGGAGGACTGGGCTGGCTCTGCGGGCTTCTGGGTGTGGAAGCTCTCCTGCAGCTCCCCAATTGTCCCCTCTCCCCAGATGGCAGCCTGCGGCAAGTGCAGCCGGTCTGATGGCCGAGTGCTGTGATGTGCCCAGTGTGGGTACTCCGGGCACTCCAAGCCAGGACTGCTTTGCAAGCGGGGCATCCCTAAGAACTGTCTATCCGGAGTGGGGGTCGGGTCCCTTTAAGCACAGCCCTCGGCTAGCCTGAGACAGCATCTCCACGCTCTAAGTCCTACTCTGATGCCCTGCCGGCACTGCTTTCGGCCATCCTTAACCCCGGTTCAGGGTCCACTTAATGTGGACATGCTAGTTCGAATTAGCAAAACGCTAGTTCGAACTAGTTTTTAGTTCTAGATGCGTTAGTTTGAATTAGTTAATTCGAACTAAGCTAATTCGAACTAAGTTAGTTCGAATTAGCGCTGTAGTGTAGACATACCCCAAGACAGGACTGCTTTGCTGTCCCTCATCAAGACAGACAAGCAAGTGGGGAATCCTGAGAACTGTCTGTCCCGGGGTGGGGGTAGGGTGCCTTTAAGCATGGAGCTCAGATAGCATGTGGGGCTGCTGCCTGATGCTAAGTCCTAACTGATGCACCGCCGGCACTGGTTCCAGCCAGCCTTAACTTCGGTTCGGGGTCCATTCAGTGTGGATGCATTATTTTGAAATAGCAAAATGCTATTTCAAAATAGTTTTGTGTATAGATGTGTTATTTCAAATTAACTATTTCGAATTAAGTTAACTCGAATTAACGCTGTAGTGTAGACATACCCTCAGTCTTTAAAGTGCCTTGTTATTTTTGAAGGTACAGACTAACACATCTAACCCTCTGATACTTGTCTAAATATTTTGTGTAGTTTCATTTAAAAAAATATTCTGTGACAAAATTAAAACAATATTTTATGTATATAGAATATTTTAAAGTACAAAATATGCTGGGAGTTGAGGCTACATTGTTGCTTTTTAAAATTACATGTGATATACTTGTGAAATGCATTACTAAATGAAGGAACGAGAGATGAAGAGATTTGTAAAGTCTGAGAATTAAATCAGGATTTCCTGTATTTTGTGTTTCCTATGAAAGGTGCACAACAAATTTAATCCCTTGATAATAATTTTGAGTGTATGTTTGAATTGCACCATTATTAAACCAAACTAATCTCTGGTGTAATGCCATTACTTCAATGAAGTTACATGAGGGTGATGAACTACTTCCTTTACTACTAAGGTCATCTGGCAATTTGCAGTGCAACAGTAATGCTTTGCTTGCTGTGGACATACTTACTCATCTTTTATGTTGGGGCTTGGGAAGGGAAGGATAAAAATTGAAGATCCTGTTACCCATTTTTCTCTATATCTTCTTAAATTTCCTTGCAGGCTTTGCTATGCTTGGATGACAAGATGTGAATTTAAATACTGTTTAAATAAGCATAAAAGTGCAATCAAGAAAAGAAACAATAGGCCTCCGGAGGCAGAACAATTTCATGAATATCAACTTAATGCTTGTTCTTTCATGGACGGGGTAGATACATATAAAACACATTTTTAAGAAAACAAGTGACCAGAGCAGAGTGCTTCTTTAACAGGAAGAAGTGCTTTGAATGTACATGCCCAGAAAGGAAGCTCTTGTGTTCAGAATATAGCTTTTACTTTTGCTCCTTTTTTAAAGAACTTGAGGTATGGTATTGTCTGAGCTTCTGAGTGGCCAAGAAAGTTGGAGTCCTCCAGGCCACCAGGGCCGCTTGCCACCATGGCGCTTGGGGGCTAAGCCCTGGGGATGCACCTGGGGAATGGGGCAGGGGGCAGCCAGAGCCCTTACAGAGCCTGTGGCTACCTCGGGCACCATGAAATTTGGGGCCATTTAGTGCCCCAAATGTCGTGGTACCCTACACAGCTGCATGTTTTGCATATGGGTAGGGACAGGCCTGAATTACCTTCTCTCTTAAGCACAAGAGTTGGCTCCAAACTGCTCACTACTGTTGTATCCAGTTAATCCAACTTGCTCCTGAATGAATCAATACATCCTATTCCTGGCCTACATTTTGGTAGCAATTCCACAACCCATTTGTGTCACTGGAGCAGTGGGAAGGGCTGTAAGCTGCCCCCATAGGGCGTCTGGCACTTCTGTACCAGCCCCAACTCTTTCCCCAGCCTAAAGGATAGGTCAACATGTGGCACTACTGGGAGCAAGGATCCTCAGCAAGCAAAACAGCTCTCGGGGTCAGGTACAACTGATGCAAATTAGTAAAGTTAGGAGAGCTGCACAGTTCTCATAAAACCGGCCACCTTTGCCTTAAGTATACCTCTTGAGTCCTATGGAGCCTGGCATAGATGATTTTGTTAGGTATTACTGGGATGCAACTACTGAGAGGCATTAATAAGTATTCTTTACAATGTTACTTGGAACGTATCTGCATAATCTTTCTTTGCAATGACTTTATCGTTGTTTACTGGGTTTACACTCTGTGTGTTTCACCTGGGCTCTCCAAAAGTACACAACATTGGCCAAACTTTGTTCTCATTCCCATAAACAGCAGTCATAGAATCACAGAATACTAGGACTGGAAGGGACTTCAACAGGTCATCAAGTCCAGTCCTCTGCCCTCATGGCAGCACCCAGTACTGTCTAGACCAGTGGTCCCCAACACGGTGCCCATGGGGGCATTTGTGTGTGCCTGCCAAGTGCTCGATGCTGGCCTGGCCCCGGACACGTGGCACATGCACTGTGCCGGAGCCGGCCTCGGGCGCATGGCGCACGGTGAGCGCTGGCCCCGGGAGCACGGCGAATTGGCTGCCCACACTTTGGGTGCATGGCACATGGAGAGCGCCGGCCCTGGGTGCATGGCTATGTGGAGGGGGACACCGGCCACGGGGGTGTGGCTATGTGGGGGGGGGACGCTGGCCCCGGGCGTGCAGCTATGGGGGGGGGCACGCAGCGAAGTGGCCGCCTGCGCTCTGGGCACACAGTGCATGGGGAGCGCCAGCCCCAGGTGCGCGGCTATGGGGGGGCAGGGGCGCCCTCCCTGGGCACGTGGCGAAGCGGCCATCCATGCTCCGGGCACGCGGCGCATGGGGAGCGCCGGCCCCTGGTGCGCGACTATGGGGGGCGCCGGCCCCAGGCACGTGGCTCATCGGGGTGTGGTATATGCATGGCCCCGCCCCCTGGTGCGTGAGTGTCTCCACCTTCTGGTGGCCGTCAGGTGAACGGTCACCCCCCTGGCACCCAGGGAAGTCAAATGGTTGGGGACCACTGGTCTAGACCATCCCTGACAGACATTTATCTAACCTACTCTTAAATATCTCCAGAGATGGAGATTCCACAACAACCATAGGCAATTTATTTCAGTGTTTAATCACCCTGACAGGAACTTTTTCTTAATGTCCAACCTAAACCTCCCTTGCTGCAGTTTAAGCCCATTGATTCTTGTTCTATCTTCGGATGCCAGGAAGAGCAAGTTTTCTCCCTCCTCCTTGTGACTCCCTTTTAGATACCTGAAAACCGCTATCATGTCCCCTCTCAATCGTCTCTTTTCTAAACTAAACAAGACCAGTTCTTTCAGTCTTTCTTCTTCGGTCATGTTCTCTAGAACTTTAATCATTCTTGTTGCTCGTCTCTGGACCTTCTCCAATTTCTCCACATTTTTCTTGAAATGTGGTGCCCAGAACTGGACACAATACTCCAGCTGAGGCCTAACCAGTGCAGAGTAGAGCGGAAGAATGACTTCTCATGTCTTGCTCACTACACACCTGTAAATGCATTCCAGAATCATTTTGGCTTTTTTTTCAACAACGTCACACTGTTGACTCATATTTAGCTTTTGGTCCACTATGACCCCTAGATCCCTTTCTGCCGTACTCCTTCCTAGACAGTCGTTTCCCATTTTGTATGTGTGAAACTGATTGTTCCTTTGTAAGGGGAGCACTTTGCATTTGTCCTTATTAAACTTCATCCTGTTTACCTCAGACCATTTCTCCAATTTGTCCAAAGTTTTCCCTTTGACTTCAATGGGCACAGAGTTGGGTAAATGTTTTCTTAATTAATTAAAATGACTGTATTACTGTGTCCTATGACATTTTGATCATGAATAATATTATCTCAGTAAACTCAATGAGTTTAAGCAGTCTTTTAGACTTGTTTACACAGAATGTGTGGTATAAAAGCTAAACACTTCAGGGTTTGTAGTTAGTTTTCTAGTCATGTTGTTTTTGGAATGGTAATGTACTCAGGAAGAGTACATTTAGATAAAAATTCAGTAATAAAGCTGGAGAGTGAAGGGGGGAATGATAAGCAATTAAAAATATAGTGGTGGGAGCACTCAAATCAGATAACATTTATTATTTTGTGTCTACATCTCTAGAAGTGCTGAAAAGGGAGCATATCAATACATTTTAAGACATATGGACATACATTTATTTGCCCTTTCTCATAACACAAGAACTAGGGGTCACCAAATGAAGCTAATAGGCAAACAAACAAAACAGGAGTATAGTCAGCCTCTGGAACTCCTGCCAGAGGATGCTAAGGCCATGATGATAACAGGGCTCAAAGAAGGACTAGATAAATTCATGGAGGATAGGTCCATCAATGACTATTAGCTAGGATAGGCAAGAATGGAGTCTGTAGCCTCTGTCAGTAGCTGGGAATGGGCACCGGGGATAGATCATTGATTGCCTGCTCTGTTCATTGCAAGATACCTCTCAGGGAACAACTACTCCCTACTGCATTGCTGCCCAAGAACGTGTTCACTCCCCAAAATCATTAGACGTGAGCACAGACTGGGAGGCAGTGATGAGAAGAGATAGGGGCCTGCTGAAAAGGCATCAGACCTCTCCTATGCTTCTTGTGCTCCATAATGGACCTTCATGCAAGGTCCTTCTCCCACTCATTGAATAACTTCTCCTCAGTAGAAGCCCTTTCCCCTGCTAATGCAGAGCCATCCTCTCTAACCAAAGAGCCCTTCTCTAGAGCCAAAGATCCTTCTCCTGGGTTCTGTTCTCAGCTCCCCCTTTGATACACATGACAGGAAATTCAGTTTGACTCTATTTGCTTACCTTCAGAAGTCTTGCTCCGCCTTGGGAGATTTGTAAGTCCCCTGTTTGCAGGTGCTGGTTAAAGGAAATGGAACAGCCCTCCTGCTTTCTGGCCTCCCTCTTCTCCTCCAAGAACAGCCAGGATTCCAGCAGCAAGAGAAAGCAAGTGCAAACCTTGCCTTTCAATGACCAAAGGAGGAAGCTCAGCCTTCAGGAGAGAATGGCGGTGGACAAGTTTGCAAAACTTTGGGCCTGGGCAAGGTGGCAGCAATGTGTTTTGAGGTCAAATTCTACAAAGTCTGAAGATGGCTTGAGCCCATGAGCAGAGGGTCAGCAAGAGTGGGGAGAGGGGGAACAGAACCTCCTGCTCCCCAATAGGGAGAGTTGCTGAAAAGTGAAAAACAGTGGAAATAAGCTTCCAAAAGGGAGATGATAACATACGGCATTTGCTCCCTGAATGGCCTGTGCACTACTCCACAATGATCTTAGAGCCCCGAGGATAAATTGCTGCATAAAACCCCCATAGTTGGGCTTCTCTAGGAATCCTGCATTTGGCCATTTGGTAACATTTGTATTACAGATAGAACCTAGTGGAGCTGTAGATGCCGACTCTCTGCATTTATGCTGAGCATTTCATGTGTCTTAAAATGAATTCAGAAAGCTCCCAGAGTTTTATCTCTCAGTGGGGAATAGTGATGGCACAAAGCCTGTAGGCTGTGATGAATGTTAGCAATGTAAACTACTTTAGCATCAAATGTCTTTTGAGACTCCATTTGCAGATTTTCATGCTTTTTGGCTGTATGCAGCCAAGATTTCAAGTGTCTGTCTTCCCTACTCTTCCTACAGACATAAATATCCTTGAAACGGTTAGTAATTAAACAGAACAAGAAAAATCAGTCTGGTCCTCACAGTCCTATGACATAGGATGTCACAACAGAAATGATCACAACTGCATAACTTTGTCGCAAACAAGTTTGAAGAATCCATGGACTTGATATGGAAATGATAATGCACTCAGAACAGACGAGAGAAAGAGCATTAAAAGTGGAACTTGACAGATGTTCCATATGCTACTATATGAACCAAAAGTGGTTCCCAGAGACCAGCCATTATTAATGTTTCAGTGAATCTGAGCTAGATTATCTCTCTTAAGCATAGCTGCATGCAAGAGAGGGGATGTAAGTTTGAGGACTCTAAGGGCATGACTACACAGCAGCGTTATTTCGAAACAACGAAGTAAGTGTTTATACAACAAGTCCGTCTGAAATAGTTATTTTGAAATAGGGAGTGTGTAGACAGTGCATCTGAAGATATTTCAAAATAACTGGCCTCCGGGGCTTCCCACAGGTGCCCTGGTGGCCACTCTGTCCACAGTCCTCAGAACTCCGTAGTCCGCTTCCCCTGCAGCCCTTAAAGCTGCAGCCCCAGGGGAAAGGGCTTGTGACTCTTACCATGAGCACTGACTGCTTTTGCTGCTGACATGACAGATCCCCGTGCTCCCTCCGAGCCCCCCTCAGCTGCAAGGAAGAAGGCAGCCATCTCCCAAGTCCCTGCCCAGGGTCAAAAGAAGAGATGGGTGTCCCCTAGCTCAGCCTGACTTCCCCAGGCTGGCTGTGCACAAGGTAGACCATACAGAGTCAGTCACTACCAGGCTTGGGCCTTCTAGCTGTTTCACCAAGAAAACATGGCAGAAGGAAATGATCTGTGATGGATTTCCCCACTCCACCACCCTGTGGAAGCTCCACTTCCTGCAGTACTAACCCTTGAATGCCAACCCCGCTATTCCTATACAGCACATTTTGTATCAAGGACTAGCATGGCCACATTTATCTTCTGTTCTCCACAATGTTTCTGATTTTTGTACCCATTTCCCAGTTAATTTTGAGCACCATTTTCTTTTCTTTACATCTCTCCCAGTCTCCCTTTTGAGTTGCAAGTAAACCTGGTTGCATGCACACTGAAATCAGTCTTCCTTTCTCCCAATGAACTTTAGAGCCAGTAGGTACCAGCTATGGGACAGAACATCTTCTGCAGATATAGATGGTGACCTCTGTGTATGTGTTCTGGTGTGATGGTGGTCTTGGTCATCTGTAACCCTTTAGGTACTCTGAACTGCGCTGTGATGTTTTGCAAGATGTAGCAGGCCAGGATTCTCTTACACACAGAGTGGGGGCTGTAGTATGGCCAAGGTTATGCTGATCCAGACATAGGTGGAGAGTTTGTGACTCCTGCATGTGGCAGAGAGATGATCATTGTGCAGCACATCATATATGTGCAGTAGTGTGGCTGGGTGTTGAGAGAGTGAATTGATTACTTAATGTTTAATACTACTTAAGATTTCCAAGGGGAAAGTACAAAGCAGACTCCATATTCTAGGGCCAAGTGGAGGAAAATTCATGTCTCAACCTTTCTACACTTCTCAACATACAAGTACACTGTAAAGCTACATCTAGGTCATCTACTTTTCCTTGTTGTTCACATTTCTGAGTAATATAGGCTGAATCAGATGCTTTGGTCAGTTCTTTCTTTCTTTCTTTCTTTCTTTCTTTCTTTCTTTCTTTCTTTCTTTCTTTCTTTCTTTCTTTCTTTCTTTCTAGCAGCTGGTTCAGTTTCTGTGGTTTTTGACAGAATGAAATGTCCGTACACATCATTTAGTATTCACTGATAGCTTCTCAGTATTCAGCTAAAAAGGGGTCTTTGGGGAGTGAGTTTATGTACTGGATACATCCCACACTTAACAATATGTATGGCCTCAAGTTCTAATACAATTGTCCTCAAATCTCTCAGCCGAGGGTTAAACCACATACAAAGCAATTCCTTCCTTCTTGCCGTAGGCAGAATGAAGTAGGATGTTTAACAATTATCTCCACAGAGCATGACAGAGATATTATGGTAGAACATTCTTTGTTTTCCCATAAAATAGGTGGAGTGAAGCACTACAGTGTTTTATTAGCAGAGAATGGGAATTTTCAAAGGTGTCTAAGAGGTGCTCAAATCCCAGCCAGTATGCATTTATTGATTTCATACAGTATGGGAGGGGGCTGAGGGAGAGGGAGAGAAAGCTGCATCTACAGACATGGGGTTAGTTTAGTGTTTGAAGAAATCACACATGGCAAATCTGATGTAGGAAGAGATTATGTTTTTACATATTCCTGGAGAAATTAAGATAGGAAGCACCACAGTCAGATATGGTAAGGAATTTGGGGAGGGGCGTAGGAGTGTTTTTTAATATTTTTCTGCATCCATTCACTGCTGTACGTTGTCTTTACATTGCCATTCATGATTTAGTTCAAAGTATTCATCTCCGAAAGATGGAGAGTCACATTGCACAATATGATCCAGTGGCACGAGCGGGGGGCGGGGGGGGGGGGGAATGTGCCTGTCACACCAATCAGACAGACACAGAAGTAGCTGGAAAGTGGCTAGCCTGCTCCTGTGATTTCACCTCTATGCACAGAACACCAATGTGGTTACGTTTCGGCCATAGGCACCAACATGAAGTCTGACAGCAAGCTCCTGAAAGGTCCCCACCTGCAGCCTCTCTCTGACAGAAATATCCTTTGTTCTTCAGTCTCCTTCCCTCATCTTCAAACAAAAATCTATTGACGACATCTTATGTTCCCAATATTAAATAAAATACAAATGGTTCTGAGCTGGGCTCTGGGGAAAATACGTATTGTATTAGAGTAAATATTGGGAGGAGGTAGTAATTTATATCCAGAAGAAGATAGTTAATAGACCATTTACATTTGTTTTACACAAATGTTTGGGGGCAGATGTATCCTCCACTGATTTATGCCAGCTGTGGATCCAGACCACAGTATTTGCAAGAAGTGTGTAAAAAGCAATGAGATGCTTAATACATTTTAGCCAATGGAGCCATGTCAGTTTACACCAGGATCTAGCCCCTAAAGTATAACTGCTACAGACCAGATGGTATGAATAGCTATAGCACGGTTGAACCCTGACCCTCAGAATCTAAAATGCAATGAAAATATGGTGTGATCCACTTCTCTTACTGTCATATCTTTCTTTGTTTTCTAGTTTCTTGAAGTGTATAACTAGTAACAAGGCAGGTCCATTCTCAGCTCCTTAAAGGGAGATAGAAAGAGTCATGTTTCCTTCCTATTTGTGTTCATAATTGCTTTCTCATTCTGAATAGGGGATTAAGAAAAATGAGCAGTTTATGGATCTAACATTGAACTTAGCAAGGTGCAAATGTGTGGGGAAACAGTGAATGGTACAAATGAGAATGCCAACATGTAACCATATGCAGACTTTACAACATTATCTGCAATGATAAAAACATAGTTTTAACAAAGACTCACTAGTAACGAGGTGGCTGCAGCACTTAATGTATCAATTTTCATTGAATTAAACTCTTGAAATTCATTATTGATTAATAATTAACTGCTGAATACAGGCAACAGCAAAAAAAAAATTAAGTCCTGAGTTTGAACACTAAACTTTCACCTTTCCATCATTCCATCAAAGGTTACCAAAAGGCCACTGTCTGTTTTTATCAGATGCTCACTCATCTAGTGCCTGGTATTTGGTATATTCATATGTCTTTGGGCTGCTGAATACTGGGAATAAGCAGAAGCAATAGTCTGTTCTTCAGAGAAGAATGTAACCTCTCTATCACCTTTACAATGTTTCAAGATAAGATTTCATTTTCACCATGTGTTGGAAAAATACACACTGTTACTAGGAGGTCAAAAACAATGATAAACAAGGCACTGAAGATTAAGATGAAAGAATCCCTGCTTTAATCATAGGTTGTTTTTTTTTAATTCAAATAATTGCATCGAATAATATTTGAGCATTTAAAAAAGTCAAAGCTCTCCAAAAATTACGGTACCAAGGGGAGAGCTGGGTTTGCCCAAAAGATGCTATCAGCTAGTGCATGGGTGTATCTAGAGTAGTACTTAAAACCAAAGGAAATGCTGCTGTATCTGAGGTGTTAGAAGCCTGTCTTTGTACATTAGAGTTCGGATACATTAGAATGCTTTAAAGTGAGCATGTGCCAGTAATAGTAAACGGCACACTGTAAACATTGTGCATTATCCACACAGTTCTAAAGATGAATCACATCACCTGCCCATGTAAATTGGTGTAGCTCCATTGACCTCAATGGGGCTACACTAGTTTACGCCACCAAGGATCTGGCCCTATCGTTACTAGTTTCTCTTTCATCATCATATATATAGTGGCCCAGTGTCTGAGAGTCTGTAACGCCGAAATGCTGGCTGTTCCCTCTGGGGGGCGCTGTCGCCTGAAATGCTGGCTGTTCCCTCTGGGGGGCGCTGTCGCCTGAAATGCTGGCTGTTCCCTCTGGGGGGCGCTGTCGCCTGAAATGCTGGCTGTTCCCTCTGGGGGGCGCATGCCGCATGGGGAGTGCAGGGCCCAAACGGCTGCTTGTGCCGCTTGCTCCCCCACAATGGTCTGGCTGAGTGGCGCAGAAGTCAGCTGAGTGCCACGGTGGGAGGTGAAGGGGGGGTTGGGCGGTAAAGTGCGGCATGACAGCAGCTCCAGGCCCTGCCCCCTAGCTGTGAACGTCACTGCCCCGACCCCCCTTCACCTCCTGCCGTGGCGCTCGGCTGACTTCTGCGCTGCTCAGCCAGGCCGCTATGTGGGAGCAAGCGGCGCAAGCGACCATTTGGGATCCGCGGTCCCTCGAGTGAGAGGCAGGAAGGGGAGGAGAAGTGAAAGAGAGAGAGAGAGAGACCGGAGGCTCATGAGAGAAGACCGACGTGGAGGAGAGACCTGAAAATCCCATTTTATGATAGCCATTATAAGGATACTGGTCAATTAGCCTGAGGATAAGATATTGAGTGTCTTTGGAAATAAATGTACTGTAGGAATATTAGTGAGTGCAAATGACACTTGGGGTACGTCTACATTGAAATACTATTTCAAAATAACTAGCACTATTCCAAAACAACTTAGTCTGCATCAACACAGCAGGCAGTTATTTTGAAATAGTGTCAAAATACTGTCAAGCTGGAGGACTTCTTACTCTGACTCCTGTAACCCTTGGGCTGTGTCTAGACTGGCCAGTTTTTCCGGAATATCAGCCGCTTTTCCAGAATAACTTGCCTGCTGTCTACACTGGCCGCTTAAATTTCCGCAAAAGCACTGACTTCCTACTGTAAGAAATCAGTGCTTCTTGCGGAAATATTATGCTGCTCCCATTCGGGCAAAAGTCCCTTTTGTGCAAAGGGCCAGTGTAGACAGCTCAGATTTGTTTTCCACAAAAAAGCCCCGATCGCGAAAATGGCGATTGGGGATTTTTTGCGGAAAAGCGCATCTAGATTGGCACGGACGCTTTTCTGCAAAAAGTGTTTTTGCGGAAAAGCATCCGTTCCAATCTAGACACTCTGTTCTGAAAATGCTTTTAACGGAAAACTTTTCCGTTAAAAGCATTTCCAGAAAATATGCCAATCTAGACGCAACCTCATTGTATGAGGAGTTAGGAAAGTCAGAGGAAGAGTGCTCTATTTCGAAATAGGTGCTGTGTAAACACTCCCTGTTTCAAAATATGATACGCAATTGTCATAGCTTAGTTTGCGTAGCTTATTTCAAGTTAAGCCCTGCAGTGTAGATGCACACTTACAGATGCAGATAGCCAGATTGGTATGGTACCGTTATTATCGAATGAAATGAATGCAGAAAACACTTGTATGACAAAACTTCTATGTCAAAATTATGTATGATGGATGTCTTTAAAAAGTACCAACTCAGCTGTGGGATGTTAGTGAAAGTGATCTTTTAGAAAGCTGGGCTCTTCTCTCTGTATCCAAAAGCAGGATACAACTATCCAAGCAAGACCAATAGGTCTCTGCCAGTACTCTGTAGTACACTACACACTAATACAATACACCATCCCCTGGTAAAACAAAGCAGAAAAAACCCCTTGATTGTAGTCAGACCTAATTGTCTATGACCAACTAATTATTGTTTGTATTATGGCAATGCCCAAAGGCATAACAAGGATCACAGCCCTATTACGCTAGCTACTCTACAAACATGCAGTAAGAGACTACTGTTGTCCCCAGCACTTATATTCTAAACAACATTTCTTTCCTCTCTATTGTGCACATTGTTGACTTCATGCATATTGTTACTGATGACACTGAACACCCATAAGGCCTTTCCTCAGAGAAATCAACGTTCAGCTCCACAGTTTTTTAGAAGCAGTAGATTAACAAGCTTGAACATAAATCTGACCACTTATATCAGGGAGACTAGTAATAGTAAAGAAATGGGAAAGAAGTGATTGGTTCATCTTCTGTTTTATGAATTTTTGAAATGTTGACATCCTTTTTGCAAGCAGTATCCTTTTCCTGCAAAATATTATCTAATCACCTAGCTAGTAGGTATAACCCACAGTGTGCATGACTTCAGATTCAATCTAAAGAGCAATAATTAGGTAATTAGGGGGAAATACTGATCCCAAGTGAAGTCAGGAGGTTTGCCTTGGCAATTTCCTCTGCACCTGATCTGGAAACTAGCCTCTGAACATTTTTTGTGGTGTAATCCCATCGCCAATTATTCCGGTCATATCATGTCACCACAGTGGTCTGATTTCTTGACATGTCATTGAATTCACTACCCTGATTTGCAACACTTTGATTAGCTACCAGAGTGTATTCTTTCAGAGCTTCATCATTCGAGAACTGAGATGTTCTGCGTTTCCGGCTTCTTGCATGTACAATAACTCACAGACTCTCCTCCCTTCCTGCAGAGATTTGCACAGTTTGTTTTGTTTTCAGTTCTCTACATTTTGTCTTGTGTCCAAAATAGTCTCATTCTAGGTTTTTTTTTCTTATTAATCTTTCCCCCTCAAGTCCAGCTTAGATCTTCTCCCAAAATCAAGATTTTGAAGTGATTTTGATATCTTTTTATTTCCCAAAGTGAGCATCTGAGCCTTCCACTCTGCTTCCTCTTGCAGTCAAGTTGCAAAAGAAGTGTCTCCAAGAGCCCATTACAAATGAGATGAATATCAGTAAAAGTGCTGTCAGTTTTAGACTCACCAAGAGTGCAAATTACATTTCCTTGCAGCCACTAGCTGTTTTATTAAAGTGGCAGAGGTTATTAACCTAGCAATTAACTGGAAAGAAAAATAGCAGATCAGATCATTGGTTATTGTCTCTCCGAGGAAGTGTGGGGAAAATCTTTAGGAAGTGCCTATATATCAATCAATAGTCAATAACTGTTACCAATCATAAGTCAACATCAACAAATGTATTGGTATCACAACTGGCCACAACTACATCTAACATCCAACTTTCATTTTACGGATACATACATGCTGCCTTGTGATCCTATAAAATTATTGTAGCTCTGTAGTTCACCACATTTGACTGCACATGTGAGATGAACCAGTTGCTTGGCAATGAACAGTTCTCTTCACTGCTGGCAATTATCCCCTTGCAAGTCTAGCCTGTAATGAGCTTCTGAAATATTTAATTTTAATTAAGGCGCAAAAGTTGATATCTTTATGAGTCACAAGTTGAAGGAAATTAACACGACCCTTTTCCGTGTCTTGCTCCATGCGACTAGAGATTTTGATCTCTTAGATGATCCCAAAATGGAGCCTTCAAGGTTACCTCACCAGACAGGTCCACGCTTTGCTGTAAAATGGGAATTGCTACAGTAGTCTGACAACAACCATCTTGGACTGACACTGAATGAAGAGTTGAACATATGAGACTCTACATTCCTGTCATCTGAAGAAGTGGGTTGTGCCTTCAGAAGCCCATGATACCATCTACTTGTTTTGTTAGTATTTAAGGTTCTACTAGACTATTTGTTGTTTAAGTTTTTTCTGTTACAGACTAACTCGGCTACCCCTCAGAAGCTTTTCAACTTGAGTTAGATTGCTAGACTTTCCAGATACAAGCTGTAATGGACTCATATCCTCTGTGGAACGAGCACAGATAGGAACTCCACACATGTTGGCTTAATTGTGGAAATCTAACAATGTTTATAGATTACTATTACTTGGCAGCTGATTAGACGTTTTAAAGGGAGAAGTTGCAAGGAGTCTATTTGCCTCATACAAGCAACATAGGAGGAGCATGTTAAAAGGGAGACCAAGCCAACATATTCGCCCACACAGTACGTGCCCAAGGAGGCAGGCCCTATAAATTATGATCCTTGTGATCACTATCAATTTCTTTTCCAGGTTGCCAGGGTATATATGTACCATCTGTAGTGAATGCTAACCATGGGTGCACGTTGGTAGTGCTTGGCTCTAGAGCAAAGTACAGTTCCAAGCACATGCATACATTTTTTACAATAAAGAATCTGTACTGACTTGAAGGATTCAAGGCCAGCATCTCTGCTTCATTTGGCCAGGCAGGATTTAACCCTGCATGTATTATTAAACTGCCCTCCATAAGATGCAAATATTGGACACAGGAAAGAATGAAAATTAAACATCTGAGAATATCCCCCAACTTGCAGAAACCCAGTTCTTATTTTCACTAAGGCTGCTTTTTACCACTCTGGTGAAAAATGTAAATGAATCACCTGAAGGCCAATTTACATTGTGAAAAGGCCTTAGTCTAAATGAGATGGAAACCCTCTCCTTTTTTTCACACACGCTTGTCTGTGCACTGCCATTTAGGTATTGTTGCATTGCATACAAAGGAAGAAAGATACTGGGAAGGAAAGATCAGAGACTAAAAGAGCAAAGTCACCAAACTGAGACACCAGAGGGCAATGTTCTCTTGTGATATCACTCACAGGACAGAGATACAAGCAGATTTTGTATCACACAGGAGAGCTATTTTTTAAAATCTCTCAGATCTGAAACTCATAATCTACAGTGGAGCCAGGTAAGGTATTGTCAACTTTAATGTTTGAAAGCTGCGCATGATTTATAGGGAACCATTACACAAACTGCTTTTGTTATCAATGTTACATTTTAGAGTAAATCATAAATGCAGTGTCAGCAGATATACAATATCAGCCAGATAAAGAGTGCAAGTGCAAATGTACTCAAGATAAATACACTATAGTAAAATTGCACCTGCCTTCTCTTTCTTTAGGGAAACAAAAGTGCAGACAATTCTAACAAGACATTATAGTGAAACCATGGTAACTACTATCCATAGTAAAATATGAACATAGTTTCTAAAGTTTGTGACAGCAAATTGGCCATGACCATGGTAAGGAAGTGGATAATATGCTACACCTGAAGAAACAAGACTTTGTTCGGTCCTGCTTTGGTTTTATGAGTAGTATGTATGTAGCCCGCACTTCTTTCTACAGAACTTCCTTCCATAAGGCCCCTTTCGCTTTATTAGATTTAAAACTGAATATTTTAAAGCAATCAATGGCCCTTCTCCCTCCCGCCCAAAGAACAATTTGTCATAGTTGTGCGGTATGCGGCGATGAAACCTGTTGAACTGTATGCTGAGCACTTACTGGAATTTGCCTGGACTGCACTCACAAACTGTATGGCAGGCAATGTGCTGTTGAGAGGATTTGCTGCAGTGCAGCACACCTGACTGCAGCATGAGGAATTTCCCATTTGCTGTGGTCATAACCAGGGTTCATTGTGTAGTGGTTTTTTCATAAGACCCTGAATGAAATCCAAGTTAGGCCAAACAGAGTGGCATTTTCATTGTTGTACTTTTTGTGAGTCTCAGCATTCCATCCAGAAATACACTGATAAACAGACTTCTGGTGTAGAAGGAAAAGAGAACGGGTAAGATTTTTCTAAAGGGACAGATATTTAAAGGTGTATAAAGGTGGAGATCAGAAAGTACCAACGTATCATGGAATCCAATGAGAGTTAGACGCTCAGGTGCTTCTGAAATTCTGTTCGGTACCCATTTGCATCTTCAGGCACCTAAATACTTAAAAATATAACCCTATGTGCCTAAATCCCACTGATATATGCATGGATGCGAACATCTAAGCTGTAAGGAGGTGAGACAGTAATTAATGGAATTTACCTGGTGGTAAGGGCCCAAATGCATGTAATGGATTATATCTCATAGTGTTTAGTATTATACGTAAGCAAGTGCATAACCAATCTATAATTAGTACAATGGTATGTAATGCAGAAACATATATTTGGTCATAGATATTGTTAATCAGTATGCTATAATGCACTGGAAGGGCTTTTGTTAGAATGCAGTGTGTTATCTTGAGTGTACACAAACTTAAGACTTTGTCTTTGTTTATGTACAACCTTATTTGTAACTACTCAGCCAGATCATTGGCTCGACATATCTAAATCATTGGAGTGTAGCGCTCTGAGCCTATGCTAAAATAAACACGCTCCTTGGAGATGAGCTCTTGAGTTAGCAGTGGTTTTGTTTGCTACAGCAAGTGGTTGTCTGTTTTGATAGGTTCATAAGGTTATCTGAGGGTCCACTTCATGGTCCTGAAAGCCTTAGCATAGTAACTTTCTCACTTTTGAAAATGTCATGTAAAATAATCAAAATGCTGTTGGATAACAAGTAGTGGTAAAGGTCAGTTAAAGGCTTTTTATGTGCATCAAAACAATAATGACAGATCCATAGATATAAATACCTACTAACTTGTACATTCTTGTGCAACACATATTTAGGGAGTAATACTGCAATCCTTATTAGAACTGAGTGAAAGCTTGCAAAAAAATTGTTTTCAGTAAAACAAACACTGATATGTTTAGCAAATTCTATTTTGCTGAATGTTTTGCTTAAAAAATCAAAATGTTTTGATTTTCAGTTTGAAACACATTTGTGGTTAAAATTTCTTTACTTTTATTTTTTTAAATTTGCCTAAAGCAAAGGAAAAACATTTTGATTTTGCACAAAAGAAAAAATGTTTTGTTCAAGCCCAAATGATTTTTCTTCAACTCTTTTGATGTGCTAAAATTTTTCACTTTTGGTCTGACAAATTTTCCCCCTCCACCTTTGGGTAGTTGTCAATAGTCAACCAACTCCAATGCTGTGCAGTACCATACTCCAGAAGCTGTCCAAATAAAGTTATTGGGACAAACTTGTGGAGTAAATGTCTGCAAAAGCAAATGTTGCAGAATTAAGCTCTTTGTGTATGATGGGTCTATGCTGTCTATGTTACCCCCAAAAAAAGTGTTGATATGAGAAATTAAGTCAATGAGTTCTAAGACAAGTGAAATTAAAAAAAAAAAAGTTTCCATATTACTTTAGAAGCACAATATCAAGTTGCATAAGAAAAGGTATCTGCTTATCATATAAATACCATACTATGGAAATATATATACTCCTACTATGAACCAGGATCTATAAAGCCTTAACTCACATAAAGTGTTCTTACTTTTGTGAGTAACTGTATGGATTTACTATTTATGAACCACATATCATTTACCTATCTTGGTATAGCCCATATAAAGAGTCAGGAGAAGCTGCCCATCCCCATGGGGAACTCAGAGAGGGCTTCTGCCTTAGTAATGCACAATGCCTTCCCAGACCTTCAAGTACAGAGCATTTGAGCCTCATGCTACTAGAATTCTTTATTGAGCACAGCCTGTTCCCCCTCATTGATAGGCCCGCACTATGAGTTTCCAAATTTTTTCTGTCCTGCCTAAACTAATAATGCATGTTTAATGGAATTACTGTTTCCTTAGTTTTACATGTAAACTCCACACAAAGGTTGCTACCTTTGGAATTCTGGACTGAGCTTCTAAGAGATCCTGATCAGTGGACTGCAACATGGCTACCAGAACCCTCTGATATCATTTCCTAGCATGCTTGGAATCTGAGGTGAGGACAGCCGGATTGTGAGACAAAGAAGCTCGTACTAGTTTCAAGTCTGACTTTGGAACTGGGAGTGGAGAGAGAAGCAGAACAACCCAGGGGTTCTGAGTAACTCCCCTTCCCACAAAGCGAGTTTTTGAATAACTGTGAGATCTAATGCATGGGTCACAGTTTTGCGGAGACCAGCACTGATTACTAAGAGCAGCTGTGACCTCAACAAGACTCCAGATTAGGGAGACATGTGCAGGCTCTGCCCCAAACATGCACAAGGACACTGTAAGGGGCCTCTTTGTTGCATTTAAATTGGCCTGACTTCTCAGAGCTACAGCACCAATCTCAGAACTCAACCTCTGAAAATCATTTGTCTGGGAAGGAGTCATGGAGGAACACGAGGGTAGCGAAAAACTTGTATTGATTTGATGTTCATTACTTATTAGCTAATACTCTACTGGGAACAGGCAAATAGGAACAGGGAAGCAAAGTCTCTTTTTATATTGCTATTTGGGGCACGTCATTTCTTTGCTGGCATTTGGGTTGATGGACTTTGTTTCACTGAATACTCCTTGCAGCAGTGGTAGCATTATTCATTTTCTCAAGGGAGGGCATCCTTTAGCTCTTGGACATGGTGAAGAGTTATCTTGGATGGAGGCACCAGGAGTCACATGTTCACAAGAACCAGGATCTACGGGCATGTCTAAACAGAAGCGTTAATATGGAATAACTGATATTTTGAAATAACAAAGAGTGTGTCTACACACCAAGCAGTTATTTCAATATAATTTTGAGATGGCAGACTTCTTACTCTGACTCCCGTAACCGTCATAGAATCATAGGACTGGAAGGGACCTCGAGAAGTCATCGAGTCCAGCCCCCCACCCTCAAGGCAGGGCCAAGCTCCGTCTACACCATCCCTGACAGATGTCTATCTAACCTGTTCTTAAATATCTCCAGAGAGGGATGATAGGAGTTGCTATAGGGAACTTTCTGGGTGTCTGGCTGGTGAGTCTTGCCCACATGCTCAGGGTTTAGCTGATCGCCATATTTGGGGTCAGGAAGGAATTTTCCTCCAGGGTAGATTGGCAGAGGCCCTGGAGGTTTTTCGCCTTCCTCTGTAGCATTGGGCACAGATCACAGCTGAAGGACTCTCTGCATGTTGGGGCCTTCAAAGTATTGGAAGGCTTCAATATCTGAGACATAGGTGAGAGGATTATTCTAAGAGGGGTGGGTGAGATTCTGTGGCCTGCACTGTGCAGGGGGTCAGACTAGATGATCATAATGGTCCCTTCTGACCTTAAAGTCTATGAGTCTATGAGGGAGATTCCACCACCTCCCTTGGCAATTTATTCCAATATTTGACCTCCCTGACAGTTAGGAATTTTTTCCTAATGTCCAATCTAAACCTCCCTTGCGACACTTTAAGCCCATTACTCCTCGTCCTGTCCTCAGAAACCAAGAGGAACAAATTTTCTCCTTCCTCCTTGTGACACCCTTTTAGATATTTGAAAACCGCTATCATGTCCCCCCTTAATCTTCTTTTTTCCAAACTAAACAAGCCCAGTTCATGAAGCCTGGCTTCACTGGTCATGTTCTCTAGACCTTTAATCATTCTTGTCGCTCTTCTCTGTACCCTTTCCAATTTCTCCACATCTTTCTTGAAATGTGGCGCCAGAACTGGACACAGTACTCCAGCTGAGGCCTAACTAGTGCAGAGTAGAGCGGCAGAATGACTTCACGAGTTTTGCTTACAACACACCTGTTGATACAACCTAGAATCATATTTGCGTTTTTTGCAACAGCATCACACTGTTGACTCATATTCAACTTGTGGTCCACTATGACCCCTAGATCCATTTCCGCCATGCTCCTTCCTAGACAGTCGCTTCCCATCTTGTATGTATGGAACTGATTGTTCCTTCCTAAGTGGAGCACTTTGCATTTCTCTTTATTAAACTTCATCCTGTTTACCTCTGACCATTTCTCTAACTTGCTAAGGTCATTTTGAATTATGTCCCTATCCTCCAAAGAAGTTGCAACCCCACCCAGTTTGGTATCATCTGCAAACTTAATAAGCGTACTCTCTATCTCAATATCTACATCATTGATGAAGATATTGAACAGTACGGGTCCCAAAACAGACCCTTGCGGAACTCCACTTGTTATCCCTTTCCAGCAGGATTTAGCACCGTTAACAACAACTCTCTGACTACGGTTATCCAGCCAATTATGCACCCACCTTATCGTGGCCCTATCTAAGTTATATTTGCCTAGTTTATCAATAAGACTATCATGCGAGACCGTATCAAATGCCTTACTAAAGTCTAGGTATATGACATCCACCGCTTCTCCCTTATCCACAAGGCTTGTTATCCTATCAAAGAAAGCTATCAGATTAGTTTGGCATGACTTGTTCTTCACAAACCCATGCTGGCTATTCCCTATCACTTTATTACCTTCCAAGTGTTTGCATATGATTTCCTTAATTACCTGCTCCATTATCTTCCCTGGGACAGACGTTAAACTGACCGGTCTGTAGTTTCCTGGGTTGTTCTTATTCCTCTGTTTATAGATGGGTACAATATTTGCCCTTTGTCATTTCACAAGGAATAAGGGAAGTCAAAGGAAGAGTGCTCTTCCTTCAACTTCCTGCTGTATAGACAGCTCCAAAAGCCAAATTAAGCTATTTCGACTTCAGCTATGCATTTGACATAGATGAAGTTGCATAGTTTAATTCGAATTTTGCCCTGCTGTGTAGACATGTCCTACATAAGGCGAAGGAAGAAGCCACTCCAAACAGCAAACACAAGCAGGGGAGGCCCATGGCTATAGGCGGACTCGGCCGCCGCCTAGGGCGTCACCACCCGGGGCGCCCAATGATGACATCACAGTGGCACCCGGGGAGCCCGCTGATGACATCAGTCCATTGATGGCCCTGCAGGCGGGGTGCTGATCGCATGTTCCGCCTGGAGCGCCAGCTGCCGCAGCCGGCTTGTAGCCAGACATGAACCCCCATTTTAACATCCATCTTTGTCTGCTTGAAAGCATGCAGGGCACACAGAGCAGAGAAAAACAGCATGATCTTTGAAAACCTTGGAGCAGGAGGTTCAGATATGCTGGCTCAGTGACTATGGACAACTGTAAGCAGAGATAAGAGAGTGGTCAAACTAAAAGCTGCACAAAAGTGCCCTTGACTTAACCCATATTGATACGAACATACAGCAGGGGGAGGAATCTCCCGCCCAACAAGAACATCCAGCACTCCTAATTTAGCTATCTTTCTCTCTTACAAGTGTAAATTAACTTGAAACTTGTTTGTAAGAACTGGCGCCACAAAACGGACCAGTACAATTTGGCATCTTAAGATAAGAAAGAGAATACGGGCCCCGAGGGATATAAAGATGAGTCCAGCAGCACACCTACTCTGTATGTCAATCTACCACATATCTGCTGGTCGGGTTTGGTGTTTGACCTCCCGAGGTTCCAGAGGGGACGCCCACCTCGTATTCGTCTTTCCGAGGAATTGAGGGACCGACCCTGGCCTGACACGCTGGAGTCGAGAGGCACAGAAGGGGGTAAAAATTGTACCTGGATGTGGTCCTTTGTTTAAGTATATATATACATAGTGTTAGAGCTCTTTAAAGATTAAGCTGTCACTTGGTACCATTATTTCTATTTTCTATCTTTACCTTTTTCCTGTAACCATTTTTAAGACCTATATATATTTGCTAGCATTTAAGAAATAGAGCAATAGCCATTGTAACCATATGATTTATAAGCTTCTTTAATAAACCTGTAACTGTTTAAGCTTTAACCTGACTCCTTCAGTTGCTGTAATAGAACCAAGCACAATTTAAAAGAACTTCAGTCATAAAGGGACAGTCATAGGAAGAGCTTGGGCGTTTGGATCTGTGTCACTCCCAGGTGACTGGTCCATTGGGGAACCTTCCAGCCTTCCCTAGGCTGTCCGCTGCGAAGGAACTTTGCGTTCTAGCAGCTAAAATCTAAGGTGTAATAAGCTCTTCCTATATAAAAGGGTGTCTGTTGGCCTGCTGGCCACCCTCTGCGACGGGACCCCGGTCCTAGCAGTAAAGACACGGACATTAAACCTTTTCTCGGAAACACACACACAGACACACTGCCCTGACCGTCGGCTGACACGGCCTCAGGCCACTCCTGAGCACAAGGAAGGAGTCATGAGCCTCTTCTCAGGGGGAAAGACTGGCTACATGCATACTGTAGGCTTAAGAAACATGAAACAGAATTGCATCACCTATTTCTATACAGATAATTTATAATTACCACTAGACCTTCTTCACAATAGCAGCTTTCAAGGGACCAAAAATAAATAAAGTACAGATATCAAATAGACATGGTTATTTATTCTTCTGTGGTATAGAAAAGTATGTCACGTACCGCTGAAATACAGTAAACTGTTACACACTGTGGAATGAATACAGTAACAGTGTATATACTATCCCAGAGAAAGCCCAAGAGTGAACAGGAAAAGCAAAAGGAAGGGGATCTGAAATCTTAGTTGTTCTTATTTTGTTTGAAATCCATTTACAACAAACATCAATAATGAGTTCCACCAAAAGATAATTGAGTACAATCTCCCCACTGACTATCTGCTCTGTGCATTGTGCGCCAGTATGTTTGCAGTGCAGCTAGAATATGGGACATTGTTATCCTTCGGTGGTTGTCCCACTAAAGAGGTGAAATGGCTCTGCTGCAGCATCAACCTAAGGATATTGAGCCTCGAGCACAAGTGAGGAAGGCATGCGAGGGTCCTGGGTTAAACTTCTACTGTCAGCTCAGGCTGATTGGTTACACAAGGCTTTTCAAGGCAGATTCAAAACAGGACTTAACCCCTAATAACCATGATGGCCAGGTGAGAATTATCCTCATTTTAAAGGTATGGAAACTGAGACATGTGACATTTAAGGTCAACATTATTCAAAGTGGGCAATTAAAGCCAGGTATCTAAAATCCATATTTCAGCTTCTAAATGTGTGACCTGATTTCTATAGATGTTGATGCCTTTTAGTTAATTTTTCTCCTCTCCTTTCCTTTCCTGCCCCTTTCTCCAGTTTTCTTCCAGTTTTTCCCCCCTCTTGTCTATGTTTCCTCAATCAAGGGAATGTTTGAAGCAGCTCATTGTATTCACATGGAAGAGAGGAAAGCCCAATAATTATGGACAAATAATTATTAACAAAAAATATAGTTTAGCTTTATAATGTTAGGCCATTCCAAACTCACCTCATCTTTACTGAAATTTAAGAGATGCCTACAATTATGTTTATACTTATGATACTTGGAGAATTCACCAGCACATGTGTTTTGACTAATTATTTTATGAATTTAAATGCCAGGATAACTTAAAAAAAAACCTTTCTGCCTGCTAATTATCTATTCCCAAAATGTCTAAGATAACATCTGAAGCTGTGAAATTTACCTGTGTGTGTTACTGGAGACTGTAAAAAAGACCTTTCGTAATGTCTCTTGTTACAACTCTATAATGGTTTTACAATGTTTTGAGAATGTGTATGAGAACTGGTTATTCTGTTTTGTATAGAATATTTCACGTGAGTTTTCTGTCACAAGTTGGAAATTGGAGGAAATCACTCCAAGAACCATTCTGGTTAAAAAGGCAGCCAAGTCACAAAAGCTACATCTACATTGCACTCTCTTACGCAAGAGCATATACAAATGAGGCACGGCAATGAATATCACTGCGCCTCATTTGTATACTTAATGAGCCACCATTTTTGCACAAGGGGCTTTTGCGCAAGAAGGAGCAGTCTACATTGCTCCTTCTTGCACAAAAGCTCCATATTGCGCAATAGCCGTTCTGCCGCTTATTTTCAGGCAGAACGGCCCTTGCACAAGAGAGGGATTTTGCTCAAGAAGGAGCAGTGTAGACTGCTCGCTCTTGAGCAAAAACCCCTTGTGCAAAAATGGTGGCTCATTAAGTATGCAAATGAGGCACGGCGATATTTATCGCCACGCCTCATTTGCATATGTTCTTGCACAAGAGAGTGCAATGTAGACGTAGCCAAATGGTTTTTATCAATGAGCAGGGCACATCTCTGATATTCATTGCCAGTTGATATAGACATGATCTTACCTTGGGGGGAAAAAAGTCTTTGTAGGATGTTTATGTATAGAAGGAGTCCTCCTGACTTGCAAAGAATTTACAGATGTTATATTTAGGAGTAAAAAAGAATGCATCCATGTGTTTGCAAAGTTATATAACCGAGGCTATATCTACACTGCATGCTTATTTTGAAATAAGCTTTTCTGGAATAGTTGTTTGGAAATCGCTTATTTTGAAATAGCACGTCTACACTGCAGGGAAGCCTCAAAATTAGTCTGAGGCAGGATTCCCTAATGTAGACGTGCTATCTCAATTTAGAGCCCCAGGAGGCACTGGGGAGGAATAACTTAGAATGGCCCGGATGAAGGGCTATTTCAAAATAGCAGCAGTGGAACATCTACACATACCTTATTTTGAAATAGCTATTTCAGAATAGGCATTATTCCTCATAGAATGAGGTTTACAGATTTCAGAATAAGCCGTCCATTATTTCAAAATTATTTTGAAATAACAGAATGGCTGTTTAGATGTTTGCATTGTTATTTTGAAATAAAGCTATTTTATAGATGCACCCTAAATTGTAAAAGTGGCCTTTCCTTTACTTCTCTTTTGAAGAAAAAAGCCTTTCTACTGAACAACTAAAAAAGATGCTTGTGACGGACCGGGCCAGGTCTGGGCACAGCTGAGGGCTTCCGCTGAGGACGAATTGCTCAAATTCGGGGATCTCTCTAGCCCCCAGACTGGAGACCTTCCCAAACAGGCCACAAACCAGTCCCACAGAGCACTTCAGCTGCCTGCCTGAAGCCTCACAAGCAAAACCCCTCCGACACTCCAGCAATATCCGTGCCCTAAATGGCCCCGGGCCTCATACACAGGTGGGGGGGGGGGGGGTCTTAGAACCCAATCCCACCTACACCGAACAAGTTCTATCCAGTTCCAAGAAACCAGCCACAGATCCAAGGCCAGTTTACTCTCTGGATCTTACCCACAAACCACGCTGAGCCAATCCTTTAGAATCTACAATCTAAAGGTTTATTACTACAAGAAAGAAAAGCATGATAGTAAGGTTGTTAAAGAATCATACATTACATGCATTGAATCTCCCAGTTCTCGATTCAGGCTCTAGCAGAGATGTTATAGCTGCTGGCTTAAAAGTCCTTGTTGCACATCCTATGTCAGGATGGGTCCACAGTTCTTCCTGGCTCATGATTGTCTCCGAGTCCACATCTGTGGTCAGAAGCAGATCTGAAAACCTACGGGGAGTCGGCCACATGGCATATTTATACCCTCCTTCCAGGTTTCTTCCTAGCTAGCTACAGTCACATGGCCAGTGGCCAGGTCTGTCTTTGGCCTCCAGAGATCCATTGTTCCCTGGAGACTTGATCATTAGCATGTCAATAGGCAAACATTCCTGGCCCATTACTCAACCACATATAGAGAAATATTCAGTATTCATACAAAGTACATACTTATAACTTCACACACAGATATTATATAATCACATGAATAGCATATAGAGAATCAGAAGAAAGTAAGCTTCTATTAGACACCTCACATGGCCCCCTTTGTGCCACTTTTGGGGCCAACACCCTGCCCATGGGTGCAGCAGTGATCTGGCTGATTCTCTAAAATGTTAATGAAGATTCTAATTGAAAGTAACTTCTTCCATACCTGTGCTACTTCCTTCAAACTTTGAAGAACACTGATGGTTGGAACAGGGTTTTTTTTTTAATATATTTTTTTAAATTTCTTCCAAATCTCATAGATTTATAAATTCTAAGGCCAGACAGGAGCATTTGTGATCAACTACTCTGACCTGATGCATAACAGAGGCCACAGAACTTCCTCCAAATAATTACTAACACATATCTTCTAGACCAAAACATACAGTCTTGATTTTAAAATCACCAGTGATGGAAACTCTACCTCATTCCAATGGTTAATCAATCTCACTTAAAAATGTGAACCCTATTTCCAGTCTGAATTTGTCTACCTTCAACTTCTAGTCATTGGATTATGTTATACCTTTCTTGCTAGCTTGAAGAACCCATTATCCAACATTTGGTTCTCAGGGAGATACTTATAGACTGGTGTCAAGGCACACCTTAGCCTTCTTTTTGTAAAGATAAGTAGATTGACTCTGTTACCGTATAACATGTTTTTTAATCCTTGTATTTGTTCTCCTGTCTCTTCTCTGAACCCTCTCCAGCTTATCAACATCTTTCTTGAATTCTGGACACCAGACTTGGACACAATTAAAGATAAAGATATATGTTTCCTCTCAATGGAAAGCCTTTGTTTACAGTCACAAATACTTAAATATCAAGCCAGCTTCTTCTTTTTAAATATCTTTAAATATCAAAAGAAGTATATTTACAAATATTTTTATCTAAATGCAAGACTTCTAATGTACTTTCCTAATATTATTGATATGTGAGGGGTAAAATGCTTCCTATTTCAACATGGATTCCAATAACCTTGCTATAATACTAATGTAAGAAACTACTTAAATGTTGAATACGTATATTAATTGGGGAACCAATTAGTTATCTGACAGTGATCAAGCATCTTTCTTACCAAACTTAGACCTCCCCAGAGACTATAGTTATCTTTTTAACGAAGAAACAATGTCTTCTTGAGGGACTATTCAAATTAAAGATGCTCTTTAAGAATTAAGTTTTAAAAAAACTCATTTGGGAACTAAAAAACTTTTATTCACAGAATAAGGGTGTTTGGACTTATCTGCAACAGAATTTCAACTCTGATTAAACACTAATGGAACTGAAGGAATCTCACAGTTAAGTAGGTTTGTCATAATTTGTTCTTGACAAATTCATCCTACGAGGCTGTAAGACAGCACAAAAAAGCAGTACCTGTCCACTTCCATACTATTTCTGCAATATTATGACAGTACTCTGACTACAATATTGTGGGAGAGAGAAAGTTACAAAGCACTGCCAAGAAATTAGATGTAAATTAGGCTTGTAATAATTTTATGGGATATTTAAGTGCCATTATAACTTAAGGTAACATGTTTTCCTGTTAATCCCCAAATTTAGATACTGTATGGCTGGAAAGGAGATACAGGCTGTGCTTTGGTAAACAGAGAAAAATAGTTTGGTGTAATTTGGAGTTAAGATTCTTGATGTGCATTGCTTTGCCTGCCTCAAGATAACTCTTTGAATCACTTCTTTTAAGTAACTGTTTTAAACACTTTCTTTGGTTTCATAGGCTTTGGATTGGATTATAAAGGGGCAAAGGTGAGTAAATTGTTTCGATTCTCCACAACCGAGGAAACAAGACTCACCTGCCCTTAAACAAAATTCTTTTATCTATCAGTAAACTGTTTTGTTGCCTACGATACCTTGAGGATACTAGGATAATTAGGATACTAATTTTGAAACTAAAGTACTTTGGTCCCCTCTAAGGTGTAATCTCTTCTGACAGTTCTTTACTTTCAGAAGATATACAGAAGAGATTGTAACTGTAGTGACTTGATTTTTTTCCTGTCTTCTGGTTTGCTTTAATATTTTTTTCTTTTCCCTTCTTTATCAGTAAAATAGTCATCATTTTAATTATTTTGGATGTCTTTAATTGTGGCTCCTCTAAGGCATGGCAAAGAATGCCTTGTGGCTAAAATGGTGCGAGTTTCATCATTGAATTAGCATTAAAGAGAGAATTAAAGAGAGAATCAAACAATTCTTGTTTCTCTAGTCTATACATTCATAGTAATGCTGGGGAAAACATTTCTTGGCACTCAGGATGTTGAAAACACCCTCTTTCTATCCCACAGATGGGAACATCCATTGGTTCCACCTAAGATCAAGCCAACAAAGCCCAGATCCAGATGGGAGGCTTAAAATGGCTGGTAGACAATAATCTGAGCCTCTAGCCTGGTACAGGTGAGCTGTGCTCTGTGGCCACTACAGTTGAGTCCATTAAAGAGTTAAGAAAGAAAGTAGGTGAAACTTCAAAGAGTCAGTCATGGAGTTTAAAGCATGGAGAGAATAGAATGGCTATGTAGTTTTCCTATCCACTGGTGCTCCTCTGCTTTCCCTGTATTCTCTTTAAACTAGTCTGAGCCCCAAAATAGGGTGGGGAAGTTGAGGTTGGAATGGTATACTTTCACCCACTAAAGTACCTGTCCTCTTCTTCTACTAAAGTGTGGGCAAAGACATTGCTCTTCTATCACACCCCATTTGCAGAAGGTAACTTTACATTCTGAGGATGGCCAAATATTAGCATGGGTCCTTTGGCAAATAGCTTGCTGCAGAGTACATTTACACAAAACTGCTTCATCATGTTTCCCAAATTCTGTTTGCCTTGTAGTTCAGTGGAAACAAAAATGTATTGTTTCCACACACAAAGATGTTTGGATTCCTGTTTGCTCTGCGATTCTCAGCAGTCTGAAATGGCAGAATGCCAGATGATGGAGTGATGGAGAGAGACTAGGGAATCAGTGAGGGTATGAGAAAGGGCTCTTTTACCAAGTGACACTTTGGGGCTTAAAAATGTGATAGAGTTTTTTTTTCTTGCCAGAGAGCTATGCCAGGAGTAACTGAGGTAATGCACAAACTACTGAGAGACTTTCATGTAGTTTTGCAATCATTCACACAGACTTATTTTTAGGAGCAGTGAGAATTTTTTCTTTTTCTGAGCCTTGTTTATTTGTTCCTTCCTTTCTTCAGTCTTCTCTCTGAGGTCCTTCCTTCTGTCCATCTTATTTCATCTAGGCAAGTTTTTAATAGCACCCACCAATATATTATGAAAGCCCTTCACAATCAGGGAGAGTCCCCCAGTAATGGAGATATACCTATCTCATAGAGCTGGCAGGGACCTTGAGAGGTCATTGAGTCCAGTCCCCTGCCCTCAACCAAGTACCATCCCTGACAGATTTGCCCTAAACAGCCCCCTCAAGGATTAAACTCACAACTCTGGATTTAGCAGGTTAATGCTCAAACCACTGAGCTATTCTTCTCAGAGCTGCAAGATCAAGCTCTCTGATCATGCTGCACCGAACTGTGACTATTTTATCTTCTCTTCCCCTGTTCTCCACTTTCAGTCATGTCTATGGTTAATAATCATACACCCGAGGGATTGTCTTTTATTATTATTATTATGTTGATAAGAATGTATTGTGCTGAGGAACAGAGGTGAAGGAACAGAATAAAATGGGTTTATTCTCTCTGGTCTTGTTGGCTGACATTTGGTGAGCTGCTGTGACTTTGGGTAAATATATTATTGACAATTATTTGCCATTTCACATGGAATACTCTGTTCAATGACTATTTTAGGCAACATTCAATCAGCTCTTGACTTGGCTAATTACCATTAATTTAATAATTTAACAAACAGCAGCATTTCATCAGATAAATTATTCATATAGCCAGTCTATCCCTGTGCCTCAAACAAAAGTCCCTTGCTTTGGACAGTGCTTGTCAAAGCCTTAATTTTATTGTGCTATATTGATCAGCACATGCCATTATAAGTTGAACGTTGGAAAAGCACAGGTGGGAAGAGAATATAAAATGGTGGTGTAAGGATATTAATTGTTTTTCCAGGAAAGCTCTGGCTGGATGAATAGAAAATACTAATGATTAATATCATTCGTTCTAGAGAGTTTCTGAAAGGCACAAATAGGAGTTATGCAGTTAACTTCCACTTTGAGTCTTTGAAAAAATTGTGCCGTTTCTCTTCTTTGGAGCTTTTCTGCCTCAGCACCGATGATCAATTTTCTATATTTGCAAAAGCAGAGTAGCCCACTGCTGTTGAATGGAGCTATTTTTAGCATTTATGTTCAGATTACATTAGAGAAAGTCAGTTATCACTGTGATGTTTCACATTCACAAGTAGGTCAATAACAAATGAGAACGTCATTATCATTTTTAAAACATTGAAGGCTCAGTTCCCATCCCAGTTAGTTCTCCCTCCTATCGTGTTCAAAGGAGATGCACTGGGGTAAAAGAGGAATAATTAGCCTTGTGCATGTAATAAGCTTTGTTTTTTTTAAAACAGAGCATGAAATTCACCTCATGTAAAAAACCAGTGCAAAGCTATGTGACACTTGCATGCTACATTAAGGGCATGAATGGATCTTAGGTAATGCCTATCTGATTAATGCAGGCCCTCTGAACAGGGGTGAATTTCTTTTCTAATAGTGTCAGGTCTTAAACAGATTTATATAGAACCTGCTCCTGGATCCCTTTCAAGTCCGTGTAAAATTTACTTCACTTCCAACAGAATTTCAGTTTACACTTAGTATCTGTGTCTGTGTGAAGAGTATACACCTGTCAGAAGTCAGCTTGGAATGCTCCTGCGAAGGAGAAGCTTTGTTGCACCAGATGCTATCATGCCTGAAAATCCCAGCTAGAATTATTTAGTATTCAGAAGATAGCCCTTGGTCAGCTGATCCCAAACCTCCAAACCCACAATTATTCTATCAATTAGTTAATGGTAATAAGCACCTACCAGTCCATACTTCATACACTTTTATGTCATTTTAAGTTCCTATTGTCAAAACAAGGTAATATTAGGAAATACGTTATGTAACCTGTACAAATAGCTAGTAACTGACACTGGAACAGTGGAGTTGGTGCCTGCAGAGGGGCCTCTGAATACTACTGTAATAGAAGTAATATCAACTATAATGTATGAGCCAGTCAGACTTACCAGAGATATGGGGTATTATGTGGTTGAATTAAGATGGAGAATCACCATGGAAGAAGCAGACAAATAGATATAGGGGGCTGACAGTTTTCTCAACTCCAGTTCGATGTAAGTTAACACTGAAGTATGGAGCTGATTCAGGATAGCATGGAAGTGTTCCTCAGCCCCATGTTCACTCCCCGCTCCTACCCCATGTCCATCTCTGTGGAATCTGTCAGATACATGATGAAGTTAAGGGATGGGGCAGACACTTTATTACCCTTCTGGAGGCCAGAATTTCAAAAAAGTGTTAGAAAATAGAATGTGGCACTTGGTACCTGTACCCAGGGCAAGGTGCTGAGTGATCTCAACTCCTGTTTCAATGCAGAAATTAAATCAGGTTGCAGAAAATGATTTGCAGGATTGAGTCCACAGTTTATCATGCCCCCCCTCCCTATCCCAGCCTTTCCAGCATTCCTTCTTCCAACTTCATCACAAAGAGCACATCGACAGTGGGAAATTATTTTGAAAGAAGTTATTTTGAAAGAATAACTCCTGAAATAACTATTTTGAAATTAGCATTATTCCTCTTCACAGGCTAGAGTTATTCTTTCAAAATAACCTGCCCATTATTTAGAAATAACATTATTTAGAAATGCTCGCCTTATGATTTTGAAATAAGGGGAGTTATTTCAAAATAACTCTCTAGCGCATACATGTCCAAAGAAAAAAAATCCAAGGTTCTGTTAACTTCCAATGGGAGATGGGCCCCAGCAGAAAGGCCAACAGCCTTGCTGGTCCCCTGGGAAAGACGTGTATGCGAGGGGCGGGGGCTCTGAATTTCCAGAAAGCCTGGGGCTCAGGTAGAAGGGACAGGGCTGAGGGCACCAGAATCTCAGCACTGCCCGAAACACATTGCACCAAAATCCCTCCCTCTTTCCAGCCATATGGCATTGGAGCAGGCCATAAGATGTTCCAACTGTGATTTCAAGGGTCCTGGGCAGGCCCTTTTGGATTGCTGGGGCCCAGGGCAACTGCTCCTGTCCCACCTCTCCCTGCTTCAGTGGGCCTGCAAAGCATGGATCTAGAACAAAACGTAGATCCATATTTCTCCAAAGTTTGCAGGTGCCCAGAAATGTGGTTTTCTTTCATTCTGTTATAAAGCTAGATGCCTGCTCTGAAGTGCCAATCTCACTACCACAATGTCTGTGGGTTTTAGACAAATCATAGAATACTAGGACTGGAAGGGACCTCAAGAGGTCATCGAGTCCAGTTCTCTGTCCTCATGATTTTGTTTTGGGCCTGTCTCTGCTTCGAATCCCACGGAACCAAATTGTACTCACTGATAATGGTTGCATGTCACCAGGTGAAGATAATCAGATCTTTACATGGGTGTTATAATTCCCATGAAAACTGCCAACACAGCTTTTCATTCTAAGAAATAGAAGACCTTCTCCTATCCCTCCAACTGAAGATTGTATTCTGAGATTATTTTATCCCAAAAGTTTACCTGAAATTACATTAAATTGAAGACTTTAGAGTGGAGGCTGTCTACTTTCCCAAAGTATTACGACAAAAGTTCCTTTAGTTCCACAAAGTTTATATAAACATTTTATTCTGCACACTGGTTTTTGCTAATACTGAAAAACCAGACTGTCTGGTTATTCTGGAATGAAAATAGCCAATGACAAAACTTGGGAGCGTTAGCTATGGGGAATCAAATCTACAACCCCTGGAAATTAATTCATGAGCTGCTACTGCCTGTTGGATAGTCTTTTAGGAAGCTCATAATTCTTCCACTGGCTTCATTGCCACTAAAGGGGGATAAAGAGCCACTCAAAGCAGGCAGTGGTTATATGGGGAAAATAATGCTGATCTCTTTTGTCAAGGGCTATAAGAGCTACTTCTACACAGCACTCTGAGAGTTAGGTATTGTTATTTTCTTTAGTGCTCTCATATAGACAGCAGCCACAACATAGCTGCTTGTATGCTCCAGTCCATTCCTGTCATCATTACACAGAGATAATTTAAAACATTGCTCCATAGACAATGGCATTATACTGGTGTAAAACATGTTTAAATGAGATGAGAAATGGGAGGCCTTCTAGTGCTGTTATCAATGCTCAGTCTACACCCCAAACGGGGTGTGCCGTGCTGTAGTCAGGGGATAACCCAGGTACATTCCTGTAGGACTCGGCCTACAGGAAGGGAAATCCCCCTTTTCTAAAATTGTAGCAGGTGTCATGACACAGTGTGCTGCCCGCAAGCAGACTGAAGGTTTCATCTCACCTCCCGTCTTCCATATATACAATAGGCTTCCCTTTCAGATGATACAATGCCTTTCTCTCACACCTCTCTGGGTCCAAATGGGCCCTTGGGAAACAAGGAAAGAAGGTGTGTGTGACAGGTTGGGTCACAGAGATCCCTTTGACACTGTCACCTGATGGGCTATGAATACCACAGCCTTCCTATCTGCCTTTTGGGGCACCCTACCACTGGGTCCTGCTGAGCCAGAATCTCTAGTCTTGCCCAGCAAAGGGGTCACAGCCCACAGCAGAATAACACAGATACTGAGGTTACGGCTACACTACGCGATTTGCAGGACGAGGCAATGCAATGAAGCACAGATTAGCATTTTCTCGCACTTCATTTGCACAATCTCTTCCACTCCATTTTTGCACAAGAGGTTTTAGTGGAAAAACAAGCAGTGTGGACGTTTCCTTTTTGCACAAGATCCTTATGCCTCTCCCAAGTGGGGCGGCGTTTAGAAAAAAAGGAAACGTCCGCATTGCTTGAGGTTTTTGAGCAAAAATAAGCAATGTGGACATTTCCTTTTTGTGCAAATCCTGCCCCACCGGGGAGAGGTATAAGGATCTTGCACAAAAAGGAAACATACACATTGCTTGTTTTTGCACAAAAAACCTCTAGCGCAAAAATGGACCAGAAAAGATTATGCAAATGAAGTGAGAGAAAATGCTAATCAGTGCTTCATTTGCATTGCTCTTCTGGCAAAGCGCGTGGTGTAGCCATAGCCTGAGACCAACTCAACTCTGGGCAGGGTCAGTCTAAGGGACTTGACACAGCACCCAAGTGCACAGCCCCAATGGGAACAGAACTCCAAATCAATCAGTCTCATTATGCATAAAGTTTATATAGAGTGAGTTCATAAGCTGTTCACCCTGTTTATCAGTGAAAGAGATGCACAGCTGTTACCCTTCCTCCGCCGATTAATAATTCTTTACACTGGGTTTATTAACAAAAGTGATTTTATTATGTATAAAAAGTATGATTTATGTGGTTTCAAGTGGTAGCAGGAAAATCAAAATAAGTTACCAAGTAAAATAAACCAAAACATGCCAGCTAAGCTTAATAGTCTTAGAAACTTGGTACATGCAATTTCTTACCCTAACAGTAGTTTAACCATCTTTCTCACAGACCCTAGTTTGGGTCTGATCCTTCTCCTTGTTCAGTCTTAGATGTTTTCAGCAGTCAATTGGTGATAAGAAGGGGGTGTTTTGCAACTGCCAGCTACCCATATTGTTTGGTTCCCTGCCTATAAGTAGATTTTCCAAAGGCAGGAATCCTTTGTGTTCTGATTCAACCTTTTCATATCCCTTGGAAGCGTACTACATTCAAATTAGGTTCAAGCATCAAGTAACCTGGCTATAAGCCTTAGCAGGACCAACCCTAGTTCAGGATTACAGGAAGCACAAGACTATTTCACAGATCATGGACTTGAGCATCAAGCCATTAAGTTCCTTAAATATCATTAATGCCTTTCATTAGCCCACATAGATCAATAAATAGGTTTCTACTTCATATTTATAACTTTATACAAGAATGATACATGGACACATATACAACACACACATTTAATGGATTATAAGTTCTTCCATGATAGGTTACATGCCCCGTTTTGCATAAAGCATATTCAAGTGAGATACATTTATATTCAAAAAACCCATTTTCATAATAAATAGGGGCATCATAGTGTGCTCTGCCTTTAGCTAGCACATGGCAAAAGTTTTGCAATAAAACATGGAGGTAAAATTCCAGTGAAGACATGTCAGGTTGTTGTTTTAAACTGAGTTACCAAGCCAAAGTAACTGTAGTTATGTCTACACTACAAGTTAAAGGAATGATTCCCAGCTCACATACACATAGTAGCATTTGCCCTCTTCTGAGCTAGTATGGTAACAATAAAAGTGCAGCTATGGTAGCACAAGCATAAGCAGCATGTACAAACTTCCCTGACTACATATGCATAGAGTTCAGGTGGGTATGCACTTGGAGTGGTTAGCATGGTGCTACCACCGCTCTAGTATTATTTTAGTATGCTAGCTAGATGATATCTAGCATGAGTACATCTACTTGAACTAGGAATCACACCCCCAGCTTACAGGGGAGTCACAGCTTATTATTTGACCTGCTCATTCATGTGAAACTTACACATTGCTCATTCATGTGGAACAAACAAGTTTATTTGGGCATAAGTATTGGGATTTTCATCTCATGTTAGTTACCATTGTTAACTAAGGCAAGGCAAGAACACAGCTTTTGCCTTGAGAAGGAGTGCCATTAGTCTCAATTTGTGCACGCATATTACAAAGTATTGCAGAAACATGTCAACATATTTCTCCCCCGTGAAGTGCACTCTACTTCATTAAGCACAATACATCCCCTTTGACTTTGCACACAAACTAATTTCAGCTATTTCTAGCCCCATGGTAGTCATTCCAAGAAGTCCTATAGTAATGCCCCTGAAAGACCTAGTAAAGACCCCGAAAGGCAAATATTTTCAAAGTTGAAGGCTAAAGTATAGCTGTTTGGAATTGTTCAGTTTTTGAACATTATTCAATTTATGATGTAGTTAACTAAAAATATTAACAAAATGTAAATGATTTCTTTGGAAGGGGGCAGAGTGTGGAGTTTTAAAATTAAGGGCCAGGGAAGGGGGCTGAGGCCAAAAGATGCAGAGGACCACATGGACTTAGACAGATACATTCCTTATGGAGGATTCATTAAAGGGGTACTCCATATCCTAATAAAAAAGGAGAGGATAGAAGTTGATATAGTACATGTAGGAACTGAAGAAAAAGCACTCAAATGGAAAGAGGAGTCCCATTCAATTCTATCACATGAAGGCAGACGACTAATACTCATTAATTTTATAAGTGCTCATGTACAGCTTCTAGTAGTCTACATACTAAGATGGGTGAATTTGACTACTTGGCATTGAATAGGTATATTGATATAATGGGAATCACAGAAACTGGGTGTAATGATGATAATCAATGAGACATGGTAATATAAGGCTACAAAAAATACAGGCATGATAGAACAGATTGTGCTGGTGAGTGAGTGGCATTGTATGTGAAATAAAACAGAGCCAATATAGTAACAATATTAAATGAATCAAACCATACTCTAAAATAAATGAGGAGTCCTATGGCACCTTAAAGACTAACACGTTTATTTGGGCATAAGCAATAGTGGGCTGAAGCCCATTTCATCGGACGCATGAAGTGGAAACTTCAGTTTGGCAGGAATATATATACACATGAGAAGATGGGAGTACTGCATTACTAGGCAGAGGACCAGGGTTAATGAGGACAATTCAGCCAGGGTGGATGTGGCCCACTCCCAACAGCTGAAGGTGAGAATAACCAAAAAGGGGGGGAAATTACTTTTTCTAGAAATCTAGCCACTCCGAGTCTCTATCAGAGTGGGTCTGAATAGTTACAGTTTTGCATATGAATTCCAGCCCTGCAGTTTCACACTGCAGTCTGGTTTTAAAGGGTTTTTTTGCTGAAGCATGTCAATTTTCAAGTCTGTTACTTGGGGTCCAGGGCGGATGAAGGTTGCTCTCCTGCTGGGTTTTGAATGTTCCTGCTCTTGATGTCTGATTTGTGTCCACTTATTCTTTTGTGTAAACACAATCAAGTTTGGCAAATGTACATGGGAGAGGGGCCTTGCCAGCACATGATGGTGTATAGCACATTGGTAGATGTGCAGGTGAGGTGAATGAGCCCCTGATAACTTGTCTGATGTAGTTAGGGCCTGTGATGATGTCCCTTGGGTAGATATGTGGACAGAGTTGGCAATGGGGTTTGTTACAGGGATTGGTCCCTTATCAATCCCTTATGCCCAAATAAATGGGTTAGTCTTTAGGATGATACAGTAATCTTGTTTTTAACACCTTGGAAGTGCAAAATACCAAAGAAATCCACCATACACCAGTCAGCTTCAAAAACAGAAACTACACAAAAATGAGGACGCTAGTAAACAGAAGAAAGGGACAATCGCAAGAATGAAAGGACGGCAAGTCCATAGAAATATTAAAAACACCATAATAGAGGCTAAAATTAAATGTATACCCAAAATAAAATAACGAAACAGTAAAAGGATCACAAATGCCGCCACCGATAAACAGAATGAAACAGGCAACTAGAGAAAAAAATCTTTTAAAAACTGGAAGTCAAATCCTACTGAGGACATTAAAAAGGAACCTAATCTCTGGCAAGTCAAGTCTAAAAGCATATAATAAGGCAGGCCAAAAAAGAATTTGAAGAAAAACAACTATCAAGAGACACAAAGACAGAGATCACATTGATTTTAAGCACATGAGTAGCAGAAAGCCTGCCAAGCAATCAGTGGGGCAACTGGCTGACCAAAGTTGCTACAGGAGCACTCAAGGAAGACAAAGCTGTTACAGAGAAGCCAAATTAATTCTTTGCCTCAGTCTTTGCTGCAGAGTAGATGAGGGAGATTTCCACACCTAAGCTGTTCTTTTTAGGTGACATATCTGAGGAACTGGCCTAGATTGAAGTGTCAATAGATGAGCTTTTTGAATAAATTGAGACATTAAACAGTAATGAATCACCAGGGCCAGATGGTATTCACTCAAGTGTTGTGAAGCAGTTCAAATATGAAATTGCAGAACTAGGAACAGTGCTATGTAAACCTCTCTCTTAAATCAGTCTCTGTCACTATCCTCCAGTCATTTATTATATAATGCTGATTTTTTTTAAAAGGTTCCAGAAGTGATCCTGGAATTTACACGCTCGTAAGCCTAACTTAGGTTCTAGGCAAATTGGTTGAAATTAAAGTGGAGAACAAAGTCAGACACATAGATAAACGTAATATGTTTGGGAATAGTCACAGCATTTGTAAAGGGAAATCATGCTTCCCAGTAGAATTGTTTGAGGGTATCAAGAAACATGTCGACAAGGGGGTACTTAGATATTTTCAGAAAGCCTTAGACAATGTCCTTCACCAAAGGCTCTTAAATAAACTAAGACCAGGTCTACACTACAGGAGAAAGTTAATCTAAGATACACAACTCCAGCTACAAGAACATATTGACAGTTGAATTTCTGCAGCATTCCCCACTGTGGAAGGTCAACAGGAGAAACTCTCCCATTAACTTCTCTTGCTCCTCATGGCCAGGTGGAGTACTGGGGTCGATGAAGCTCATGATACCATCTACATGTTTTGTTAGTCTTTAAGGTGCTACTTGTTTTTTTAAATCTAAAAATGTTAGTGTAAGGTGGCCGTGACTCTCTCCCCACCTGTCAGGATGAGAGACCTCACCACTTTGCTCCGCCACTTCTGGGGTTACTTTGGTTCATGGGAAAATTAATTCATTGTAAATTAGTCCAAAATGCAGTAAGGTTGAGGAACAGCAGAGAGTCTATTGCTAGGGACCCTGAGTCACAGCAGGGCAGGGCAACAAACAATCTGGTGAGGGCTCTAGCCTACAGTTCAGCAGAGCCATAGCAGTCTCAGGGAGCTTACCTCTCAGGTGGGGGCCAGACCAACGCAGACCTCCTAATAACCACGTGGAGAGTCTGCCACCCATGACAGTGGGATAACAGGGTGCAGGGCCCTAACAGTGAGGTAGTGGTCTGTCAGTGGAGAAATCTGACTGCTATTCCACTTCCTATGCTATGCTCCTCAGTTCCTGCCTATGCTCCTCAGTCAGGTGTATCTGGGCTTCAGGGTTATCATTGGCCTCTTTTGGGTAGATGGTGAGCAACAGTCCCACCAGTCCCTCTGGGAGTGGAGCACCAGTACAGTCCCCATCAGGCTTGGGCTTCGGTAGTAGGGAAGAGATGTCCTGCTCCTCCAGCAACTCTCCTCCAATTGAGCTAGAAGGATGACCTTTTATAGCGCCATCTCCGGTGCCTGTCCCGAGAAAGGTGAACAAGGACATGTTGTTTACTCCTTCACATAACACACAATCCAGGGGTCACCCACTGACATTAACAGACAGCAGACTTAAAATCAAACATAAGAAAATACTTCTTCACACCATGCACAGCCAACCTGTGGAACTCATTCCTGGGGATACTCTGAAGGTCAAAAAGAATTAGGTCCATCAATGGCTATCCTCCATGAACCTATAAGCTACAATGGTTAGGGCTGCAGCCCCATGGTCTGAGTGTCTCTAAACCACTGGCTGCCAGAGTAAACATTGGAGGACAGGGTTACAGGGCCAATAGAATCAGAAGACCCAAAGCCCCCTGTCCTCAAGGAATCTCTTTGGCCTTTCACCTCAGTCCCTATTTTCTCTCATGAAGGTAGCTCCTCCCCAGATACCTCAGGTAACATGGACATTAGCTAAAGAAAGTCATCAGGGAGAGTCATGCTGTCATCTCTGGATCTGCTGATGCTCCCCTGTACTAGAAGCACTGCATACAAGTGGCCTGTAAGAAAACTGAAGTGAAAACCAGAGAGTTTCTTTCTGTCAATGTTAGTAACGTAATCCCCTGCCTCCCCCCCCCCCACTGCACTGACTATAGTTAAATGAGCTTGAATTTAAAAAAGTCTAGGTGCTACATGATCTTAGATTCTATAACACGGAAAAATACTGTGCAGAGTCCAGAATCTAAGGCTGATTCTAGAGCATGGAGTGCACAGAATTCTCATTCTTGTATGCAGAATCAGATCCATATGCCCAATCCTGATATAAGCACCTGCTGTTTCTGCACATGAAGTGCTGCTCAAAATCCAGCCTTTTAAGAAGAGCAGCCGTGGCAGATATGGGATCCATTTTCCCCCTTTTCCACTAACCACAGGGGAACAAGTTACATTTCCTGGATTCTGAGCATGAACAGAAACAATATTGTTATTTTCCCAGCAATCTGCTAGCTAATGAACCAAACCTCTCTTCCTCCTAATGTACATAACAGCATACATCTTGTTGCAACCTGGGGGAAAAGCAGTTACCAGTCTTTTTTTTTTACTCCACTGATTAAAGAGAGCTCAACTAAATTTTTTTCATCATTGAAGAAAGTCACATTGGGGCCAGTCACTCGCAAAACCAGACTTTCAGCCAGTAGTGATTTAAAATGGTAGCCTGAAAACCTGTGAAAATGGTTTTATATTGGAACTGCTAACCACAACACAGGATGGAATACAAGAAAAGCTGTTCAGCTTCTGAAGGGAAAAAGTCTGCCAAAGCCTAGGAAGGAAAGGACTGGCTTCTGTATACCCTGTTTAGTGGATATTACAGGCCCTGTTGGAGAGATCTTGTGAAGTACTACTCTCTTCGCTGGGACTACCTGTGGGAGTAAATGCTCACCATCATGAGTGAGGAATCCATACTTTATCAATAATTCTACCTAATGCAGCCTTGACACACATGGTACAGCATGGTGCACTATAAAATGAAAGTGTATTTTGCATAGGACATCTTTAAGTATTTTAGGGGGCTGAAGCACATGACCTATGAGGAGATGATGAGGGATGTGGGTTTATTTAGTCTGCAGAAGAGAAGAGTGAGGGGGGATTTGATAGCAGCTTTCAACTTCCTGAAGGGAGTTTCCAAAGAGGATGGAGAGAAACTTTTCTCAGTAGTGACGGATGGCAGAACAAGGAGCAATGGTCTCCAGTTACAGTGCGGGAAGTCTAGGTTGAATATTAGGAAAACTATTTCACTAGGAAATTGGTGAAGCACTGGAATGGGTTACCTAGGGAGGTGGTGGAATCTCCATCCCTAGAGGTTTGACAATGCCTTGGCTGGGATGGTTTAGTTGGGATTGGTCCTGCTTTGGGTGAGTGTTGGACTCTATGACCTACTGAGGTCTCTTCCAGCCCTAGGATTCTATGGTAAAAGAGAAAATCTATAGTATATCTTTCACAATTATTTCTAAGTATAACTGAGAGAAAAAGCGAAGAGGAGTCCTGTGGCACCTTATAGACTAACTGAAGTGTAGGAGCATAAGCTTTCGTGGGCAAAGACCCACTTCGTCAGATGCATCTGACGAAGTGGGTCTTTGCCCACGAAAGCTTATGCTCCTACACTTCAGTTAGTCTATAAGGTGCCACAGGACTCCTCTTCGCTTTTGCAGATTCAGACTAACACGGCTACTCCTCTGATAAATGAGAGAAAAAGGTTTTATTAATTTGTTTAATATATATTTTAATGTTTAACTGCTATACATATTTATTTTAATACTTGTCAAACTCGTCTAATGCTCTTATGTCTGACAATGTTCTTCTCTGTACAACCACCAACATTCTTACCTACGGAGGTCAACCTCTGGGCTTCACATTCAGCATCCAATAGCCATATTATATCAGAGATCCCCTTCAGCTACTCCCCCTCAAATCCTGTCCTTTCCTGCATCTATGATTCTGGGACATCAGTTTTTCCAGAAAGTCCAAAAATACTAGTCTAAAATTCCACTCTGTGCAGAGAGCTATTATAATGTTTGTGCCAGGTAAGGCCCATGTAAACCCTGTTTATTCCTGCCTACAAATCATCCATAAATCATTTGGTGCCAAATGTTTGTTAGCATTCTGGTAAGCTATGTTGTGCACATTTGTTTATTAGAATTACATCAAATACTATGATTAACCATGCTTAAGTAGCCCATTGGCCATATGCTGGCTCTCTCTACAGGAATGAATTTATTTCGCCCTGAGTGAGCACTTGGTCAGAGGTATTTACTGTAAAACACTTAGCATGCTAATTAGATGGTAACTCTGACACTGGAAGCTATGGCAGTTTGGTTAAAATGTAAACAGACCATAAATCAGGAGCTCTGTCCTGAGGACCTCATCCAACAAATGTGCTGATTGCTGTCTTTGCTCGCAGTCAATGGGAATGGCGTATGCTTTGCACTTCATTAATCATCTGAATCTGACATGACTGGCCCAGATGTATTTATTGTCACAGCTCCAGTTAATACCCCCTTGGAATAACCAGTCCTTGATACGCCACTTATTGTAAGTTTTCCTGGATTTCCACAGGCTGCAGCACTATTTTCTTTCCTTAACCTCTTGCACATTTCCTGGATCCCAGTCTGTTGCCCTGCTACAGAAAGATAACTTCTCCCCACACATCAGGCTCCCAGAAGCAGTGCTTACTCCCAAGATAACCCAGTAACATAAAAACAATCTCTTCAAAACACCTCACTAAATGACGTGAACCTTCTGAGTTGAACTCTCTCAGGAGTCAAGCAGTAATTGGGAGGCATATTCCACAAACACCATGGATTTTTTACTTCCCTCAATTTGCAGAAGAGAGTACAAGAGTACAATTTTTGCACAAGAGAGTACAAATAATTTAAAAAGACTAACATCCTAATCACAGTGCCCCTTCACAATCTCACTTTTTCTTTGGAAATCCATCTGTTTTGAACAAGGTAGGGATCCCACTACCTCAGACTTCCACATGCAGCTCTTCTCAGGTTGAGGTAATGAACAGAGAGAAGAAAAAAAGAGCAGAATCATAGAATACTAGGACTGGAAAGGAGCTTGAGAGATCATCAAGTCCAGTCCCGTGCTCTTATGGAAGTTCCATCCCCCTTTGTCAGGTGACTCCCTGATCAACTTCCTCAGGTGACCAGAGACCCATACTCAACTATTTCATTGCCAGGTGACTTTTTCTCTGAGGAACCAGACTGCTATTTAGAGCTATGCCATTACAGTGGGAGACTACTCAACAACCCTAGTCTGTTATATTCTTTTTGCCTTTAGAATTTCAATCCAACATGGAGGCAGACAGACAGTAGAGAAGATCAAAGAGGCTGCACGTTCAAAATGGAGTTTGCAGTTTGGTTAAGATACATACAGATGATTCATAATCCGGCACAAAATTAATACATCATACACCTTCCCCAAATATCTTCTGGTAAATCCATACTACAGTATTACTTCAAGATTCTGGTACTTCTCTCTAATACAATAATTGCCAGAGCACATTAGTTATTGGATTTACATATTAATTAGCTTATAATTAACAGGGGCCTGATTCTATTCTGTCACTAGATAGGTGACCTGATACAATTGTTTTTCAAACTCTCGCTGAATAGCTTAAAAATACATATTTGGTTGATTTTTTTTTCAATGCCTGCAACATGGTCAAGCCACCTCCAGAGTCCACTACGCAAGTGCCTCTCTACTGGGCTCTTTAGGAACACAGAGAGAGGCTTTCTTGTGACCAATAACACCCCTTCTTTGGAGGGTGCGTATGTGTGTCCTGATTTGTTTAACATAAACAATTCCAACCATGTGCAAAGTTCCAAAACGTAGTCACATCAACACAGTACCTGTTCAGTTCTGCCCATCCCAGAGCCCGTCGGCAGATTGGGACTGAGATTTATCAAGCAGCTATTCCACCATCTTCTAGCTGCAGTCCATTCCTGCTCTTCCCAGCAGGAACTTCCCAGCCTGTCTGTTTGGAGCCCCTTTTTTCACCAGAAAAGGACCCAATACCCTTTTGGTGCTGCCTCTTCCCCATCCCCAGTTTTGATACATCAGCAGTCAAGCCCCTGTACTGTCCCCTCCAACAGTAGTCAAACCCCATCTGCTAAACAGCCTTCTTTCTCTAGACTCTAGACTCCAGGTCCCCGCCCCCCTTCCAGTCAGGGCCCCTTAGAAGAGCCGCTGCTACCTCAGTCTGCAGCATCTTGCTGTTCTTATAGGAACACAGGCCCCATACAACCAATACTGCACAGGTGAGCTGGAACAGTTCCTTCTTAAAGAGCCCAATCAATGCTATCGCAATGCCCATATTAACTCTCGAACAATGTATTTTTGACTGTAATTTTTATGAAAAAGATTGCTTTGCCTTTTATGTCAGGTTTTGCCTTTCACACGCTTTAGTGTCTTGCAACTGCACTGGGAAGCTGCAGTTGCATGAAGTGTTAAGCGTGTCCTGGCTTGTATAACAGTGAATGCTCAGCACTGCCCCAAAGGGTCAGGCCATATGTCAGTCACTGTGATAAACTGGAAACATTAGCTGATGATTAGAAACGTGTGTGTGTGTGTGTGTGTGTATACGTGTGTATACACATAAAGGACTCTTACAATTTTTTCCATGAATGAAATCAATATGTCATTAAAGAGGGAAGATAAGAAAACAAATGTGGAGAAAGTTGTGAAAAGTACATTTTTCCTTCTTCCTCATACACCTGATGAGCACTACATTGCAATTCAGCCACTATTACTGACATTTTTCTTTGCTTAAATAAGGTCAATTCTCTCTCATCCTCTGTATTTATTTATACCCATTTAGATGACTTTTCCCTAAAATAGTCAGGCAATGATGAATCTGGAGGTGCAAATTACTGGCAGATACATTGCAGGCTGAAGAATTTATATGGGAGAGTCAGGCACTCTCAGGAAAAGGCTGAGAATGGTTCAGATATCTCAAGTATCCTTTCCTCCAACCACCATTTCCAAGAATCCCTTGCCATTGCTGATTAAGCTGCAGAAGCAATTTTGGCAGTGTCTCTGGTGAGCACTGGACTGCTCCATTGGAAGTCTTGCATCTGATAATGCAGTTAGAAGATGTATCCCATGTTTCAATTAACTTCACCTTTAAATCTCCCCATGCTTTGTGATGGGGAGAGAGCTCTTCATGTTACTTACACACTGAAATTTACTTATTATATTATTTAAACTACCTAAGTATAAATATTGGTAATGTAGGTACCAAGGCTTAATTCAGCATGGCTTATGCCTGCTACACACTACCCAGTTTGAATGGTATATTGAGCTCCCGCGTTCACTCCAGGTGCAGAAGAAGGCTGAACTGGGCCCAGAAAGAAATTGTCACCCATGGTCACTGAGCGCTCAGTGGGACAGGAGGTATGGGCTCCAGTTGGTGATGAGGACTCTGGGGTGGGATAAGGTGTGGAGTTGTAGAAGGAGGTTTGGGATGCAACCCCCAGAGGGAGTGAGGATTCAGGACTGGGCTCTGACCTGGGGTAGAGGGTAGACTGTTGGAAGGGGGTCAGGGTGCAGGCTCCAATCATGTGATGTTCAATGAAAGCTGCTCTCCAATCAGTGGTACAGCAGAGCTAGAGCAGGCTCCCTACCCATCCTACTCTCACACGGCCCCTAGAACAATAGGTATGTCCTGCCCCCATTCAGAGGGGCCTGCCTGCACCTACAGGCGCCACTCAGTACCTTCCAATGGCCATGGTTCCCAGCCTGTGTGAGCTTCAGGGCTGGTGCTAGTGGAAGGAGCAACATGTGGAGCTTCCCCAATCACCCTTCTTCTATTCAGCAGGGATATGCTGGAGAGTCAACACTCACAGTTCCGGCCCTATGAGGGCAGGGTTCACTGAGGCTCAGGGTTCCTGGCCCGTGGCATGGAGACTTGTGATAGGCTGGAGGAAATGAAGCAGCAGGCTGGATTCAGCCTGTGGGCTATAGGTTCCCCACACCTGCTGTAAACCCTTTGGGATAAAGCATTGTTATCTGTCTGGCCGTTCATGTTCTGCTGCGCAGCACTATCATTTATTGCTCACATATGAGATGTGATACTTTTGTTTTCTGAGCAGAGCCTTATGTCTGTATTCATATGTAACTCACTAAATGACTGTCATACCGTATGCATTTCAAGCATGCTGGAAAAACAATTAAAAGAGCACGCAACATCCTTGTCAAGAGAGGTTAACAATAAAACAGGCAAAGAAAGACAGTCCCAGCTTTGAACCCAAGAGATTGCCAGACTAATTATGCACCAGGCTACCCAGTGACAGGTGTAATGCATTTGAGTCAGTGCAATTGGCTTGGAGGGCAGGCACAACAGTTGTGACATTAGCCCTTTTCAAAGCCCTCATCTGACTGTAGCTCATTTAAAAATAGGTGAGGCTATGCAGTGTACTGAAGACCCTGAGAATGAGAGAGTAATGTGCTATGTGGAGGGGCGAGTTATCTTTGAGATACAAAATTACAGGGCTCTCAGGGGTACTGAAGTGAATTATGATGACTCCTTGAAAGGTCTACCACAACTCCATTGATCTTTGTCTCTGCTATTCATTGACTTTAATAAACCTGCAAACATGGAAAGGCCTCTTGTCTCCCAGCTGAAACGGGTTTTAATATAAAAAAGGCTTGCTACAAGTGGTGCTGGGGGGGGGGGCGTGTCATACTATTAGTTATCTATAGGGATTTCAACAGCTTCTGGGTCTTCACAGAAAGGTTTGCAAATCCTACAATGTTATCATGAATAATTTGTCAGAAAATGTGTACTGGGAGTCCACTCTGGGCTATCCTTCTCTCTTAAAAGGTTTAGCCATCCATCTAGGTCACAGAACATAGATCACGTGTTTGGCGCTAATTCAGTGAAGCAGTTATTCAGGTACTTAGTTTTAAGCATGGGAGTAGTGCCAGTGACTTCGGTGGAACTACTCACATGCTTGAAACTAGGTATCTGTATAAATGCTGTTGCTGAAAGTTAAGCACTTCGTCACACTGTGTGCAGTATTTCATGACCTTGACTGCCAGTCTCAGAGAAGATGGTCAAGAAGCAGGGCAGACATCCCAAACAGTTTGTGTATTCCATAATTACATGACACCAGATCTAGTATCAAGTGTGAACTCCTAAAGCAGTGTCTCTCAACATAGTCTGCTTCCTGCGGCCCCCTCCTTGGCTGCAAATGGCAAACTGGAGCCAATGGGAACCACAAGGCTCAGTGGCTGTGGAGCCAGTAAATAAACACATCAGAGCGACCAGTTAGCAGGTTTCTCAGAGTCGTTTCGTTTTACGGCACTTTGAGAAACAGTGCCCTAAAACATTGCAACAGGCTTACTATGGGGCCAGACAGACGTGAATACCTCAGGCAAGTTGCACCTAGTGATACATGGTTCCTGACCACCAAAAATAAAAAATATTCAGGCTACTCCCAGTCCTAATGGACCACACACTCACCCCAGGTCAATGTACAGGCAGGATCTCACACCAAAGACAATGCTTGTAGCCAATCCTAGAGTGAGCTTGTTAAAGCTTTATTAATTACAAGAGGAGACGTATTGCTTGCTTTAACCTTGTAAGCATATATATATACACACACACACACACACATACAAATGAGTCAAAGACCATGGTTCCAAAAGGTCACAGTGGTAATGAATCTGTCAAGTCTGAATACATTTTAGAGATAACTCACGCTGACTCTGGGAGTTTCTGCTCCTGTTTTGTAACTCTGGCCCTGTGCAAGTCCAAACACCAAAAGATTACGTATTATTTTGTCAGTGTCTTTATCTCTTTCTTCCAGAATTCAAGCTGATGGGATGAGCTCTTTTGCATGCAGCCTCTTGATTGGTATAAGAGGTGCTTAACAAAGTCTCTGTATTGTGTTAGCCCACAGTGGCCCATTTAGTTTTGATGACCCTTCTTGATGGGCAGGAGGCAAGTCTTCCCCACCTTACAGGCAGCACTGAAGCCCTCCCTAGTCTGCCATCAGGTACTTTCCCACCAACACTGAAAGTCATCATTCTAAAAGGTTATCAGAGATTAAGCAATGCAATTAAATGTTTTGATTGAGCATTTGGAGATATGCTATGTTAACACAAGTAGCTTTGGTAATGTACTCTAAGTACAAATTAAGTATAAATTGATTCTTAAAAGAATGCTTACAGTGGGTTATCAACTGTAGGTCCAGGGCTCTTCATCACGGAACAGCCTTCCAGACAGGAAAGGAACAGTTGAAATGGTTTCCTCTGTGGTCTTCCTTTGAAAGGAGTGGTATACAGCACAGCTAGGAAGATGCATAGGGTGCGTCTAGCCTACAGGGTTTTGTTGACAAAAGTGGACTTTTGTCGACAGAACTACTGCCGCGTCTACACTTCCGCTGAGTTCCGTCGACATAACGTAGACAGAACTCGGCAGTTTTGTCGACAGCTGTAAACCTCATTCTATGAGGGATAATGCCTTTTGTCGATAGAGTTCTGTCGACAAGACGTTATTGCATCTACACTGTCCTTTGCATCTACAGAATCTGTCGACAAAACTTCTGTTGACAAAAGCCTGTAGTCTAGACATACTCATATGGTCCAAGTCTCTACCAAAACCATTCTGTAGGTTTCTCTGGAGACTTTGAGTCTGTTAGAACTGGTAGAAACATACCATATTTCTTCCACGTGAAATTCTGACATTCTTTTAAAAGTATTCAATGAATAATCAAAACCAAAACCTGAATTTTTCAATTTTCCAAACTTGATTTTGCAAAGCTGAATATTTTTAGTAAAAAAACAAAATTAGTATAACCACTCTCAGTTCCTTCCCCCAGGAAAATAATTGGTTTTGGCTTGTATGTTTTCATGAAAAACTGGATTATGAAAATGAGCATTCTTATGAGAGCTCAATTGTTAGGTCAGAACTCTGATCACTGCAACTTCAATTAGTTTTTCTGGCGATGGCTGATTGAGCAATTAGCTAATCAGAAGAGAGAAGCAAGAAACTAATTAGTCCTAAAATGGCTAATCTGATAAGAGTCAGGCAGGAAGTTTTGCAAGTGGGGGTGCGAAGATAGGGATAGTGGAGCCCAGATTGAAAGACCCTCAAGACAGGGAGATCTCATCCCCCCCTTACAGCCCAGGTAAGGAGGGACAAAGGTAGAGGGATTAAAACCAGCGACCTTGCACTGCACTGTTTTATTTTAAAATCTTCCACAAACACAGACTAAACATTAAAAAAACTCAGTCTGAACAATTTCTGGGATATCTGAGGATGGGATCCGCCTCACCCTGTCATGATGAAAATCCATTTTTCATTAAATATTGTTGGTTAAAAAATTGTGTTTTGCTTTACAGCTTACCTTAAAAAATGTGTCTGTTTCTGTGCAGCAGCAATTACATTAAGAAGGAGACTATCCTGCTGACTTCCAGGTGATGTTGTTGTTTGGGGGATCGGGGCCCTCCATATTACTGCCATCTTACCACCTCTAGCAAGATGGCTTCCATGGGAGTTGTACTAATATGCAAAGCCCTTCACAAGATTGGCCCTAGCTAGAGTGTGGAGAGAAAACGTGCAGGAGCTGGATCTGGATTATGCAACTCTCTCCCACAATATACATATGCTACAATAACCCCCTCTTCAATATACACAAATTGTGGCCATTTCTTTTTCAGCATGGGATGAAAAAAAGATTTCTAGTTTTAGGTACTTGAGGGCCACTCTGACATTACCATACATGTATCTAGAAAGGCAGAATGTCTACATTTCCCTTGTATTTATATACTTTTGTTTTACTAAATCTGTTAACTTGTTAGGTATTCAAGCCTTTGCTGTAGCGTAGGGGTTCTCAGGCTGTGGAAGGTCAACAGAGCCTAGGGGTGATCCCCCTCCCGCAAAAATGTTGATAGAAACATAAAAACCCACCTGCTGCTACTGATATTAGCCATTGGAAATTGTTGACATCTCATTGTAAGCCTCCAACTACCCCAAAATTAAACACTTCCTTTTGCCAAAGCCCAAAATATTTTCAGCTAAGAGTTGTTGGTTTTGTAAATGAAAAGTTTATTTTTTTCCTGCAGAAAACACAGAAAAATTGTTGAGTCAAACACTTCCTTTTCCACTGAAAATAGTTTGGACAGAAAATCTCTAACAGCTCTGGTCATAACCACCCAGCCTTCCCATATTGCTTGAGAGGGTTATAGTCAAGGTCCTGGATAAATAGGGGCCTAGGGTAGACAATTTGCAAAGATTGGGAGCCATTGCTCTAAACGGCATCTTTTTAATAAACTGCTGTTTGCTTTGGCTATTTGTGCAGTGCTACTGTGTTTAATTTGTATCCGTTTATACTGAGATGTAGCAAATGTACAGACAGTGTGAAAAAAGCATTCCACACCTTCCTGTAAGTGGATAAAAGGCAGTCTATCACGGTGCTCACTGGGTAAAATATTCATGAAGATATGTTCAAAAAGCAGTAGCATGAAAGCGTTGGGACTTGAACACAGCAAATTTTGAGAGAACACCAAATGGACTGCTGAAAAATGATTAGAATCAATGCTTGGAAAATACACTGTTAAAGAATGAGAAGTATTTGAAGCAATGACAGACAGCACAATTCAATCGGTGTTCATTACAGAGGAATATAGGTGTCAAAAATGACAAAGGAAACTAATGGGGGTTAGCAAAGAAGCGGAAAACAATATCAAACACGAACAGTAAAACATTCACAAAGTGAAAATGATCCTGGGGGAAAAAAATAGGAGGACTGCTAGGTTACATTAGAGAGGAGTCCTACATGAGGTGCAAGAAAATATATACAAGGCCAACAGCAAAAACTTCTGAGCAACTTGGAAGTTTTTCAAGTAAGTGCTGTAAAATTTTGTACAGTTTTCTAACAGTACAGGCAGTCCCCAGGTTACGTACAAGATAGGGACTGTAGGTTTGTTCTTAAGTTGAATTTGTATGTAAGTCGTAACTGGTACATATTGTAGGGGAAACTCTAGCCAAACATTTCTCCAGAGCTCAGTTTTATTCTCCCACACCTCACTTCCCTCAGTCCTTTATTCTCAGGCTGAGGTGTCTGCTCAGAAAAGCCGCTCCGCGTCTCCCTGGTCTGCTGGGGGGAAGCAGCTAGTGTGGGGTTGCCTCACCCCGTTTGTAAGTAGGGATCCGATGTAAGTCGGATCCATGTAACCCGGGGACTGCCTGTATAGCCAATTCCTGAAAGTAGAAATACAGTGGAGTAGTGAAAAATGTTGTTAGAACTATTAGTAGCAATCTCACATCTGGGAGCTATAAGGATGCAGAAGGAACTTTCAGGTTACCATCATCTTCAGTGCTTACTTTATAATGAAAGAGATGACAGGGCACAAGCAATTTTTTTAAAATTTTCATAAGTGATGCAGCAAGCCCAGCTGCCAGAGCTATAGGTTGCTGAGCAGAGAAGATGTCAGCACACAGCCCTGTCAAACCTTGGCACAAATTAAGCACTGATTGTCTTCATGTAGAAGGATGCCAGAGCACATTCTATATGTTGCTACTGCATATGCAGAGAGCAATTCATGCACATCTTAATTGGAGAAGGAAGTTCAATATAGGAGGCCTAATTCTGCAATGTCACTTAGGTAGAGTCCCAAGCTCAGATGGACCAGATGCTGGTGCCGTAAATGGTGGCTGGTCTGACCGACTTGGCAAACTGGCACTTAAGGCACTGAGAGCCCTCAGCACTTCACAGGGCTAGGCCCAGAGATAACATTTGGGCTAAGAAATCCCTCATCTCTATGGCAATATTCTGTTCCTCATACTCAAGTTTGGTTGTCCCTTAGGGTATGTCTACACTACAAAGTTTATTCGAACTAACAGCCCCAAACCGCTAGTTTGAACTTAATTCGAACTAGCAGAGCGCTTATTTCGAACCAGTGGGAGGCTAGCCATCCCCAGCTTGCCCTGGTGGCCACTCTGGGCACAACCACGGAAACTCGTCTGCCCCCCTCCCAGCCCCGGAGCCCTTAAAGGGGCACGGTCTGGCTACGGTGCCTGTGCCAGGTGCAAGCCTGTCAGCGCCCAGCCAGCAGACCCTGCACCTGGCACAGCATGAGCCAGCCACCCGCTGCCACCCAGCCCTCCGCCTCTTCCTGGGACCAGGCTGGCGGCTCCCAGGAGCCTGCCTGGGGCCGCAAGAGGCGGGAGCCCACCTGGTCTAGTGCAGACATCGTGGACCTCATCGAGGTTTGGGAGGAAGCCTCCAACGTCCACGACCTCCGCACTAGGCACAGGAAAGTGGCTGTATAGGGCAGGATAGCTGCCAGTCTGGACATCCAAGAGCAGGTTTGCATGAAAATCAAGGTGGTTGAGTGAGACCCCGACCCTGAGCTTAGAACATAAAAACATAAGAATGGCCGTACTGGGTCAGACCAAAGGTCCATCTAGCCCAGTAGCCTGTCTGCCGACAGCGGCCAACACTAGGGACCCTGGAGGGGATGGACCGAAGAAAATGACCAAGCCATTTGTCTCGTGCCATCCATCTGCAGCCTTCCACAAACAGAGGCCAGGGACACCATTTCTACCCCCAGGCTAATACCACTCCATGGACCCAACCTCCATGCCTTGATCTCACTTCTCTTTAAACTCTGTTATAGTTCTAGCCTTCACAGCCTCCTGTGGCAAGGAGTTCCACAGGTTGACTATTCGCTTTGTGAAGAACTTTCTGTTATTAGTTTGAATCCTGCTACCCATTCATTTCATTTGGTGTCCTCTAGTCCTTCTATTATGGGAACTAATGAAGAACTTTTCTTTATGCACCCTCTCCACACCACTCATGCTTTTATAGACCTCTATCATACCCCCCCTCAATCTCCTCTTTTCTAAGCTGAAAAGTCCCAGTCTCTTTAGCCTCTCTTCATATGGGACCTGTTCCAAACCTCTGATCATTTTAGTTGCCCTTTTCTGAACCTTTTCCAAGGCCAAAATATCTTTTCTGGGGTGAGGAGATCACATCTGTACACAGTACTGAAGATATGGCGTACCATAGCTTGATACTTCCCCTCCTCCTTCTTCCCCTGGCTTCCCCCTTCCAGGTCCCTCCTCTCAGGTTTCCTCCTCCGCTCTCCCACCCTCTCTCTTCCCCTCTCCCTCCTCCTTTTCCCAGTCTCCCCCAGTTTTGTTCAATAAAGGGAATTTCTATTTTTGAACACACGTGTCCTTTATTTTGTACATCAGGAAGGGGGGCTAGGGAGGGGTAAGTGGAAGGAGGTGAGGGAGGAATGGGGTACGAGCCCCCGATGGGGAGGACTGGGGTGGCTCTGCGGGCTCCTCGGGGTGGAAGCTCTCCTGCAGCCCCCCGATTGACCCCCCCCCAGATGGCAGCCTGCGGCAAGTGCAGCCGGGCTGATGGCCGAGTGCTGTGATGTGCCAAGTGTGGGCACTCAGGGCACTCCAAGCCAGGACTGCTTTGCAAGCGGGGAACCCCTGAGAACTGTCTGTCCGGGGTGGGGGTCGGGTCCCTTTAAGCACAGCCCTCGGCTACCCTGAGACAGCAGCTCCACGCTCTAAGTCCTAATCTGATGCCCTGCCGGCACTGCTTCCGGCCATCCTTAACCTCGGTTCAGGGTCCACTCAATGTGGACATGCTAGTTCAAATTAGCAAAATGCTAATTCGAACTAGTTTTTAGGTCTAGATGCACTAGTTCGAATTACCTTAGTTCGAATTAACTAATTCGAATTAAGTTAGTTCGAATTAGTGCTGTGTTGTAGACATACCCTTACTCTGGGGCTATGTCTACACTCGCAGCTTCTTGCTCAAGAAAATATCCACACTGCCATGTGCACGCTATGCTTTTGCGCAAGAGCACCCATGGCAGTGTGGACGCTCTCTTGTGCAAGAAAGTTCTGATGGCCATTTTAGCCATAGGGCTTTCTTGCGCAAGAAATCCCTGCCGAGCGTCCACACTGCCCTCTTGCGCAAGAGCTCCTGCGGAAGAGGGCTTACACCTGTTAAAAAAGAGCGTAGCTCTTGCGCAAGAAGCCCTCTCTTACCACGCCGTACTGTAAATTTCCTTTTGCAAGAGCGGGAGGGCAGTGTAGACGCTCTGCGGATTCTTGCGCAAGAATGACCATACTTGCACAAGAAGCTGCGAGTGTAGACATAGCCTGGGAGTTGTCCCGTGTGTTTGTTTCCTCCTTTGGAAGGGCTACTGATGACTCTCAATAATGTATCACCAATAAGCATGCCCCAACATGAATATTCCTCACTTTTAACTCATCCTATTCATTGTAGTAGCATTCTCTGTAGTCTGGCACGTGTGGTACTCAGGCAGTTCAATAAAGGCTTGAATGGTTTTTAATCAGACACATGCTTCTCTGTCCAACACATATTGATGAAATGTTTGAGCTGTAGAAGTCAATGCCAATAAGACTCCTGCTATTTGCATTAAGCAGACCCATGGACATTTGCTAGTATTTTCTGTTTAAATGTTACTTTAGAAAAAAAATCCACTCTATTTTTGTTCTAGAAACAACCTTCTACAAAAAGATCTAGATTCCATTCTTATTGGACTATCATTTTGCACAAGATATATTCGCATCACATTTTTAGTGCATCAGCTTGAATAGATAACCGTAAATCAGAATGAAAATATGCATAATAAGTATATTGCCAAGGTTATGTGACAGGGCAGACTAGAGGGCTAAATTAGAGAGAGAGAGAGGCAGCTCTAAAAAGCAGAAACAGCCCTGGCTAATTGGGAGAGGGTTATTTTAGGGCAGCCAGGAACAGCTGACCTGGGAGTTATCACAGGTGGAGTGGGAGCAGCTGAGACAGAGCTGCTATAAATCAATTAGGGACAGTTGATCTCACTTGAGGCTGCCATGGAGCGTTTTTTTTAAAAAGCCTTCTCTGGGGGAGGGTGTGGGGGGAGTGTGAATGAGACAGATAAAGAGAGAGTCAGAAAAATTGAGAGGGAGAATGGCAGTGTTGCCATAGACAGTAGGGGAGGTGAGGCACTCTGACATGGGGTGTTTGAGCTTCCTTCCTAGGAAGCCTGAGAGTTCAGCCAGTATCTGGGGAAGACTGTTTTTCCCACCAAGGTTGACCTCCCACGCCCTTTTTTAGCTGAGTGACAGAAGCCCAAACCCTAGCAAGAACAAGTGGGACCCATGCTGCAGTACCTAGACTACGAGATTGTGGGCTGAACAGGGATGTGGGACCCAGGAGTGGGACTGACCTTGCTACAGTTATCTTTTTAGTCCCAGTGTACATCTTAAGTGGTACTGACTACATGATGCCTTTACACAGAAGTATATTCAAAGGCATAGTTATCAGACCCTTTTGGAATACACTGGTTCAGATAAGTGTCCATACCAAACTGACTGTAAACAGTCTTTTAATCTCTGGACCCTACCATTTGAGTTATGACTGATCTTTCCTTTACCATGTTTAACTCAAACTAGAGTCCCACAGAAATTGTTTCACTCATCACAGCTTTATTTGGCAAATTCTTGAACGTTGTCACTGTTTTGTCTCTTGCATTATGGTATCAGACTACATAGCTACCAACATGTTCAACTTCATCAATCTCAGGGATAACAATCCAATCAACACTTACACACACTCCACAAACCAATATCCCTTAGCCTTCAGCTTGCTCCAGATACCTTCCTGCTTGTTCCAAAGCTGTGTCCCCAGAATCTCCAAATCCAACAGACTGGTCTCAGGTACTTCATTAACTGTTCTGTTGTCAGTTTCCTCTGTCTACTTGGCTCCTTTTAAAATCAGGATTTGGCATCACACCATAAAGGAAAAACATTGAACTCTGGGAAATTGAGCTTTAGCTTTTAGTTTTCCTGAGCTAGATTTGCAGCTGGTATAAGCTGTCCAGGCTTCATTGACTTCAACAGTAGGTTACTTAATGCTACCTGTTGAAATGGCCCCATAGAAAATGTATTGCTTCCACTTGCACAGCAAGACTGTATTTCTGTATTTCAATTCTTCTCACCAGAACAGTGACAGGATAAATTGCTAGGGAGAAAGAAGTGGTGTTTATTGCATAAAAAAAATATTTTTCAAAAGTTGCTAGTGATTTTGAGGTGCCTCAGTTAGGTGTATTTGTAAAGTACCTTACAACAGGAGTTATAAATTGTGATATGTTTATTATTAAACTTATACATCTTTTACACCACCTCTGCTAGTGCTTTTAACCTATTAATGACTTAATCTAAGAGATCAGAAAACAAAACATATTTTCAGTCATAGATTATAAACACATCTGACTTTGGGCGAAAAAGTTTTGACTAGTATTGTAACCTACCAGAGCGGATTCTCTTCATTTCTCTACAAGCATATCTACATTTATTACTGACAAACCTGGAGCTATTTTATTTCTGAATCTCACCTTCCAAGCAAAAGTGAAAATGAATTCAAATACGGCTCCTGTGTTCAATTCTCTATTGAAGCAGGCTCTGGAAAGTATTCAAAACAAAAGCATTCGCTATGAAGTTTGATTTTCCTTTTGGACATTTCTTGGTATAGCTGGAATATCTGGGGTAAAAGGTGTCATTTCAAGTACACAAGTGAAGCATATATCTGGGGTTGCTAGACTAATGGACAAGAATAGCTGAAAAAAAGTCTGAGCAGATTATTGCAGGCAGTAGTAAACCTTGCTATTACAAAGTAGTCACAACTGTGGCCTGCTTTACACACCAGAAAATGCGGCAGAAGAGGAAGAGAAGGGAGGGCTTTCATCAATAGCTAGACAGCATTGTAGATGAGATTTTTGATTATAAGCTTCTGATAATGGACAATATAAATACAAAGGTTGGTTATGGACAAGGTAAGCAAATAAATAGGACCACACAGCATCAGGATGACTAAAAACCATTGGGAAAGCTTAAAAACTTGTTATAAAATGCATACAGTCCGATTACTGTCCATGCTTAGTTTCCTCATGAAACTCACTGGATAATCAAACCAAAAGCGACATTGACAACCATTATCACTAAGTGTGGCAATCTTGTACTACTAACAGAAAAGATTCAAAAAGACTAAGTTGAAGTTCAAGAACATGATGAATGCAACTGCAATCAGATCTTGATAACTTAAACAAGGCAGCTCTTTGTGAGAGGCATGCTAGCGAGGCTTGTAGGGAGGTTTTGGGGCATCAAATTGTGATGAAGAATTCACTTCAGGGTGGATGGGAAATGTTCTAGGAAGTGATACAGAGCACAGCAGAAGGAAATTATTGAAGGCATAAGCAAACAAGGAAAAGCTGGTGAAACAAAACAGGAAAAATATGAACAAACCAAAACTGTTGGGAAAGGGGAAGTGATATTATGCAAAGCACTGAAGAAATCCAGGACTCCACAAGCAAAGGTTTTGTAGAGAAGAGTCTGTACAGCTAGAGGAAGCATCAAGATAGAAAATATAAAAAAGTTAACTTATATGGAAATACAGGGTCAGCTTTAGGCCGAATCTAGCCCCGTGCCTAAAAGGGCCCCGCGCCCTAAAGCCAGAGGGCCTTGCCCTAAACCCAGAAGTGTGCCGGGTGCGCTGCAGGAGGGGGCATCAGACCCGGAGGAGGAGCGTGGCGGCTTATGTGCGCCATGGGAGGGGGAGTCGGCCCGTGGGTTTGGCTGGAAGGTGGGACTCTGCCCTGTAGCTGGAAATTTAAAGGGGCTGTGAGTTATTTGTTTGTGTGCTGGGGTTTTTTTTTTTTTGCTCAACCAAAGTGTGTGTGTTTGTGTGTGTGTGTGTGTTTTTCTCTCAACCAAAATTTGGTTCGAATTGGGCCCCGTACTTCCTAAAGCCGGCCCTGTGGAAACAAGCAGGCCTGCAATGCATATGGAAAGAAAGGTTACTGGTGAACCAAAATTCCAGATGTGCTGGAAGCAGAGGAAGTAACATTAGGACAGAATATTGATGTTCATCAGGAGGTGACCATTCCAGATATGCGAGATGAACAGGGCTGCTTGCAAGGCAAAATGGACATCTGCACACAACCACCATCAGAAGCAAAACCAGACAGTGCAGTGAAGCAGTTACAAATGGGAAAGTTTCAGGAATAGATGAGATGAGTTGCTAAAAACTGGCAGAAAAAGTTTATTTTTCTAATGCTTTGCTAACACAAGAGGGTATGGGAGCAATGAGCGGTACCAGATTGCCTGGCTGAAGATAGTAGTTGTACTCATCATGAAGAAAGGAGATCTTTTTGAACCAAATAGAGGGTTAAGCTTGTACTCAGTACTGGGGAGAAATTATGAAACTAACTATTAGTTTAAGTCTAGTTTTAGAGGAAGCAGTAAGCAAGGAACAGTGGAGCTTCAGATCAGGACAAAGTTGCATTGATCAGACATTCACGCCTACAATTTATGGAAAAAAGTAAATATGGGGTTTGGGATTGTTTGTTGTTCTCACCAACTTCAAAGGCATTTGATTCCTGCATGGAAGGTAGCAAAATCATGTGGAGTTCCATGTAAGATTATAAAACCTATGCACAAAGACTCCTGCAGTGCCATATGAATTGGTGAAAAATTAAGCAACTGGTTCAAGTCAACATTAGGTGAAAGATAATCACTGTGGCTATTCATCCGTTTTAAACCAGATTGTCATGGCGTACGCACACCGCGTCCCATGAGGGCAAGAGCACAGGGGTATGTGCTTGCACTTCTGTCAGCCTGTAGGTGACTTGGATCAACCCATCACCCCAAGGCAGCACGGTACAATGGCCAGAGTCAGTAGTGTAGCCCTGGGGTTACAGGGCAACACAGCCTAATGGCCAGTCTGTAGTATAGCTGTCATAGCATATGCACACCCTGTCCCATGACAGCAAGGGCAAAGGGATTGGGGCAGCAACCTTAGTAGGGGAACCCAGGCCTCCCCTACTCCACCAGGTCCCAACTCAGGGCCCTGACAGTGGGGGAGTGAGCCACTACTTGCTCAGCAGGGAATCCCATCACAACATGCTGAGCTCACTCAGGTGGGAGATACCACTCACATACCCTCTCTGGGTTACTTCCTACCAGCTCTGGCATTGGGGTGATCCACATGGTTTCAGGCTCTTCAGGTTCTGCAGCAGCAGTCTCCCTCAAAGGCTCCCCCGTCTCTGGAGGTTCAATGTCGTTTCCCAGGTCGTTTCCCAGGTCACCAAGTCCAACCCCCTGCCCAAAGCAGAACCAACCACAACTAAATTCTCCCAGCCTGGGCTTTGCTAAGATGGGACTTAAAACTCCTAAGGATGGAGATTCCACCAGCTCCCTAAGTAACCCTTTTCAGTGAAAGGGTGGCTTCTTCTCTCTCCTAGTGAAATAGTTTTCCCTAATATCCAACCTAGACCTCTCCCACTGTAACTTGAGACCATTGCTCCTTGTTTGGCCATCTGTCACTACTGTGAACAGCCTCTCTCCATCTTCTTTGAAACATTCTTTCAGGTAGTTAAAGGCTGCTATCAACTCCCTCCTCTAGAGCTCCTGTAGCAGGTCCTTCCTCTCCTGCATCCAGCCCAGACCGAGCTGAGCTACTCCCTTTTATACTGCCCCAGTACTTAGAGCGCACCCAGTCTGGCTGAAAGGATGGGACTTCCTCCACCCACATGATTTTAATCCCTTCTGTGGTAGCGTGTGGGATACAATATAGCTTAATGCACACAGATATTAAGACTATTTAAATTAATTCTGACCCTCTTTGCTACCTTGGCAAATTGGTGTCATCAACTTAGATTCTACTTGTTCTACAAATTGTAAGTCCTTCCTGTACCTAGGGATGCTTGAGCAATTCCAGTGTTCCTTCAGTGATGAAATTAAAAGGAGACATGCCTTAACCACAGGTGCAGCACAGAAATTGCCAGAATTATAAACTGGTAAAACTTTATCCTTTCTATCAAACCAGTGGACCATTGTTTCTGTATAGTTGGGAAGCAGCTGCATTCACTGAAACAGGAATTAAACGGCTGGAGGCAATAGAGATGAGTTCTTTGTAATATGGGCGGTGTAAGGTGGAATTTTAACACAAATGAAGAAGGTGGAACAGTAGGATGGGAAATCAATGCATGGGACTGGATACAACTGAGAAGATTGTGATAGTGCAGACATCTTAGAAGATATTAGAATTCCAAAAAGAATAATACGAACACAACCAAGGTCAGTCTAATGTAAAGCCTAACCACCACCTGGATGGTGGGATATTTGTATGCAGATACGTGAGTTACTGGGCTTAATGAAGGTACAAGCCATGGAGAGGAATGAATGGTGCGGCTGTAAAGCTGCTTGTGCCTGTAAAGATGCTCTAGATGAAAAGCAGGAAGAGTGAGCTGTGTTTCCAATAGCTACGAGCTGAGACAATTTCCAGGGGGAAGAATTATTGCCTTGCACTTCTGAATTATTTTCTCTCTTATTTATGGGCTTTTTAATCATGCAGGTCAAGTTAAGCTTTATTCCATTGAGTGCAGTGAGTAATGATGCTCGCTGATACTGTATGATAGACGTGGGAAGGAGAGTGAGGGTGTGTGCATGCTCATGGTTAACTTTTCTAGTTTTCATTTGCAATCAGAGATCTCCCCCTGAATGTTTCTTCTGGAACAGTAAAAGCCTGATTCTCCACTGCCTGTTGGTCATATTTAGTTACGCTTTTGTAAAAAGGGTGTAAACATTTATCACATAAGAATGGCTGGGTGATACTCATTTTGTATTCACTTTCATGGGCATAAAATACAGCAGAAGATGCAGAGCAAGGGAAAGTCATCCTCTTGGTTTTGTGTCTGCTTGTCTTTCTTCCATGTCTAACCATATAGATATCTAAATCAACCCTGGAATCCATTGCTATCATTATAGGAGAGCTATTATCTAGGTCTTTGACTCGAATATATTTCATTTGTGATCTTTCTAGGCTGGTATCCTTTCCATGACAGTAGTCAGCACCAGATATTTCAAAGGAATTGCAAGATAGCTTGATGTAGACATAGTGGAATCAGTTACATTTAACTAGCAATTAGTAGTGGGTATATCAATTTTTTTGGCACTCTGTCTAAGGTAATTGTGGATGTTCTCACGCATATAAAGGTTTTAGTATGTCAAATCCTGCTAACTTCTTGGCCTTGATTATATCTTGTGGCAATGAGTTGCATGACTAATTATGCATTGTATTAAAATGTATTTCCTTGTATTGGCTTTAAATTGTTGACATCATGTTGGAGGACAGATGACTAAGAAACACCAGAAGACTTGCTAAGAATTTGTATTACTTAGTCCTAGATGTTTTTGGGGCTTAGTTCTATCTCTGGCAATTGGTTTTGACAATGTAATCATATGAACTAAGAGTCTTGTATGTTACATTACCTTTGGGACTATGTTTGATAGATACTTTATATCTGATGCTAAAGCTGCTTCTTATCATGCACAGAAAATACTTCTAACTGAGATCCAGTCAAGTAGTCTGATATGGATGTGCTCACACCTACACTGCATCTAGGATTCATTATTATGACTCATCTTCAGATCTTCAAGTATGTGCCATTATCAAATGCCAGCTCATGCAACTGCTACCACTGTCAAATAATCAATATCCAGCAAGAATCACTGCACAGTTTTCAAACTGGATTTCTCTGACTGTACTTTTGCTAGTGTTTGCCACCCCTAACCATTAGCCTTTTGAGACTTGAGTTTCCTTACACTCTGATAGACAAATCCTGCTTGCCTTCTTAGATAAGCAATCTACTTAAAAATCAGTGAGACCTATACAAGGGTAATTAACACTGGGATGCTTCCCAGAATACCCAGAGTTTTCAGGCATAGGGAACTGTGGGTCATTTATGACTCCATTGGCCACAGGCAACACAAGCATTCCCCCTCAGCTTAGCAAGGATCTGCTGTCCCTCTACATGTTAGCAACAGGCATGCTCCCGCCACCCTACCCTTCAAGCATCTCCCTACAGTGTCCAGCCCCTATTCCACGAACATTCCCAGTATTCATTTAATAGCTGCTCCCGAAGAAAGCATACCTGTTGTCCTTCAGATCACCACTCCATTTAGCACTCAAATGTTTTAAGTGTTCTTATCACCTTACCTAGTGATAGAGATTCGAGAAGCATCAAGTCAAAAGCCTGGAAAGACATGATTACATGTGAAGTGTTTAATTATTGTATTGTAAGTCCTAGATTAATCACAGACTACTCTGTCCAATGAAGTTTTGCTCACCCAAAGAGCTGGTGTCCACTGGGAACCTACATTGTCCTAGCTACATCTCTCAGGGGCAGGGAATATCCATTCCTTTTCAGAAAGATGTAGCTATGCTCATCTAACCCCCGATGTAGACAGCACTAGGTCAGTGGAAGACTCCTTCCATTGACTTAGCCACCACCTCGGGCAATGACTTAGCCACCACCTCTGGGAGTCGGATTACCTATACTGATGAAAGAACCCTTCCTCTCAGTATATGAGTGTCCACATTGACACAATACAGCACCACTGTGGCAATTTCAGTGTTTGCAGCATTTTCCAGCTAGGGCAGCTGTGACTTTTCTCTCATAAGACAGATCATGATAATAGTGTCTTCCATGAAGACACCTGTGTCTCCCCCCTTCCCCCCCCCAAATCCATTGTCTTTACCGGTGAAAAGGGTTCCTCTCTGCTGTTTGTTTATTTTTTTCCTGCAGATCTTCTCTGATGCAAGTTCATTATCTCTTCATTAGCAGCAGGGTGAGAAAAATAAAGACTTATACATCATGACAAGCCGGAAAGAGAAGTGTCTGCTGCCCCTTGCAAGAGGTGAATACATGCTGGTACACTGGACTGGCAAGCTACTTACAGCTGGCGCAGTGTACCAGAAAGACACTGTATCCCACCAGGCCCTCCACAGAGCTGCCTGTCAGGAGATCAGGGTAGCGGTGGGAGTGGTAAGGCAGCTAGAGGAGCTTACATAAGAATATAAGAATGGACATACTGGGTCAGATCAAAGGTCTACCAAGCCCAGTATCCTGTCTGACGACAGTGGCCAATACCAGGTGCCCCGGAGGGAGTGAACCGGACAGGTACTGATCAAGCCATCTCTCTCCTGCCATCCATCTCCACTCTCTGACAAATAGAGGCTGGGGGCACCATTCCTTACCCATCCTGGTCAATAGCCATTAGTGGACTTAACCAGCTGCGGGACTTTTGCTCCTTTCCCTGCATTCTGCTGCCCCTCCCAGGCAGGAAAGGAACAGAAGACCCAGCCCTGTTTCCTAGCAGGGCTGTCACCATACAGAGCTGGATGAGATGCAGCTCGGCAGAAGAAGCAGGGAAAGGAGAAGAGTGCTGGCAGCTTTTCTGTCTGTTGTACCATCCCTGCCTCCTCTCCTCCTGGGTAAAGTGACATGGGGAGGGGGAGAGGAAGAGCATGGAGACTTCAGGCTGGAATCATGTAGAGGATCACATGGGGAGGTCCCCTTAGTTGGTGTTCCCTCTCCCCGCCCCATACTGGGAAGAAATTAATTTTCTTTTCACCACTGCATCTTGTTGGACCAGAATTTTTGTGTGTGTGTCGCCTTTTGGTAATAGTCTTAACTCGCATATCTTAAAAACTCCAGTTTAGCGACATAACTCTGGAAGTAAAGATGTACTGTATGTGCAGAAACATCCTGTAATAATTAAGACAACCATTGTGTTACTGGTTATTGATACCCTTTGGGGCACAATTACTTAGACAAAAGACCCATGGAATCCTAGTAAAGGGCTATATGCCTCTGATGTCCTCTGCCAATTGGCAGAGAACAAGTCCCTGGATCACAAATACCCAACAGGGTTTGGCTTAGCCATTCTTTTTTGGTCAAACTCTGCTGATTTATGCATCTATGTTCATTTATATGAACATTTGGGGGTTAGATCCATGTGGAATCAATTTGTTTGTACCATGCCTAACACTGCATTTGAACACCCTTAAAATTCTCTATATTTTGGAAAGGCAAACATTTTAACATTTAAACTAAGACAGAAAAGGTGTTACTTTTGCTGTTAAGCACTGACAGTGTGCTCAGATATAACTAAAAAGGAGATGATACAATGTCATAGAGGAGCAATGCAATGTGATTGTAGTGGTTTTAGGGATAAGGGATCATCTCTGATAAATATGTCTGTATTAACTCATCTGAAAAACATGGTATAGTATTTTTGTGAAGAACAGTTTTTGCCCAAGCTGAGGTAGGCCACTTGATCACAGAATGCATGAATCGTTCGTTAACAGAAAAAAATTCTGAGAATCAGAAAGCTTCCCAAACAGTGATGCCACTGGACAACTGTGGTGCTAAAGGAGCACTTAAGACAAGTCCATTGCAGTGAAGCTAAATGAATCCTTTACATCAGTCTTTGCTACAGACAACGTGAGGGAGATTCCCACAGCTGATCCATTCTCTTTGGGTGACATACCTCAATCTGACACAATGTCCCATTTATCAATAGAGAAGGTTTTGGGAAAAAAACCTGATACCCTGACTAAACAGTAAGGAGTCACCAGAACCAGATGGTATTTACCCAAGAGTTCTGAAGAAACTCAAATATGAAATTTCAGAACTAGTAACTGTTGCTTAAATCAGCCTTTGTACCAGATGACTGAAGGACAGCTAGCATAATGCTATTTTTTTAAAGGATCCAGAGGTGATCCTGGCAATAGCAAGCTAGTAAGCCAAACTTCAGTACCAGGCAAATAGATTGAAACAATAGTAAAGAACACAATTATTATACACATTGAACACAATATACAGGGAAATAGTCAATGCTTTTTTTACAGGGAAATCATGCCTTAAGCCATTAGAAATTTGGGAGCGCCAACGATGTGGACAAAGGTGATCCTGTTTACTTAGGATCCTTGGCATTTCAAAAAGCCTTTGATCAGGTCCCTCACTAAAGATCCTTAATCAAAGTAAGCAATCATCAGATAAGAGGCAAAGTCCCCACATAGATCAGGAACAGATTAAAAGATAGGAAGCAAAGAAAATCAATAAATGGCTAGTTTGAACAATGGAAATTGGTAAATAGTCAGGTCTCCCAAAGATCTGTATTTGTATCTGTACTGTTCAGTATGTTCATTAATGATTGGGAAGAGGGGCAAAAAACAGTGAGGTGCCAAAAGTTAGTCAACAGTAACTTATTCAAGATTATTAAGTCCAACACTAACTGAAGAGTTACAAAATGATCTCACAAAACTGTGTGACCACGTAACAAGACAAAAGTCATAGAAGTTAAGAGCTGGAAGAGATTTCGGGAGGTGATCTAGTCTAGCTGCCTGCTCAAAGAAAGACCAACCCCAACTAAATCAGCCCAGCCAGGGCTTTGTCAAGCCTAGCCTTAAAACCTCTGTGGATGGAGAATCTACCACCTCCCTAGGCAACCCATTCTGATGCTTTACCAACTCTTAGTGAAATAGTTTTTCCTAATATCCAACCTAGATCTCCCACACTGCAGCTTGAAACCATCGCTCCTCATTCTGTCATCTGACACTATTGAGAGAAGCCTAACCCTGTAGTCTTTGGAACCCCACCTGATTCAGACAGTTGAATGCAGCTATCAAATGCCCCCCCTCATTCTTTTTGCAGACTAAATACGCCCAGTTCTTTCAGTCTCTCCTCATAAGTCATGTGCCCCACTCTCCTAATTGGTTTTGGTGTCCTCCATTGGGCTTTCCAATTTGTCCACTTCCTTTCTGTTGTGGGGAACCCAAAGTGTATACAATATTCTAGATGTGACCTCCTCAGTGCTGAATTGAGGGAGCTAATCACTCTCTCTGCAGATCTTGATCTGCAGATATTGCTCCTACTAATCCCAATATGTCATATATATATATATATATATATATATATATATATATATATATAAGCGATGGGGTGTAAATTAGCTGTTACCAATGAAGCAAGACATCTTGGAGTCACCGTGAATGGTTCTCTTAAAACATCTCCTCAATGTGCAGCAGCAGTCAGAAAAGCTGTTAAGAGCCATTTGATAAGGGATGAGAAATAAAAATATTTTAATACCACTACTGTATATAAAAATATTTTAATGCCACTACTGTATATAAATTCATGGTACTCCCACTCCTTGCATGTTACATGCAGTTCTGGTTCCCCTCCTAAAAAAGAAGAGATTAGAATTGGAAAAAGTATAGAGAAAGGCAACAAAAGTTAGGGGTATGGAACAACTTCCATGCAAGAAGAGATTAAAAACCTGGATCTGGTCATTTTACAAAAGAGATAACTAAAATGGGATATGACAGAGGTCTATAAATCATAAATATGTGTAGCGAATGTGAATAAGGAAGTATTATATACCCTTCAGTATCACAAAAGTTGGGATTCACCCAAATAAATTAATAGTCAGCAGGCTTATAAACCAAGGGAAGTACGTCTTCCTACAATGCACGGTCAGTCTATTGCACTCATTGCCTGGGGATGTTGTAAAGGCAAAAACTGTGCTTCTAATGTGTTGCCGTTGGGCAAGATGTTCATAGCATCACAGAATCATAGAATACTAGAACTGGAAGGGACCTTGAGAGATCATCAAGTCCAAGCACTGTCTAGATTATCCCTGATAGATGTCTGTCTAACCTGCTTTTAAATTTCTCTTGTGATAGAGATTCCACAACCTACATAAGCAATTTATTTCAGTGTTTAACCACCCTGACAGTTGGGAAGTTTTTCCTAATGTCCAACCTTGAAACCTCCCTTACTGCAATTTAAGCCCATTGCTTCTTGTCCTATCATCAAAGGCCAAGGAGAACAATTTTTCTCCCTCTTTCTTGTAATATCCTTTTAGATATTTGAAAACTGCCATCATGTCCCCTCTTAGTATTCTCTTTTCTAAACTAAACAAGCCAAATTCTTTTAGTTTTCCCTCATAGCTCATGTTTTCTAGACCTTTCATCATTGTTGTTGCTCTTCTCTGGTCTGTCTCCAATTTCTCCACATCTTTCTTGAAATGTGCCACCCAGAACTGGACACAATCCTCCAACTCAGACCTAATCAGTGCAGAGTAGAGTGAAAGAATGACTTCTCGTGTCTTGCTCACAACACTCCTGCTAATGCATCCCAGAATCATGTCTGCTATTTTTGCAACAGTGTCACACGGTTCACTCATATTTAGCTTGTGCATGCTGCAGGTACCCCCAAAACCTCTGACTGCCAAAAGCTAGGACTAGACAACAAGAGATGGAGCACTTGAAAAGTGCTCTTTTCTGTTCATTCCCTCTCAGTAATCTGGCACCAGATACTGCTGGAAGACAGGTTACTAGGCTAGACAGACCATTAATCTGACCCAGTATGTCTGTTCTTATTCACATGATAGCACAATAGAACATTTCCATTTGCAATTTCATTATTTAAAAAAATGACACAAGAGCCATTAGAGGAAGGACAACCTTGTGGTTAAAACCTTAAATTTAGGAGTCAGGAAATCTCCTTCTGCCTCTGCTACACTCATTGTGACCTAGAACAAGTGACTCATGACTCTTTAAGAGGTGCTGACTACCTCTTAAGATCCCATTAAGTTCAGTTGGAACTACTCAGCACTACCTCTGTGTCTGTTTCCCTCTCTGAAAAAATAAAAATAAGTGATTAGTTCACTCACTGCATATCCATAAGACTTAATTTATTGTTTGTAAAGCACTGAGGTCTCCATATAGAAATTCAAAGTATTACTACTATACTAGTAGTGGAAAGCCCATGTTTGTGTCACAGGAGTACCAGTTGAGCCAACTAATCACCATCTGCGCAGACTCCCTCATCCAGCCAATGAAACTGGTCCCTGCAAATTAGCCAGAGGATGAGGTTGGTGATTGGTTGAGTTACCTCTGATATCACAACTGGCATTGTATAAATATACTCCTTACTGTAGCTGTAAACTCCATGGGTGTAATTGGGTGGGAATACACTGCAAGTCCCAATGATGACATTAGTCAGACAATAGTCTAAATCAGTGGAGGTTGCCGGGTGCCAGGGGGCGTGGCCGTTCGCCCGCCGGGCGCCAGGGGGCGGGGACGGGGGCGAGGCCCCCCCCATAGCCGCGCGCCCCCCCCATAGCCGCGCCCGGGGCCAGCGCCCCCCCTCCTCCAAGTGCCGGGGGCCGGGGCCGGCGCCCCCCCCTCCAAGCGCCGGGGGCCGGGGCCGGCGCCCCCCCCCTCCAAGCGCCCGGGGCCGGCGGTCACCATGCGCCTGGAGTCGGCTCCGGCACTGTGCATGCGCCACGTGCCCGGGGCCAGGCCAGCCCCAAGCACTTTGCGGGCGCACACGAATGCCCCTGCGGGCGCCATGGCGCCCGCGGACACTGTGTTGGGGACCACGGGTCTAAATGAAGCACTATCAACCTTGCTGATAGCTTTTCCGCTCCTTCACACTGATTCAACTGATACTGTAGGCTTCAGATTGACGGTTCAGGAATCATATTACAGATTCACCAACTTGGCCTCTCAGTCTGCTTAAGAACAAGGGCTATATTTCAGATGCATGATGGAATGCCGTGCTGACACTGCATGCGCTTACCTGATCTTCCCTTGCCCTTGATTTTTAACTTGTCTCCAGCTTTTGTAAGCCTCTTAATTGTGAGGCTCTTGATGTACTACTCTGAGAATAAAAGAGTCCCACTGAAAGGATTTTAAAACAACAAATCAGTCAGCAGTTTTGGTCATCTCATAAAGCAGCTAAACATTTCAGGCAGTTAAACTATTTGATATTTCACATGCCTTCATCATAGAGCTATCAAATTTCTGATGCGCAGGGAGGCAGTCACTTCTAATACCCAAAAGAGCTATTGCAATGTTAAGCTAGTAAAATTGTTTTAGGCTCACCCATAAATTAGACTCTAGTTCAATCATGCACATTCTTACTTAAGTGCAGGTTGCAGAAACATGGTCCCAGTGTTCCTGAAATAATATTGGCTAGCAGACGCCGCAGAATGGTACAATTAACTTAGTTTTATTTATGACCTGGACCAAGTAGTCATGTGCCAACATTGCACCTTTAAATCCTGCTCTAGTTTTAATTTGTTTTCCTTAGTTGCTCTGTAACGCCTAGCAATCCAGTATGCTTTACCAAGGATAACTTTTGTTTTGTAATAAAAATCACTTTTTTTAAGGTGACAATTTGATTCTTGTGTCCTGCAAGGTAACAGCAGGGATCAGCCCAGACAGGGAAGAAAAGGGACAGTGAAGAGATTGCTTCATAGAAACCTAACATAAGAAAGTTAAAACATGAAAGGGAAATAAAATAAGATGAAAACTATCTGCTTTCAAATGAGAGCAACGATTATGTAAAAAGCAGGAAGAAATGGCTCTGAAAGATACATTTTTCTGTGTAAAGGAATAATGAAGCTGTGAAGATAGTAGTGTGTTTTAAATGATGTCTGTGGCTGAAAAAAATTGCCGTAGGATCCCTCCTTTGCGACATAAAACTTAAAAGGTGTGAAATGCAAACCAATAGTGCTGTTTGAGTCTGAAAGCAGCCAGGAGCAGTAGCTGTGAGTGAATTGCTTCAGTCATCTCAATGTGGTGTAACACCCGAAGATGGCAGTATTGCTAACTCTCCTACTGCTAAACTGTGTCACTGAGGCACAACTCCAAACTGTCTTCCATGTCTTTTGGGTGCCAAAAGCCCCAACTGTTTCTATCCCACTTGCCAAAACCTCCAGCTTCCCCAGCTAACACCTTTGCAGTTTTAGACTTTCAGTACAAAAAAAACTGAAAACAAAAGTGGAAAATGTGTGGGACAGATTAAAATAAATTGCATTTAATTTGAAAAGAAATAGGCTGCTGTAATGAAAGTGCTATTCATTAACAATTTTAAATAATTCTGTTTTGTTTGCCACATGCACTGCTACATAAACCAGTATCTTTGCTGCAGGGTTGAGGTCAATCTTGGATACCATGAATTACACGAGACCTTGACTATTATCTGCTTTCCAGCATCTTCACTGTTGTAGTAAAACCAACACCTCCTGTTCAAACTTGGATTGGACCTCACAGTCTATCAATACAGCCTTCATTCCACAGAGGACAACCTACCATACTGTTTGAAGTGTGCTTGTCTCAAACATTCAGAAACACAAGGGCTGTGTCTACATTGGCCCCTATTTCAAGTACTTGAAAGTAGGAATAAGAGATCCTCCAGAAAAGAGCTTATTTTCCGGAGGATCGCATCCAGACTGGCGCTTTTCTCCGGCTTATCTACAAGCCGGAAAAAAGTGGCAGCCATGTTAATGCAAATGCCGCGGGGGATATTTAAATCCCCCACGGATTTGCCTATTCCAAAGTGGCAAATGCCACGGGGGATATTTAAATCCCCCGCAGATTTGCCTATTCCAAAGTGCTACATTTGCATCCCTATTACGGAATAGGGGCCAATGTAGACACAGCCAAGGAGCAAATGATATATGCTGTACTGAGGATCATGTAAAATTCTATTCAGTGTGTTAAGGGAATGGAGTTAAAAATACATATATTTATCTTGCAGACAAGTACAACTGTTTCTGAATAGGAGATATGTACTCTTAGTTTCTGCTTTTCTTCTGAACACTGGCAGCCACATTTTACATGGTTTGGAGTTTATACTCAGTCATATCAGGCAAGAACTCCTCTCAAGGTCATCTCATCAGAAGAAGTGGGTTGTGCCCACAAAAGCTCATGATACTAGATATGATTTCTTGTTAGTCTCTAAGGCTGTGTCTAGACTACATGCCTCTGTCGTCAGAGGCATGTAGATTAGACACATAGGCAAAGGCAAATGAAGCCGCGATTTAAATGATCACGGCTTCATTTAAATTTACATGGCTGCCGCGCTGAGCCGACAAACAGCTGATCGTCTGTTTGTCCGCTCAGCGCGCTAGTCTGGACGCTCCCCTGCCGACATCAAAGCCCTTTGTCGGCAGCCCCGTTATTCCTCGTGGGATGAGGTTTACCGGGGCTGCCGACAAAGGGCTTTGATGTCGGCAGGGGAGCGTCCAGACTAGCGCACTGAGCGGACAAACAGACGATCAGCTGTTTGTCGGCTCAGCGCGGCAGCCATGTAAATTTAAATGAAGCCGCGATCATTTAAATCGCGGCTTCATTTGACTTTGCCAAAACAACAAATCTACATGGCTCCGTCGACGGAGCCATGTAGTTTAGACATACCCTAAGGGTATGTCTACACTATCACCCTAGTTTGAACTAGGGTGGTTAATGTAGCCAACCGAAGTTGCAAATGAAGCCCGGGATTTGAATTTCCCGGGCTTCATTTGCATCTTGCCGGGCGCCGCCATTTTTAAAGCCCCACTAGTTCGGACTCCGTGCCTGCGGCTACACGCGGCACGGAGTAGGTAGTTTGGATTAGGCTTCCTATTCCAAACTACCATTACTCCTCGTGGAACGAGGTGTACCGGTAGTTTGGAATAGGAAGCCTAATCCGAACTACCTACTCCATGCCGCGTGTAGCCGCGGGCATGGAGTCCGAACTAGCGGGGTTTTAAAAATGGCGGCGCCCGGCAAGATGCAAATGAAGCCCGGGAAATTCAAATCCCGGGCTTCATTTGCAACTTCGGTTGCCTACATTAACCACCCTAGTTTGAACTAGGGTGGTAGTGTAGACATACCCTAAGATGCTACAGGATTACTCGTTTTTAAAGTTACAGACTAACATGTCTACCCCTCTGAGACTTTTATTCATATAAGGCAAATCACTCAGAGCTGAATTGCATTAACACAGTCTTGAGGCAATGAGAGCACAAACAACCATCTCAGGGTTTGACTGAAAAAAAAATAGATGAGTGCAGATAAATACAGACATGAGTGACTGAAGGCTATATTAACCACATTACTTACAGGTTTCTCATAAGAGAAAGTATGATAAGTTGTTCATTGCTGGCCAGCAGACATAGTAAGTAGTAAGAAATAGCCTGTTCACACACAAAGGGAAAAGGGGGAAAAATGCATTTTATCAGCAAATACCTCAGAATGTAGCACAAGACCTTTCATAAGATGTAATGATGACAGCACACACAACTCTATAGGAACAGAAAGAGATATGGGTATCCTCAGTATAACTGTGATAGTATGAATGATAACAGAAGAGTGTCATTTTTCTATTAGCTGTCCACTGTATCCCACATATATGGAGGTGAAATCCTGCTGACAAATTGCATAGCTCTATAATAAATTGTTAAATTGTGACAAGATAATACTAGTCAGCCCTGCTCTGAATGTTCATTGTGAAGGGAACCTGATACTCACAGATGCTAGATAGGTATATGGAAGATGATACAGCTCTAGCAATAGTTTTCCTGTTAGTACACGTGACTTATGAAGAACTAGGACTCCTTCTCAGGGTGATGGTCTTTGTGGGTATTGGTGATCAAGGTCTTCAATTAAGCAACAGAGTCGTATTCATTAGAATTTTGTCTCGTTAGATAGTGGTAAGAGTAGCTAGCAAGGAAACTCCCTGTTCTCAGACCCAAGATGGTTTCTGGAATATGGTTTTAAGATTAACTATTGCCATGCAGTGGGAAATGTCAGACAACTGAGCCTGAGTCCCTGAGTGATTTGATCATTGGGGTACATCTATAAAACAGGGCAAAAGTCAAATTAAGAGATGAAACTTGCACCACGTCAATTGCTTATCTGAAGTCAAAATAGCATAATTTGACTTTTGGCACTGTCTACACAGCAGGAAGTTGAAGGAAGAGCACTCTTCCTTTGACTTACCTTACTCCTCGTAAAATGAGGATTATAGGAGTTGGAGTAAGAAGTCCTCCAGCTCACCATTTTTTTGGAATAATGGCTTGCTGTGCAGATGTCCTTTTTGTTATTTAGGAATAACTAATGTTTTTCAAAAATAACACTGCTGTGTAGACATACCCTGGGATAGCAAGTTTACAGCTTAAAGCTCTCACAAAAAGGCCATAACCCTGGGAATAGGATTGCATCAGGGACAGGGAGCTTGTCAGCCCAGTGCAGCACTGCATCTCATATAGGAAGTGGTTTCTGAGGAGTTTACTGTGCAAGGGCACAAGACTGGACAAGTTAAAGATGCTATAGGTGTTGAGATTGTTAGACGGGGAGAAGTAACACGCATCTAATACAGAAATTGTTAGAAGTGCAGTCCATCAATGCAGAGGAAATAATTCACAAGCTGTATTATTAGCCACAAGCTACCAGATGAATCTCAGGGATTGTCTCCACAAGGAAAAACACCCTTGACCAGAATACCTCGACAATTTGAGGCACTAGGCTGAACAAGCTTTCACAGATCTTTGACTGCTTAAGAGTTGGGCCCCGAGCAAAATCCATACCTGGGAAAACAAAGAATCAGAGAGAGGCCTCCAGACATTGCAGAGTAAATCTCATTTGGGGAATTTCACAGTGGTCTTTTCTGGAATTGATCATCTAGTCTGATCTCCTGTTTGGCATAGGTCATAGAACTTCCTCCAAATAATTCCTAGAGCAGATCTTTAAAAAAAAAAAATCCCATCCATATTTAAACGATGACTTTCAGGGTGCTTACAAAGTGATTCTACTAAAATACAGATGTCTGTGTTCTTGTATGTAGACACTTCAAATGACTTTTGGGGGCAATATGTATGAAGTGGATTCTTAGGAAGCACTTGAGTTGATGGAAATGTAAATGACCTACCTCCTAAAAATCCATCACTTCAAATCTGTGCCTTCAGCAAAAAAATCCATTGTTTGTCTGATTAGCTATTCACAGTTGCTTCAAAGGTCCAGACTGGATAAATGAGTGACTCACAGCCTATGATTTAGCTGAGTTCACTAAATTATAGGTTTCCAGACTGATCTGTACAGTACTGGTAGTCCATGGGTGAGGGCTGCTTTTATGATGCTAGCACCAACTCGTCAGTGTTTCCAGCAAACATGTTTTAAGTACTTTCCCCTCTATACATTTGCTGCAGCTGCATCAGGGATATTGCAAATGGAAGGATTGATGTCCACAAGATAATAATGCAATGAAGACGTTTTGGATCCCCTAGTGTACATGAAAGGCAGACTTAGTACCGGCAAAAGAATCACTTTGTAACACCCATATGATAGCACTGCAGAGGCTTTGGGCATGTAGTTGTCACATAAAATATCCCCTTCTCATATAAAAGACACTTTCACAGGGATCAGTGTCCCTGTTATACTTGTCCTTGTCTTCTCTGGTTGATCTTCAATATTTATACCTGAAGAGTGATATAATTTAGGAGGAGTCGTAAAGACGTAGTGATCTGCCAAATCCAATTCAGCACCATAGAATGACACACAATCCAATGGAAGCCTCCATCTTTGTGGTAGTAGGTTTGAATTTGTTGTATGAAAGAGGTTTATGGTTCTTGTAAAACAATTTTACAAGGGACAAAGCAAATCCATAGAACCATATGGAAAGTGTAGTTCTCAGTTACAGCAGTAGATGTGCATGGACATTCATAGCGCTTTTCCCCTCCTCCCCCTACTCCGCTCATCCCTCCAAGATCACTGACTTACACACTTGCCTGTGTCTTGAATCTTTTTGTTCTGTGCTTTTGACGAGGGCTTACTTTGGACAGATGCTCAGCACTTAGCCCCGCCTGTCAGCTGAGTGGCTACTCACATTTAAAAGCCGAGTTCACAGAACTAGGTCAGCCGAGGAGAGAAGTAAGTAAATGATATTTATTGTTAACTTTAAGAGCTTTTATATTTCTCACACAGACCCCCTACTAGCCATTCTAAACAATGGCTCTGGGCAGTCACAGCTACAACTCTGATGGAGTGAATCACACTCAGCTTTCTCTTCTCAGAGTCTTTCATTCATCATAGCTGATTAACTGCTACTTTAGTTCTATGCCACCATAATGCCACTGAAATCTGTTCTTTGCCTCTCTCTACTGTTTTCTTATTGTGAAATTAAAGCCATTTCGATTGAAAATCCATGTGTCACTTCGTTTTCTGTATGCCATCCAGAACACTGGCTTTTGGTGAGGAAGAGATGGATTAAAGAATTTTGGGGCCCTGTTCACTATGGAAATTGGGGGCTCCTACTTCCCTCCAGGGTGGGAGACACTTGGCACTTCAGGTCTTACCACTGAATTCTGCTCCTGGAATGGGAGGCCCTGGAGATTCAGCTCACCCTGCATTAATTCTACAGCAGTTTCTGTATCGTGGGCTGGGATAGTTTCTTACACTGGGCACCTGACTCTCCTTACAGCGTGCAGGCAGGGAAAAACTTCAGTGTGTCACCTGCTACACCAGTCAGCTTTGGACTAGCCTCCCCTCCATCAGCTGGGTCAAGCCTGACTGGGGGCCTAACATGGTTGGGGCAGGCCTTCTGAGATCTTATGCCCTGTGTAAGGTTACCTAATGCGCATAGATTAATACAAGTCTGCTAAGAAGAAATATACCAGGGATTTCTGTTGAAATTGTCATTGAAAATATTTTAGTTATATCAATAAGTTATATCAATAATATCAATTATAAGGTGGGGCGACTATAAGGTGGGTGCATAACTGGCTGGATAACCATTCTCAGAGAGTAGTTATTAACAGTTCACAGTCCTGCTGGAAAGATATAACAAGTGGGGTTTTGGGACCGGTTCTGTTCAATATCTTCATGAACGATTTAGATATCAGCATAGACAGTACGCTTATTAAGTTTGCAGATGATACCAAGCTGGGAGGGGTTGCAATTGCTTTGGAGGATAGAGTCATAATTCAAAATGATCTGGACAAACTGGAAAAATGGTCTGAGGTAAACAGGATGAAGTTTAATAAGGACAAATGCAAAGTGCTCCCCTTACAAAGGAACAATCAGTTTCACACATACAGAATGGGAAGTGACTGTCTAGGAAGGAGTACTGTAGAAAGGGATCTAGGGGTTATAGTGGACCGAAAGCTAAATATGAGTCAACAGTGTGACACTGTTGCAAAAAAAGCAAACATGATTCTAAGATGCATTAACAGGTGTGTTGTGAGCAAGACATGAGAAGTCATTCTTCTGCTCTACTCTGCGCTGGTTAGGCCTCAGTTGGAGTATTGTGTCCAGTTCTGGGCACCACATTTCAAGAAAGATGTGGAGAAATTGGAGAAGGTCCAGAGAAGAGCAACAAGAATGATTAAAGTTCTAGAGAACATGACCTAAGAAGGAAGACTGAAAGAACTGGGTTTGTTTAGTTTGGAAAAGAGAAGATTGAAAGGGGACATGATAGAGGGTATCCTGAGGAGGAGGGAGAAAAATTGTGCTTCCTGGCCTCTGATGATAGAACAAGAAGCAATGGGCTTAAACTGCAGCAAGAAAGGTTTAGGTTGGACATTAGGGAAAAGTTCCTAACTGTCAGGGTGGTTAAACACTGAAATAAATTGCCTAGGGTGGTTGTGAAATCTCCATTTCTGGAGATAGTTAAGAGAAGGTTAGATAAATGTCTATCAGGGATGGTCTAAACAGTACTGGGTCCTGCCATAATGGCAGAGCACTGGACTCGATGACCTCTCGAGATCCCTTCCAGTCCTAGTATTCTAGTATTCTATTAGTCTAGTTCATTAGCTAAAAATGACTTTAGGGGTCCAGAAAGTTTCAAATGATGCCTGGTACATTTCAGAAGATTATATATCAAGACAACAAAAATAGACTTTTTCCAAGAAAACAAAAATGTCCCAGTTTTCCTTAAATAGAACAAAACATTTTGCACAGCTTTTAAGTTCCTAACATTGAATTGTTTACATGGCAGATGGTAACAGCTTTGGCTCAACTATTAGGGTACGTCTAGACTACAGGCTCTTGTCGACAGAGGCTTTGTCGACAGATATTGTCGACAAAGCTTCTATTGACAAAGAGCATCTAGACTACATCCAGTTCTGTCAACAAAGCAAGTTGCTTTGTCAACATGAGAGTGTAGATGCAAAGGACAGTGTAGATGCAATGACACCTTTTGTCGACAAAAGGCATTATTCCTTATAGAATGAGGTGTACCACCATCGACAAAACTGCCTAGTTCTGTCGACATTATGACGACAGAACTCGGCAGTAGTGTAGACTCAAGTATAGTTTTGTTGACAAAAGTGCACTTTTGTCGACAAAACCCTGTAGTCTAGACACACACTTAGGCTGTGTCTACACTGGGCCACTTATTCCGAAAAAGCAGCCACTTTTCCGGAATAACTTGCCAGCTGTCTACACTGTCCGCTTGCTTTTCCGGAAAAGCAATGACGATCTACTGTAAAATTGTCAGTGTTTTTCCGGAAAAACTAAGCTGCTCCCATTTGGGCAAAAGTCCTTTTCCGGAAAAACTGTTCCGGAAAAGGGCCAGTGTAGATAGCCCAGTAGTCTTTTCCACAAAAAAGCCCCGATCGCGAAAATGACGATCAGGGCTTTTTTCCGGAAAAGCGCATCTACATTGGCCACAGACGCTTTTCCGGAAAAGCATCCTGCCAATGTAGACATGCTTTTCCGGAAATACTTAAAACAGAAAAACTGTTCCGTTTTAAGCATTTCCGGAAAAGGGTGCCAGTGTAGACGTAGCCAGATAGATGAAGATAGCTGTTCTGAAAACTATTTTCCTAGTAGCAAATAAGGCTTTGAACATATAATAGCTCCTTCAGATGAGTAATATGATACCAGTACATAGATGTAAAATTTGCTATGGTTTGATTTTCATAATGCGATTATGCATTCCCATTGGCTGACATTTCAAGATTGCAATCACTATTTAGTTCTTTAACAATAAGCTATTTTTACATGTTTAGATAGATTTTTATCAATGAGCAAGTCCTGGGGTGTACATCCCTTAATTAAAGGGACAAAAAGTTTGGTTTTCAATTATATCTAAGGAAAGGTTGGTGCCCACTTCCCATTGACTGCCATAAGAAGTCACAAGTGGGTGTATGCCTTAGAATCTAGCCATAGAAGTACTAACCACAGAGTACTAACCATAGAATCCTGATCACTTAATTGATTAACAAGACTACAGAGTTAATTAGTCCAATTATTGCCCCAACTGTTAACAATTAACTGGAGTTAATGAATTCATTAGCTTAACCAGGGAAGTTTAGTGGGGTGCACTCACTTCTTATAAGCACCCCATTTCTTAGTGTTCATGCCTGCACTCTGTGGTGGGTCTTCACTGTCTGTATGTGAAATAAAAACAAAGAAAACTCTTTCTGGGGAACAAGTATAACAGGGGCCTCTCTCAGGGTGTGTCTACACAACAGGGCTTACCTCAAAATAAGCTACACAAATTGAGCTACATCAATTGCATAGCTTATTTCGAAATTGGGAGCATCTACACAGCACTTATTTTGAGCAAAGCACTCTTCCTCCGACTTCCCTTACTCCTCATACAGTGAAGGTTACAGGAGTTGGAGTAAGAAGTCCTCCAGCTTGACAATATTTCAACATTATTTTGAAATAACTGCATGCTGTGTAGATGTGGACTAAGTTATTTCAAAATAATGTTGCTGTGTAGACATACCCTCGCTGCCCTCTCTAACATCTATCTCAAGTTGTCCCTGCTCCAGAATAGAGCAATGCCCTAAGGTCCCCTCTTTGGAGGTAATATCTGCAACTCTCCTGGTGGGCCACTACAGTTAAGTTCCCCTTCTGAGGTGAGTCAGAGTCCAGGACAGTGGCTGGTAGAAGGAATCCCTTTTTGAGTCACAATCCCAGGACATTATAAGTAGCAACTGCGCCATGCCCCTTTGTCTAAGCCACGCTGCTGCTCTAATTCCTTCAGCCACTTCTTAATGGCTCCAGCATATCTTCATTCTTACCTCAGGGCCTTGTCCTGGTGCCTAGAGCAGCCGGCTCTAGAGCTCCTTCTTATTCTCCCTGGCTTCTGACAGCACAGCACAGTCCAGTCCAGCCCTGTTCAAAGTCCTTCAGCCATCCAGGTGCACCTTCCACTCACCTCCAGGTTTATCAAGGAAAGTAACTCACTCTGGCCCTGCAATTCTCCTTATACTAGCCTGCTGGGGCCTGACTGGCTGCTTCCCAAACTGCTGCTTAAGATAGCTTGGAGGATCTCTCTACAGCAGTTTTTCTAAATTGGGGTGTGGCACAGTCCCAAGACCTCCAGCAGGGGGCCTCTGGACCTACTCCACTCCATCACAGGAGAATATATAATTTGCCAGAACAGGGAGATACTCAGAGAGTAAGCTGGGTGTGTCAGAGAAAACTGAAGCAAAATGCAGGACAATGTAGCACTTTAAAGACTAACAAGATGGTTTATTAGATGATGAGCTTTCGTGGGCCAGACCCACTTCCTCAGATCAAATAGTGGAAGAAAGTAGTCACAACCATATATACCAAAGGATACAATTAAAAAAATGAACAAATATGAAAAAGACAAATCACATTGCAGAACAGAAGGGGGATGCGGGGGGGTGGGAAGGGGGAGGAAGGAAGGTAAGTGTCTGTGAATTGCTGATATTAAAGGTAGGGAGAGTGGGATGTTTGTGAGTTAATGGTATTACAGGTGATAATTGGGGAAACTGTCTTGGTAATGGGTGAGAAAGTTCAAAGTCTTGTTAAGTCCTTGTTGGCAAGTGTCGAATTTTAACATAAATGACAGTTCAGAGGATTCCCTTTCAAGTGCAGATGTAAAAGGTCTTTGTAGCAGAATGCAGGTGGCTAAGTCATTTAGAGAGTGTCCTTTCTGGTTAAAGTGGCAAGAAACTGTTTTCTCTTTGTGATCTTGTCTGATATCTGTTTTGTGGGCATTAATCCTTTGGCGAAGTGTCTGAGATGTTTGTCCAATGTACATAGCAGACGGACACTTTCGGCACATGATAGCATAGATTATATTTCTGGATGCGCAGGAATATGTGTTCTTGATCTTATAACTCACTTGGTTAGGTCCAATAATGGTATCAGCAGAATGAATATGTGGACAAAGCTGGCAACGGGGTTTGTTGCAAGGGAAGGTACCAGGGTTGGTATTAGTGTGGTATGTCCTGTGGTGGTTGGTAAGAATCATCTTGAGGTTAGGTGGTTGTCTATAGGAGAGAAAACTGAGTGTGTGTGTGTGTGGGGGGGGGGATCCTCTTCACACATGCCTATACTATGTTTTGTGGTGCTGGGACTCTAAAGATGAAAGGTACCCACAGGGGAAAGAAACAGACTGTGTGTGTATGGGGAGTCAGAGACAACTCAAATAGGCCAGGCAACATACCACATATGGTAGGTAGCTGAGGGAGTGTGCTATGACACAGTGCAATACACTATAGTAGAGAATGTGACCAGACAATCCTACACATTGTCGGGGGGGGGGGGGGGGGGAGGAGGGGGGAGGTTATGGCTACTGATTTGACCTTCCTCTATTTCTGGGTGACCGTTTTAAGATATGTTGGAAAATGTGGCTAGTCAGCAGGCAGATTGTCTTTGTGTAATATTGAACATCCTTCATCTTTTGTGAGATAGGGGCTATAAATCTGCCATCATAGCTCTCTTCTGATCTATAAAAGTCTCTGTTTCCCATTCTCCTCTATTAAAGTGCAGATGTCCATTCAATGTCAAATCTAACAACTAGATCAAAGTTGAGAGTCCCCAGAGGAACTGGTCACCTAATAAATAATTGAAACAGGTGGGCTGCTTACCGTAATAGTTCTCCTTATGGCAAACAGGGTCTTGCACTCACTGCTACTGCTGGATTCTGATTAGGCTTTAGCATTACCTCAATACATTTAAGGATTCCTGGACCCTGATTCTGAACATCATCATGTTGAGCATTAATTGGCACAGTTTCCTTAGCATTTGTGTTTAGTGCTACATGAGGAATATCATTTCTCTCTCATCCAGCTGTCATCATACTGTGCATCAATTAAGGCAACATCATTTTCTCTGATCTTGACAAATACCATCTTGCCTTGCTCATTTCCATTCAAAATGCTTCGGCATAGGTCATTTCTTTTGGCCATTGCTTTGACCACATCATTCCTATCTTTGCCACTCTCCCTAAACTGCTGAGCTTTGTTTTCCATCTCCTTCATAACTCATTCCCATCCTATTTATAATCTCTCATGCATTAGTGAGATGTTGACTTCTGCAGTCTGTTGGACACTGATGCCAGCCTTCATTCCAGGCTTGTTGAAATTTTCAAGCAAGTACCTTCATACTTTCCTTGGGGCTACTTCTCATGCTTGCAGAATTTCCTCTGCCCCAGTAAACATTCTCATAACTACCACATGATCCTTTGAATCTTTCTTGAAGCTCCTCCTGTGCTATGAAGCCTAGAGGAAAAAAAAGTGGCCACTGTTAGGCCACTGTTATGCTGAAACCACTGTCTATCACTCAAGTCAATATTGTCTCATTGATTTTTGTATTGCCCCATCTGCCTGTACCTATCAGTTGTGTATTTTCTCATTCTTACATTGTAAACTCTTTGGGGGTAGGAACTCTCTGTTTTTTCTGTAGTTTTACAGCAGCTGGTCCATGACTAAGGCTTTTAGACGGTATGTTAATATTATTACTAACACTAATGAATAATATCTGGGGACAGTTCTTTGTTTTCTTCCATGTGACGTCTGTTGGATAGACATAGTGCATCATCACAGACACTGGAATAAACTTCAGTTTTCTAGGGAGCCAAAATAAATCTCCATCTGCAAGAGAAGCCCTGAAGAATCATTCTGTTGTATTTTTGTTTGTTTGTTTCAGGTTATAGCATGTACACTAGTTTAATTTGCTTTTCCACATTGTCGACCATGGGTTCCCAGCTTCATGTCAATTTATTTTTATCCTTAATGAACGGTATTTATAGGAGGTAGAGAAAGGCTCTGGCAGAGAGGGAAGAACTGTGAAAAGGATCTAGAGGCCCCCTATAGAAAGGCCTTTCCCTGCTGCCTCAGCCTTTCTCTGGAGTCTTTCACATGCAGTGGAGAAAGGCTCTAGCAGATGATAGATAGCAGGATATTACACTGCTAAAAAAATAGCAGCATAGATATGTATATGTAGACAGCCCAGGTAGGGTATACACCCTAGGGCTATGTCTGCACTGCAGGCTTCGGGTATGTCTACACTACCCCGCTAGTTCGAACTAGCAGGGGTAATGTAGTCATCCGCAGTTGCAAATGAAGCCCGGGATTTGAATTTCCCGAGCTTCATTTGCATGAAGCTGGCCGGCGCCATTTTTAAATGCCGGCTAGGTCGGACCCCGTGCCGCGCGGCTACACGCGGCATGGACTAGTTAGTTCGGACTAGGCTTCTAATCCGAACTTGCTGTACACCTCGTTCCACGTACCTAGCCGACCTAGCCAGCATTTAACAATGGCGCCGGCCGGCTTCATGCAAATGAAGCTCAGGAAATTCAAATCTCGGGCTTCATTTGCAATTGCGGATGACTACATTACCCCCGCGAGTTCGAACTAGCAGGGTAGTGTAGACATACCCTTCTTGTGCAAGAACTTTTTGCGCAAGAGTACTTGCACAAAAGTTCTTGCTCAAGAGCGCGTCCACACTGCCATGTGCCTTTGTGCAAGAGACGAAGTAGGTCTTTGCCCATTAAAGCTTATGCTCCTATAAATCTGTTAGTCTATAAGGTGCCACAGGACTCCTCATCACTTTTTTAGATTCAGACTAACATGGCTACCCCTTTGATACATGGCAGTGTGGATGCTCTCTTACGCAAGAAAGCTCTGATGGCCATTTTAGCCAGAGGGCTTTCTTGCACAAGAAACCCTTGTTCCTGTCCACACTAGCCTTTCTGCTCAAGAGCTCTTGCACAAAAAGGCTTATTCCTCATGGAGAGAGGAATAACTCCGGTGCAAAAAGCAAAGCCCTCTCTTCTGACGATCTACTGTAAACTTACTTGCACAAGAATGTGCTTGTAGTGTGGACGTTCAGCAAGTTTTTGCACAAGAACGGCTGTTCTTGCGCAAGAAACCTGCAGTGTAGACATAGCCTAGGAGTTCAGGAATGTTTCTGCTTACTTAAGCAGTGTCTCACTATCTACACTGCTATTTATACCTATGTTAGCTAAATGTACAATGTAGACCCACTTTTATAGTCAGCTTTTCCATCAGTGCTCTCTCTCGCTCTCTCTCTTTGGAAATGTATAAATTCTTGATTCACTCATCCCACTGTTTATTGTTACGGCTGGGCTTTGCAGTTATCTGCATATGAGTTTTTTGGCACAGTTTTGATGCTTAGCAGCTGGGTGACTTGTAGATTTGATTCTCCAACACAACTCATCAGGGAAAAAAGCTGCTGCTCACTCGCTGGGAAGCACTAGCAGAAACCAGGTGCATTGTTGTACATACAACAGTAGGCATGAAATAGTGTTCTTACATACTTGCATCAGGCAGCCCGCTTCTGATACTGCAATCCAGGCAATTTTACTCTGGTTAAGTATTTCAGCCCAAGGGTAACCCAGCTGAACAAGAGAACTGAGGTGCTCAGATTCAAGAATAGATGGATAGTAGTACAAATTCCAAAAAGAAGTAGAGATAAATAGATTGATTTGAGACAGCTCAACTGTTAACTGAGGTGCAAAATTAATCCTTTGGCCACTGAGAGAACCCTTAAGTGGTTTATATAGTTCAGAGGTGGCTGACTTAATGAACTGGGAACACAGCACTTTTGTAATAACTTATTCTTTTTAGGGAATCTCTGCTCTAGCTCAAGGCCTTAGATAAAGAGCTACGTTCAGAAGCAGAAACTTTTCAGAAACTATTTATTTGGTGTCAATTCAAGCTCACTCAAGAATTGTTGGCTCTGCAGCTTCAGGATTAAAGCCCTTTCCTCCCTGGATCTAGACCCAGTGCCAGAGAAACATGAAGCATTTATATGAAACAAAACTATTTCCATTTTTAGATTTTGTAGCCCTGTTCTACAATTACCCATTGGGTTTAAGAATAGGGGCTATATTGCTAGCTTTAGGGTCAGTACCCATGGGCCCTGCCAATGTATATGTGTACAAGTTGCATGTTGGCCTAGTGGTGTGTTCTAGCTTATGCACTCCACTCCATCATCATCATCATCATCAACAACCATGGGCTCAGCGCCCGTTGGTGTCTGATGCCTCCCTCACTATTTCCTTCCATCTTTCCCTGTCCAGTGTGGAGTGGCTTAGCTCCTCTCCAATCTACTATATCATTTACCCATTCTCTGGGGGGTCTTTTGGACCATCCATTATGCTGAATACCGGGGTCTTAACTTTTCGCTCATCGTTCATTCTCAACCTGGCATTAAAAGGGAACACAACAAGTATCTTGGTATGAGATCATTGCATATTTTTCCTGGACACCTTTTTTTTAAATATCAACACACGTAAAAGAAGTCTCTGGTTACCACCACCTGAGTGACATTCAAGTATATTTAGGGCTGGAGCTCTCAACTTTTACTGTAGAAAACATGGCAAGAACCCAGATAATTTGATTTAAAAGTGGCTATTATTTCACAGCTGTATGATATACCTGCTGGATTGTACTGTTGATAAGATGATATCCCTTTTGTTAGGTTCTAAAAGCGGTCTCTTTCCCTGAAACATTAAGATCAGTGGGTGGACGATTGGTGTTTATTGTTTTTCCTGGTAGGGTGTCTCTGACATTCACTCAGCAGAGACCTCAGAAAAAGCAGAGCGCCATTTTCATGTAACAGGAACATAATAAATTAGACAAGCAATCCACTCCACAAGGGATGAGCACTTTTGAAGCTCACAATCCATAAATCTTTTCCATTGTGTTTGTCAGCAGTCATTTTTAAGGTCTGCTTTCTCTGTTCACAGGTTGAGGGTATTAGTTGCCTCTCAGCCATGCAGAAGATGTCATTGTGACTTATCCTTCTGTGTCATTGAATGTCATCACTCATGGCTTTCTCATGCAAACGGGAGCATAATAATCCTCCACTAAGTGTGATTTCAGTAACCAAAATGGAAGATGATCATCAAGCACATGCATACCCCTCCCCCCACTCATACATTGGCTATGTCTAGACTGCAGGCTTCTTTCGGAAAAAGCTTTTCAGGAAGAGATCTTCTGAAAAAACTTCTTCCGAAAGAGAGCATCTACACAGCAAAAGCACATCGAAAAAGCAATCTGCTTTTTCAAAAGATAGTGTCCACACTGAATGGATGCAAAGTGTTTGCTCTGAAACTATAACACCCCTTCATCCTGTGGCAACCTCCTTATCAAGGTGCATGCACACCCTGTCCTATGAGGACAAAGGCACAGGAGTGTGTGGATGCCACTTACACTGCTGTTGGTCTGCAGGTGACTTGAATCATTCCAGCACCTCAATGCAGTGTGGCCTAATGACCAAAGTCAGTGGAATAGCCCTTGGGTTACAGGACAGCAGGGCCTAATGGGAAGAGGCAAAGGGGTTGGGACAGCAGCCCCAGTAGAGCCCAGCCCACCCTACTGCACCGGACCCCAACCCAAGGCCCTGTCAGTGGGGGAGTGATCCAGCACTCAGTTAGCAGGGAATCTCACCCCAACATTCTGAGCCAACTCAGGTGGGAGATACCACTCACACACTCTCCCTTGGTCACTTCCTACCAGATTTGGCATTCGAGTGATCAATGTGGTTTCAGGGTCCTCAGGCTCCACAGCACCAGTCTTCCCCTGAATCTACAACAGCTCTGGAGGCTCAATGCAGTTTCCCAGGTCTTTGGCTCCTGTTGTCTGAGCCTCAAGTTGGTTTACCTCTGTTGCTCCTGTAGCAGATCCTTCTTCTCCAGCGTCCAGCCCAGACCGAGCTGAGCTGCTCCCTTTTATATTGTCCCAGCACTTGGAGCATGCCCAGTCTGGCTGGAGAGGTGGGATTTCCTCCACCCACATGGTTTTAATCCCTTCTATCCCCATAAGGGTGTGCACTCCACCACACTACAGCTAACAAAAGAAGGCTTATAGACACCAGACACCCATTGTGGAACATCAGAAGAGAAAGAAGGCCAAAATGTCTAACTTGTTTCTTTTTCTTAGGTAATGAATCTTTACTTTAATACATTATAGGATGGGCTCTAAGCATTTTCATTGTTATAGGATTTAAAGGTGCAATTGGTCCAAGATAAGTGACAATCCTTTCAGACTGACTGGGAGTAACCTGAACATTGTTGAAACAAAAGACAGGACTAGCACTTTAAAGACTAACAAGATGGTTTATTAGGTGATGAGCTTTCGTGGGCCAGACCCACTTCCTCAGATCAAATTGTGGAAGAAAATTGGCATGACCATATATACCAAAGGGATACAATTTTATGTATGGTCATGGCAATTTTCTTCTACAATTTGATCTGAGGAAGTGGGTCTGGCCTACAAAAGCTCATCACCTAATAAACCATCTTGTTAGTCTTTAAAGTGCTACATAGTCCTGTCTTTTGTTTCAGCAAGACCAGACTAAGACGGCTACATCTCTATTACTACTCTACCTGAACATTGTTGTGATTTTTGGTGTAAAGAGGGACCATCTACTGAAAAGACAAACTTACCTAAATGACACAATGGATTGGAGTACACAAAGGAACTTTCTATAACTCCATGTACAGGCTGTTGTAGTGGTGGGTGAAATCTAAATACACAACTCACAGCCAAGATGGGGTGATCTCCCTACCTCTTAAATGTCTGGTCTGGGTTTGGTATTCATGTTCCTGACCCAGACAGTTCAACAGTATGTATTCCTGAAAGACTTCTTGTCATGATCTGAAGCTTTCAGGAAGATTGTCTAACCTATGCTTTTAAGGGGTTATTGGCAGTAAACTAACACCTCAATCTTCAGCTAGTTCAAGAACAATATTATAATCTAATGTAGGAAGCATTCATTTTTCATTTCATTACCTCATTGAGCCACTTACGGTTCATGAAGATTCTCACTCTGATTCTTTTTTTTTTTGGCCGGGGGAATATTGGCACATACTGATCCATCAGCTCAGAAATGTCTCCTAAGACGCTCACAATTTATTATTCCTTCCTCCATTTTCAGACGAATTAGAATGGTCTCGATAAGTTTTGGAACAATAGGGAATAGAATTAGCCTCAAGATCAATTGGAACTGCCTTACACTTGAACAAACTAACATCCCTGAAAAGTTCTAGATTTACTTCCTTCACATAAAATGAGGTCTTTTATTCATGTGTACTCAGTATGATGCAATACCAATTACAGTCATTTTGTCAACAAAAATTAAAACATGCAGTGCAGCAGTGATAGCACCCCTTCTATATGGGTATGAAAGACAGAGTTTACTGCAAATAGATCAAGCAAACTGAAAAAAATCACATGTGCTGTTTTCACTGTATTTGGATGGGCTATTGGCAGGACAAAGGGGACATGTACACTGCAAAAAATGATCTTGAGTCTCAGAGTCCAGCCTCCAGCCTGAGTGAGCACATCTGCACTGGTATTTTTAGCCCCATACAATAAGCCCTGCAAACCCAAGTGTGTTAACCTGTTCTGTGACTCATTGTTGTGAGATTTTTGCTTCAGAGAAAGCATACCCCAAATGTTAAACATTAGCTATCCTTGGAATAGTAAGATGTACCAGTACAGAGGCAATAATTATTAAAGTTGAGCTCTGTTGGGCATGTCATGTGATCAACAGATACAGGACAGTTTTGGGGGGTCTTTGGTGAGAAGAAATGCAGAAAGCACAGGAAGGAGAGCCTGCATTAATGCCTCAAAGACACCTTTCAGCATAATCACAATTTGTGGCATTAATATTGATAACTTTGAAGACACACCCAGGCTGTGTCTACATTGGCATCCCTTCCGGAAAAGGGATGCTAATGTAGACTTTGGAATAGGCAAATCCGTGGGGGATTTAAATATCCCCCGCGGCATTTGCATTAACATGGCTGCCGCATTTTTCCGGCTTGGGGAAAAGCCGGAGAACAGCACCAGTCTAGACGTTATTCTCCGGAAAATAAACCCTTTTCCGGAGGATTTCTTATTCCTACTTTCAAGCCGGAAAAAAGCGGCAGCCATGTTAATGCAAATGCCGCGGGGGATATTTAAATCCCCCGCGGATTTGCATATTCCAACATGCTACATTAGCATCCCTTTTCCGGAAGGGATGCCAGTGTAGACGTAGCCCACGTGACAGTCCTGCATGGAGAGCTGTCATCAATAATGGCAGTAAACATTTTGAGAAACACAAAGAACTGATTGATAAAAAGGCCTAGCATCACAGAAAGTCTTTAGCTGAAGCCTGCATGTTATTATGAGACATCTTGCCCTTGCTCCTCAAGGATCAGATTATAGAGCCACAAGCAAGACACTGTGATGTCATTGTCAAATATGATGGACAGCAATAGAAATTTTCTAAAACTTTATTATATCAAGAATCCCAGGGCTCAGACAAACTACTACACCGGCAGTTCTCAAACTATGGGTTGGGACCCCAAAGTTGTATGAGGTCACCAAGGATGGAGTTAGATGTGCTGGGTCCTAGGCCCAAAGCCCAGAGCCCACTACCTGGGACTGAAACCAAATCCTAAGGCTCAGGTTAAAGGGTCCTGCCTAGGGCTGAAGCCCTTGAGCTCTGCCTTTGGCTCTCCTGCCTGGGGCCGCACACTTGGGCAGCTTTAGGTTTCAGTCCCCACCCCTTCTTGGGATGGTTCAGTAATTTTTGTTGTCAGAAGGGGTTGCAGCACAATGAAGTTGGAGAACCCCTCCCCTCCAGCATGTAACAATGCAGACACCTGATGTGATAACTTGATTCTTTATCTGTTGGTGCTTCACTGGTCAGACTCTTGCATCCCCTAATAAAACAATAAAAGAAGAGAGCTCTGCAATAATTACAAAAGGCCAGTTTCTGCAATCTTACCATTCCTGGGTAGAATTTACTCACATACATAGTCCAGTTGGTTTCAATGAGACAATTTGGTGCTAATGAACATGAGTAAGGATTGCAGAATCTGGCCTTCACTCTTTTCTCTCTATTCAGTGTAATAGTATCTGTGCTTTCCACCTAGTGGTAGCATTTCAGTCATCAACTAATAGAATACAGACTGGAAAAGACTATTGTGATTTCGGTGAAGGCCTTCCAAGGGGAGTAGTGTCGGGGGAGAGGGACAAGAAAACCTATCCAGCCTCAAGACTTAGCTTGATATGTTTTGGGGGCACAGTATGATGGGACTGCCTACAATGATATGTGACCGACTGGTGACTGGAAGTAGCAAAAATCTCCAACAGCTGGAGCTGGGGCACTAGATGGGGATGACTGATTTACTGCAAAGAACTATTTCCCAGATATCTTCCTGATGGGTCTTGCTGAAATGCCTAGGGTCTATCTGATCATCATATTTGGAGTTGGGAAGGAATTCTTCCTGGGATCAGGTTGGCAAAGACCATGGGGTGGGGGCTTGCTGTCCTCCAGCATGGGGTATGGGCAACTTGCAGGTTCAAGATTATGGAAATGGTAAATTACTTGTAACTTGAAGTCTTTAAATCTCAATTTGAGAACTTTAGTAACTTAGCCAGAGGCCAGGTGGTTTATTACAGAAGTAGCTTGGTGAGGTTCTATGGTCTGCCATCTGCAGACTAGATGATCATGATGGACCCTTCTAATCTTAAAGCTTACGAGTCTAAGTGATCATCTCGTATGACATATTGTGTAATATAGGCAATAGAGTTTCCCCAAAATACTTCCTAGAGCATAAATCCTTCCATTTGCATTCTTTATCCAGCATGCATTGGACTTCCTGCAAGATAGTTGCTAAGTCCTTTTGCTATCATGCAAAGATTTATGAATTACTATTGTGCTTGCTTTAAGGTTTGTTAGAGCCAAAGGAGCATTACTCTCCCTGTTCCTGTTGCATATTAGAGGACAAGGCAATAGATGCTTGTCCTCCTTACTTCTCTCACGCGTCATTGGGCAGAACTGGAGTCTGGGGATAGTGACCTTTATCAAGTGCCTCAACAAGCAGCAGAAGATGTGTGGTACAAACGCCCTATGCCCTCTGAAGATTTAAAGCATGCAGATACCTACCAAGAAGCAGGTACTAGACCACTGACTCTTCCACAAATGACATTGGCAATAAGGATGCAAGTATCTCGTAGGTTCTGGAAAAGGGAGAGCTGAGAGAATAAGGAGGTGTGTGTTCCCTTTGGGGATCTGGATTCCATACAACATGCACTGTCAAAAACCTGCTGGAACTGGCCCTATGGGCTTTGCAGGGACCAATTAATTTACACTTCCTGAATCAAGCCCTGTAGCATTCATTCAGTTGTGTTTCCTACAGGCATATCCACTTGGGCCTAAAGTTTGAAAAGCAGCTGCTGATCTTGGTCCTTTGGGTTTTGTGCCCAGCTTGAGCATGATTTTCATGTTCTCTGAATATCAGTAAATCTCACCGTCCTGGAGTTGAGTACTTAACACCTCTGAAAAGACCAGTTAAAGGTGTCTCAAGCTGAAAAAACAAATCAGTGATCACTTTTTCACTTTTCAGATTTAAGCCTACATATCAATTAAAGAGCTATTTGGAAGAATTATGAATATTCAGGTCAATAGGACTGGATTATTTGCCCTATATTAATATAGTAATGATTCTGTGTATAGTGCATATTGAACTTTCTACAGCAGAAATATTTCTAAATGTAGAAAATATCTCCTTCTACAGGCTACCAGTTCTGCAATGTTTAGATTCCAAAAATTCTTCTGTGAAAGAAAAATGAGCTACACAAGTGAGTTAAAGCACTTTTACCATTTCTCCATCAGGTGTAAGTGATCTTTCTTTCAGCGCAAACATTTTCTGCCTCACATAAACTGCAAATCAGAGTTCAGCACACAGAAGATTCATTAGTTCAAAATCTCTTGGCTGGTAAACACTGTAAACCACTGAATTTCACTTGTATAAAATTCTTATTAATGAAAGTACCTACATAGATTATTCCTTTACAGCCAATTATCTAAAATTTATGGCAACAGTTTATCAGAGCATTGTATAGTTTAGTTCTGTCTATGCAGAGCAATAATATGGATTTAATTAATCAGATCTCATTAATGAATTGGAATATAACATGTCAATGTAAGGGTTGTAGTCTCCTACAGAAAATTAACAGTTTTCTTAATAGTCTTTGCTAATTAGCATTGAGATACTGGTGTTTAATATATGATAAGCAATTTTTTTTTAAATGAAGCTGTTAAAGCTATTGGAGTCACATTTTATTATGATGATTTAGTATCATACAAACGGCACGTTCAGTTTCTGAAAAGTTGTGATCTATTATAGCATAGGAGGAGTAGGCCCCAAGAGTCCTTGTTCTCATCTCTTCTCTGACATTAACTTCTTTTGTGACCTTGAACAAAACAGACCAATGTATTCTAGTCATATACGTAAAGTTGGCCATCCATAATCTATATTTAGGAAACTATGCTGATGGTTTGATTTTCAAAGGTACTGATGTCCAATTAAAGCTTGGATTTAGATGCTTAGCTTTAGCCACACATATTTCAATATTTGGGGCTTTACTAGTTACTTTTTAGCTTTCTAACTCAGCACAGCCCGGCTGTGTCTACATTGGCAGGATTTTGCACAAAAGCGGCCACTTTTTCACAAAAACTTGCCACCTGTTTAAACTGGCCGCGAGTCCTTGCGCAAGAACACTGATGTTCTAATGTAAGAAATCAGTGCTTCTTGCACAAGAACTCTGATGCTCCCACCCAGAAATAAGCCCTCTTGCGCGGGTGTTCTTGCACAAGAGGCCAGTGTAGACAGGCAACATGAATTTCTTGCGCAAGAAAGCCCAATGGCTAAAATGGCCATCGGAGCTTTCTTGCGCAAGAGAGAGTCTACACTGGCACGGATGCTCTTGCGCAAAAGCACACCTCTTGCGCAAAGGTACATGCTAGTGTAGACGTTTTCTTACGCAAATACTTTAATGCAAAAACTCTTGCGTTAAAAGTATTTGCGCAAGATCTTGCCAATGTAGATGTAGCCCCCATGTTCAAGGTTGACACACAAATTTGGGAAGCATTGGATATATTTTCTTACCTTTAGTCTCGCTCTTTTTGTGTATTCCAGTGCCTAAGGAAATGCATGATTCCACTCAATTTCTGTAAATGGTGAATAGACTATGAATTCCGTACAATCTGTAGCCACTATAACATTCAGTTGTACAAGCCCTCAATGTGTCAAACTAGCTTTAATTGACCCCCGATCTATGTAGGAACTATGCTAAGATGGCAGTGTGACAAAAAACAACTGATTTTTCAGTTTACTGTCAGTTCAAAAAAATATATCCAACAACTCAACCCCCCCACTCCAAACTAACCAATCAAAAGGTTAGATTCATACACTTGCCATTGCAGGAAGAAGTGGTACTTCCTCCATTATAACTTTGACCCAGTAGAAGGCTGTGGAAGGCTTGGGTTTTGTTTCCCTGTGAGATGTAGACCTAGGCCTTCACCTTCCAAGAGTTCCCTTACCATGGGACTGAGAGGTGGAAGAGTAGTCTTCTAGCTCATTCTTTGATTTAGAAATCCTCAGCATGATCAAAGATTTTCTACATGAGGGGTCTTACTAGGTTTCTCTCCGTGTTTCAGTTCACCCATATCTAAAGTGAATCGATAATATTCATGTCAATGTAATGCTGTGATGTGTCATAAATTTGTTTAGAAAAAAAGCTTTAAGATCTTCAGATAAAAGGGCCTAGAGAATGTAAATATTACCCTTATTAAAAAGCAGCAAACAAAGGCAACTCTTTCCTAGATCTTCTTTTGGTTTAAAGCACACACTAAACATTACAAACAGAATTGCTGGCCACATTTGTGGTCCCTAAAACATTGAACAAATATATTACAGGTTTGAATGGCCTCTCTTCGTTCTCGTGAGTAATTGAATTTGCAGAATACATGGCAATGAAGTGCTGCCTAGTCGTTTCATTGAGGCCCATTGGTGTTCTATTTTTAAAAATGACTCTTCCAGTCACTTGATGATTCTGAAGAGACTTCCAGAGACTCAAGACTAGAAAAACTGAAATATCCAATTCCCTATATCTTGTTGCTACAGAGTTGATAAACATGAATTAAACAGATGGGTTGCAAGTCATATAGGCCATTCAACTTCCACCTGGCTCTTTGTAGCCTACCTTTGCTGATCTCTATTATCTCTTGGAAGAATGACAAAATACTGTTATTGCTGCTGTCATATAGACTGATGCTTTAAGTAAAGTAAGTTTCTGGTTTTGGGGGGGTTTTTTGTTTGTTTTTTTTTACTGTCCTTTCATGTGCCTTGTGCTTGATTGTCAGCTCTAATCACAACTCCTTGATGTTGTGCCTTCTGGCTGAGTGATTTGATTTTAAGCAAATTGGGCATTCATATTTATGCTTTAAACTAGATGTGGCATCTAATGTTCATGTTTTGATCACTGCTCCAGTAAACACAGATTTTTTTTCTATTTATGAGTAAGACATGGAGTTGCAAGATTGCACTTGACTTGCAAAACTACAAAATAAATCTTACAAAAATGTTGGTGTTGAATAAATTAGATACTTCACATCAAACCAGGCAGAGAAATCTTAAATGATGTATGGTTTAGAGACAAAGGGTTAAAAAGAGGAAATTATGTATGTACCATGATTTTTTTCTTTTATCACTTATCCCCATTCTATCATGATAGCTGTCATTTTCTTTGCTATTTTGTACACTTTAGACTAATGTGTCTGAATTGTAATAGAAACTGCCATACTAAGCATAGTGCTAAGTAAATGTTAAATGGGATGATATCCCTACATATTCAGATAGTCTTTCAGGTCATTCGTAAAAATTAAATCTTGATGGCTTTTTCGAAAATATAAGGTTCTTCCTAAATTGCAATAATGTTCATTGAATTATTGAGCTATCTAGACAAATATATTTCCCAGCTTTCTGATTCTAACCAGCATGTATTCCCAGATAACTTTATTTCCTTTCAGCTTTCTGCATTTTTGTCCTTTTTGCCCCCCTGGAGAGTATCCAGTATAGCATGCTGATATTGTAAGATGCTAAATAATTCTGGTTTTGAACATTACCAGTAGGTTACCACTTGGAAAGGTCATTTTCAGGTGCAAGGAGGACGTTCATGTGCCTGGCATGGCAAACCAAACTTTAATAGAGAACAAATCTCAGATGACTGAAAGTTTATGTCTACTTTGGATAAACATGCAAAACTTTGGATGCTTATCCAAGTTTTCTGTATTATATGCAAAGCTAGTTTGTAAATTCCATTAGTATATGCCATCTAACGTAACTTTGGGCGTTTTCTTCTTTTGTTTGTGATGGAATCAGGAAGTATAGCTAGGACTACAAGTATCTGCAACTGAGTTTTTCAGACAAATCACAAAATTCAGAGTTAAATTTGTAAAATAAACAAGCAAAAAAACAACTACCCTTAGCTCTGTCCTCAAATTTCCAACCAGAGTCAACCTGAGCATGATCAAGATTCTGAGTAATATCTGGAGGGGCTAAATAATTGGACTGTTCCAATCTGTGATATTCCAAATGAATGAGGAATATCATTCATTTTTGACTTATGGCTGAATGGAGCCTGGGAGAGTTTTCTCCTCTAGATTATGGAGCGAGATATAAAGGGTCATATTTGGCATGTCTTCTTGTGATGGTTGCAATGGAGTATGTTATGCATTTGAGCAAGTGGCCTTATGACATTAGCAGTAAGAGCTCTGTATCTCTTGTTTGGTAACAACTGGTACTTTCAGTATTAACCAGAACCAAGACTCCTGCAACTCCTCTACTGTGCCATTTCCAGCCACTCAGTTGTCTTATTTCTGTATTAATAGTGACAATATGGAAAATAATTTTTTTTATGCTTGAGGTCCATACAGCAAATAGGTTGCAGTGGAAGGTGTGAGGGAATTGTGGTTGACAAGGTAGAAGTGGAGCATTGATATTAAGAATTAAAGTTCTGAGGAAGAACGGCTCTTGCGCAAGAGGGGGTTTTGCGCAAAAAGGAGCCATCTACAGTGCTTGTTTTTGCGCAAAAGCCTCTTGTGCAAAAATGGCTGCTCTTTACTTATGCAAATGAAGCATGGTGATATTCCACACCACGCTTCATTTGCATATGCTTTTCCACAAGAAGGCTACAGTATAGACTATATCTATACCAGAATATCACGTAGTAACCGTGTGTGGGTTACATAGACAATATTATCAAACACAAGACAACACACCATTTAAATATATGGTTTAGTTAACAAATTTAACATATTCCACCCTCACTGAATATTCAGCCCCCCACTGAATTTCTGCACTGCTTTAAGGACTTCCTGAAACCAACAGAGAAAAAGTCTTCTTTGCTCCAGTGATAGCCATCAGTTTTCTGATGGGTTAGAAACTTTGTAGAGATCTGACAGTCCTCAAAGATTCAGATATTTTAGGAAAGCAACTCAGAATTAACTACTGAATCTTCAGGAAATTCTACTCCGAGATAATTAACTAGGATGATAGCAGAGGAAAATGCCTAGGAAGAAGGGTTTTAAGTGACTCATCTTCATAAATGTTTATGTATACATTTTCTAATCCTTAAGTCCATCCTCAAAAATCATCCAATAAGAGATTTGCTTTGGTGTTTTTGCATGATAGAGATGTAGCTCCACAATGATCCTCTTATAGGTAAACTTTAGTGGTAATGCTCATTTACTATTTATTTTTGTCATTTTAAATATTGCTAGCATAGTACCCTTCTGATCTAATGGCATAATTCATTAAAATGGGGGGGGGGGGGGGGGGAAACAGGTAGGGTACATTTCTTTCAAAGGTTCCACAAACATACCAACTTAGAGTTTCCCATCTCACAAAACCACTTTCTAATTCAGCGTAGAGATGGTCTTAGAAAAAAATTGAGGTTTATAGGAAAAGCCAAAATATAAATTGTTAGTCAAAACTCCTGCTTTGCAGTAGATCAACTGGAGCTCCATTAACAATCTACAATAGCAGATTTTTTTAAACGTAATTTTTGAGGTACAGTTTGCACATATTTCCTATGAAGGAAGAGTGCTATTGATCTTTCATGTGGGCATCTAAGAAAGGTGTTCTGAATATCTGATGCACAAAGAAAAAGGATATTGTAATACAGCCTGATATGCTGGAGGAAGTCTCCCTTAACCCCTAGCCATCCCTTTACTATAGTTATAGGAGCCATATAATTCATTGGAGCTGGCTGAAAATTCCCCTATCTTTTGACCTAGTGGAAAATTTGGATTCTTCAGCTAAATATTTTAACCAAAAACAGAACTACTTTGATTAGGAAATACAGTTGTGTGACTTTATGGTGCCTCCTGGTTCCATCTCCCTCTATAGGCTAGGCTTCCAGATTGGACTACATCTCCCATGATGCACCACAGTCTCCTATCTTGGTGAGACCAAAATGTGAGATTTCTTTATCTGCACAAGACATGTTATCCAAATCCAGCCTCTTTTTTAGCTCTTGGGTCTCTGTTGACTGTCTAAGTAATTATATCTTTAGTTTTCTCTGGTGGAAAGATACAGTGGAAACCCCAACCTCTGTGTTCCTGCAGCTTCCATTTATTGCTCCTGATCTCTGCTACGTTAGTCTGTATCGGTCTTCTCCTTTATTGTTCAGCTCCTCCCAAGTTTGACTTCTTGACCCTCTGGAGGCATGGGTTCTTCCTGCTGCCCCTTGGTTGCCATCTCTACTACTTCTACGGGATTTTCCCTCTCCCATGGCACTTCTAATGGAATCAAACACGTATCAGCTCAAGGAGAATTTTATTCAAAGCCATGATGAAAGATCCAGATTATGCTGCTTTGCATCCTTCATATAAAGATGTGGAATCCTCCTTGGTCTGTGGGATGACTGTAGCTCATCTTGTGAGAACCACGCAGTCTCTCCGGTTTAAATGAACAAAATCTCTTGGTTTGGATGCCATCCAAGAATATCTTGGGAGAAGATAGGAAGGGGTGTATGGTTGAAATGCAGTATAAACGGAAGGAGAAGGTTATTTCATGCAAAGTGCAAAATAATTAACACTAATATCTAAGGGTATGTCTACACTACAAAGTTAGTTCGAACTAACGTCCGTTAGTTCGAACTAACTTTCCTAGGCGCTACACTAGCGCTCCGTTAGTTCGAACTTAATTCGAACTAACGGAGCGCTTAGTTTGAACTAGGTAAACCTCATTTTACGAGGACTAACGCCTAGTTCGAACTAGCTAGTTCGAATTAAGGGCTGTGTAGACCCTTAATTCGAACTAGTGGGAGTCTAAGGCTTCCCAGGTTTCCCTGGTGGCCACTCTGGCCAACACCAGGGAAACTCTATTGCCCCCCTCCCGGCCCCGGAGCCCTTAAAGGGCCACGGCTGGCTACTCACTTTGTGCCAGTTGCAAGGCTGCAAGCACCCGTGCCTGCACAGCCTGCACCTGCCACAGGATGAGCCAGCCATCCGAGGGCTCCCAGCCCTCCACTGCTCCCCAGGACCAGCCTGGCGGCTCCCAGGAGCCTGCCCGGGGGCGCAAAAGGCGGGCGCCCACCTGGTCAAGTGCGGAGATCGTGGACCTCATCGAGGTTTGGGGGGAAGCCTCCAATGTCCACGATCTCCGCACTAGCCACCGGAACGCGGCTGTCTACGGCCGCATGGCTGCCAGCCTGGCCGCCAGGGGCCACCAGCGCAGCCGGGAGCAGGTGCGCTGCAAAATAAAGGACTTGTGGCAGTCCTACTCCCGGGCCTGCCTGCCAGGGGCCGACCCGGAGGCCTGCCCCCACTTCCATGCCCTGGACCGCATCCTGGGGGCTCATGCCATCCCTGCCCCCCGGGACGTGATTGACCCCGGGGCAGAGGGACCGCTCCTGGACACGGAAGAGGAGGAAGAGGGCTCTGAGAGCCAGGAGCCTGCTGCCAGCCTGCCCAGGACCCGGGACCCCTGAGGCACACCACAGACCCGCTCGCCTGTGTCGTCTGAGGCCGGGGAGGCGTCCACCTGTGAGTACCCTCGTGTTCCCCTTATGTGTACGGGGGGCTGGGGCGAGAGGGAGCCCCGGGACCGTGCGCCTGGGCTTTGCCCACCACGGAGCAGCAGCTGGGGATCCTGCAGGGGCCCTGGCCTTGCAGAGGGGAGCTGGGTTTCACACACCTGGGCCCCTGGGGTAATTGACCGCTGGTCTTCTTGCACCACAGCCGCAGCACCTGGGCCTGCAGGGCGCACCACCCTGCCTGCAGCAGCTGTCCGTGCCCAGGCAAGCAGGACAGCCAGGAACCAGGAGGACTACCAGAGGCGGCACCTCCGGTTCCTGGATCGACAGCTCCGTCTCCAGGACCACTGGGTCCAGGAGGACCTCAGGCTGCACCGGAGGAGTCTGGAGGCCCTGGAGGAGCAGGGCCGTGCTCTGCGAGGCCACCTCCAGAGCCTGCTGGACCGCTTCCCATTTCCTCCTCCCCCTGCTCCCCCTCTTGCTCCCCCTGCTCCCGCTCCTGCTTCCTCCACACCCCCTGTCCCTCCTGCCCCCCCCTCCACAACCATTCCCCACCGACGCCCCCGGACCCGCAGTGTGGCGAGACGGGAGAGGCAGCCGGACTCCCACCCCTGATCTTTCCTTTCCCTTCCTCCCTTCCCTCCCCTCCCCTTCCCTTCCAGCTCCCTCATCCCAGGTTTCCCCCTCCCCTCTCTCACCCTCATTCCTCCCTTCCTGCACCCAGTTATGTTAAATAAACAGACGTTTTTGTTTCAAAAACAGGTGTCTTTATTGTACAGTAGATAGGGAGGGGAAAGGGGAAGGGGGGTAGGGTGGAAGAAGGCCCCAGTGGGGCATGCAGGGAGAGGTCAGTCCTCCTCCTCCTCCACCAGGAAGCTCTCCCGCAGGGCTTCCCGGATCCGGACGGCCCCCCGCTGGGCTTCCCGGATGGCGGTGGTGCGGGGCTGACCGTAGTGTCCAGCCATGCGGTCAGCCTCAGCCATCCAGGCTGGCAGGAAAGCCTCCCCCTTTCGCTCACACAAATTGTGGAGCACACAACATGCCGCCACAACGGGAGGGATGTTGTGCTCGGCCAGGTCCAGACGGGTGAGGAGGCATCGAAAGCGGGCTTTCAGTCGCCCGAAGGCCCCCTCCACCACGATGCGGGCCCTGGTCAGCCTGGCATTGAAGGCCTGGTGGGAGGGATTGAGGTGCCCCGTGTAGGGCTTCATGAGCCAGGGCTGCAGTGGGTAGGCGGCATCCCCCACCAGGCACACGGGCATGTCCACGTCCCCGACCCTGATGTGGCGGTCGGGGAAGAAGGTCCCGTCCTGCAGCCGCTGGCACACGGAGGAGTTGCGGTACACCCGTGCGTCGTGTGCTTTGCCGGACCAGCCCACATTAATGTCCGTGAACTGTCCCCGGTGGTCACACACGGCCTGCAGGATCACAGAGAAGTACCCCTTTCTGTTGACGTACCGGGACGCCTGGTGTTCCGGGGCACGGATGGGGATGTGCGTCCCGTCGATGGCCCCCCCGCAGCTGGGGAAGCCGAGGGCGCCGAATCCCCGGATGACAGCGTCCGGGTCGGCGAGGCAGACCACCCTGCAGAGCAGCACCCGGTTGATGGCCTTGACCACCTGCGGAGAGAGACACAGCAAAGCGCCAATCAGTGAGGCGCCTGGGTGGCTGGGAGCGTGCGTGTCCTGGCAGTGCCCCGCGCCCCACTCCCGGAAGCAACCCCCCTGGCGGTGTGTAGTACGGCCGGGACAGCCCGACCCCTCCGGTGCGGGGCGCTTTTGCCTCCTCCCGCCCCCCCTTTGTCCCTGGGGCGGCCCATCCCCTCCTCGCAGCCCCCCTCCCCCCCGGCTCGGTGGCCTACGAGTGCCTTACCTGCATGAGCACCGCTCTGACGGTGGATCTCCCCATGCTGAACTGGTTCCCGATGGATCGGTAGCTGTCTGGCGTGGAGAGCTTCCAGAGGGCGATGCCACCTGCTTCTGGAGGGGGATGGCGGGTCTCATGCGAGTGTCCCTTCTTTGCAGGGCAGGGGCGAGCCACTCGCAGAGCTCCAGGAAGGTGTCCCTCCTCATCCTGAAGTTCTGGGTCCACTGTCGGTCTTCCCAGCGCTCCAGGATGATGCGGTCCCACCAGTCGCTGCTGGTGTCCAGACGCCAGATGCGGCGGGGCACGCCGGTGCCGGGGCGCTGCCGCGGCTCCTCCACGGCCCCCAGGGCGGCCAGGTGGAGAGGCAGGGGGCTGATGTTCCCCAGGTGGTGCCAGGCAGCCTCGAGCCATTGCTGGCAGGCTTGCAGCAGCAAGTCCAGAAAGTGCACCAGAAGGTGCAGGGCGAGCTGTGGCTCCATGTTGCCACCTGCGGCGGCCCCCCCGAAGGGAAGCACCAACACAGATGGGCACAGAGACCGACGCTTTGCTGTCCCTTGGCGAGGTTGGCAAGCAAGCAGGAAAAGCTGAGAACCGGCTGTCCAGGGGGGTCCCTTTAAGCACGAGCCTCAGATAGCCTCAGACAGCAGCCACACAAAGCAACTACTGACCTGATGCCCTGCCAGAACCTGTTTCAGCTGCCCTTAAATGCCCCTTGTGTCCAATCAGTGTGGACGCGCTAGTTCGAATTAGCAAAACGCTAATTCGAACTAGTTTTTAGTTCTAGACGCGTTAGTCCGAATTAGCTTAGTTCGAATTAACTAATTCGAACTAAGTTAGTTCGAACTAGCGCTGTAGTGTAGACATACCCTAACACTTTTCCATAATATTAAGAAAACCTGTGGGAAGTGTCATGACTTGAGGATTTAAAAGCAAAATACTAATTTGAGAGGGAAACAATGCATGGGACACCAGGAGGGAATAAATGTTGAGCAGCAATACAAGACACAGCAGTATTGCATTTCTTCCATTCTAATCTTGCTAAAATGATGTTATCATGACAGAAGAAAATTGGCTTTGTGTGAAAGGGGGACACTTCGGCCAGACAGAATGGGAATCAGAGATTTGGGAACAGTCTACAGGCTTCTTTTGTGTATATAAAGATGCTAGGTTGTAGGATTGGTTACATTCCATTGTTTTCAGAGGTATCGCATTTGCTTGCTCTAGAGCTAAATGTAGCCAGATGTGTGGATTAACAGAAACATTGAATCTAAACCGCTTCTCCCACCAAAGTCTGGCCAAGACTAGACCTCAACTTGAATCTTGTCTCTTTATTTATAAATAGGCTTAGAAGGAATAGATTTATAATAGTAAATGTTTATTTCACTGTGCACACAAAACAAACATTTCTTTTGGTAATACTGTAATCACAATGAACTGAAAAGCAAAGAAAGAAAAGCGACACCTGAGAACTTCAGAACTTGATGTAATATTTACTTTTGTATATTTTGCCTTATGGTGCTGATAATTTGTGTTTTAATAATTATGAAGCTTTAACTTTTTAATCTTAACATCTATTGTCATTAAATTACTGACTGACCCCCCATTGTCTGATATTGCCTCCCACAACTGTGAAAGTTGAAATGTACAAATAAGTAAGAGTGTTTAGAAATAATCTGTAAGAATGAATTCTGCCAAGGCTATAACAGGAAAATGCATCAGAACATCAAACCTCCCTGACTTTGGGGAATGGTCTGCCAGAGGCTCCTGTATTCCCCCAGGTGATCCAGCAAAACACCCACTAGAGGCTGTAGGCTTCTCTGAGCATCACTTGAGTGGAAACCCATGTCTCACTCCCTTCTGACCAAGGTATTTCCAGGCTGCACATTCCTCTTTTACTTTTATACCTCAACAAGAGATACAACTTTCCAGCCATATGAGAACATGATTGGTAATAATCACATTTGTTACTCTGTGGGGTAACAAAGTCCTACCTGACCAGATAGCCATATGCCAACACAAGCAGTCTTTTTGTCCCAAATCCTAGCCCTATGTCACTTTGCCAGTAGCTGGCAGGGGAATCCAGAATCTCCTGCTATTCTGGATTTCAGCCAAGTATCCTATGACTAGCAACCTAGGTCTGCTCAGTCTCAGACCCTGTGGTTATTTTCTTGGGCTTTTTCCTACTCAGTATTTCCTTGCCTATCCCTGGATTTACCACAGCTCCCTGGGACTAACACCCTTCCAGGTTACTTGTAAAACTCCCAAGTCCAGGGCAGGACCCCAGGACTTACTCCCCACCTAAATCAACTCCGTGTGCCTAGCCAGCTTCCTTGAGGGAGTAACTATTGACCTCATCTCTGCAATTTCTTTTGGCTCTTGCGTCCTGGCTTTATCTTGCTATTCAGGCTCCTCACCCCATTGTGCTTTATCTGCCATTAGGCCATATCCATCCCTGGTTCCCCTTTAGAGGCGGCATCTAGGGCAGGGGTGGGCAATAATTTTTGTAAGGGGTCCACTTCACCAACTGTGGTAGTGGCCCCAGGCCGACTATGCCAAGGAAGGATACAGAGCCTCAGGCGGAGGGAGCAGGGCCTAGAGCAGAAGGGGCAGTTCCCTCTAGGCCCTGCTTGCCCAGGGTAGGGGAGAGGAGACGTCATGCACTCCCCCACGGGGTGAGGGAACACATGAAATCTCTTGGCCCCCACCTCGTCCTGCCAGGGGTGCATAGTACCCAGAGGAAACTGCCAGCCATTTTGAACAGCTGGCGGTTTCCTGGTGGGGTAGGAGACTTCGCATGCACCCCTGCCAAGCCATTTGATCCGTCTCGTGTTCCCACTGCCAAGCCCCAGCCCTCAGGCCAATCTGGGCCTGGGGGCGGGGGAGCTCCTGAAGTCTCTCACCTCCCCACCCTGCCAGGGGTTCACGGCTGCTAGAGGGAACTGCCAACTTTTTGACCAGCTGGTGGGTCCCTCTCGGTGCTGTACATCCCTGACAGGGGGAGGAGACTTCATACGCTCGTCCACTCCCAGGCTTTGATTGACCTGAGGGCTGGGGCTCAGAGGTATGGGCCACGAGCTGGATCAAATGGCTTAGCATGCCGGATCCAGCCCAGAGGATGCATCTTGCCCACCCCTGATCTAGGGTTAATTATCACCTGGCCCAAATTCACCCACTCAGGGCTTGTGCAGGATAGACATCCCATCACACTCCTAAGTAGCATGACTTAATTTTGCTTTCCCTCTTCTTCATATTATGCCCATAATTAATAGCTAGTTTACATATTTTCCTCACATTTCTGCTTCCAGTTCAATTCTCCCTCGGGTTTCAAACCTTTCACTAAATCTTCCAGTCAGCCACACAGGGGTTTCCATATTCTTGTATTATGTTCCTCTGAATAAGAAGAACAACGCAAATATGATTCATATCATATGGATAAATGGTGTACGAGATACTGGCCAAATTCTTCAGTTCTCACTCAATCCTTAGGCAGGCAAAACTGCCCTTTTCCTGAGGAGCTGTGCCTGAATAAAGACCATAAGATTTGGCCCGAGGTGTGCATATGGAATGGATGTTTCCTAGATTATCTTAGTTTACCTCGCTTAAAAAATATCAGGAACAAATTGCTATGCAGACGTACTAGCACCACCTCTTCCAACTGAGCACAGCCCTGGAAAAAACTTGCACTCTGTGTAGGTTGGGATTGCTCTGCCGGCTTGAGAGTGAGCTTAGAATCTTGACTCCTGGTGCAGCTGCTTCTTTTGGTGGTAATTCCTAGGAGGAAGCACACAGTATTTCTTTACAGGCCCAGTAAAGGGCACTTCTTAGAATATCTTTCCCTAGAGTGATTTTGTTCTGTGCTAATAGGACAGCTCCTGAGAGTACTGGATAGCCACTTCCATGCTGGTCCCCCTGCATGCGTAAATATAACGGCAGCGTTTTGTCCTCAGTGACAATAGGAGACCATGTGACAGATATTTTGATTATTATTGACCTGAGGTAGGTATGAACCGATGATCAAGAGGTTAAAGGAATGCCTATAAATTGAACCTCGGTGCTCCCACGCGCTAATATAATTGATTTTACTGCAGCCTTGCTTGCTATTGTCATGACAGCTCTATCTTTTGCAATGCCTACCACTCTTCACATCCGCTGATAGCATACCCACTACTTGCTCCTGAAGAGAATAATTATGAGAACCTGGCATTTTGACAGCATCTCAGATGAAAGCTGGATACAGCAGAGTCGAAAGTGTGAACATTTGTATGGCATATCTACCTTGTTTTCTGTACTTCATTTTAAAATTTGTAACTTTGAGTGCTATACAGTGAATTTTTGTTCCAAATCAACAGTCTTGTGATTATACATTACAGCCATGCTAACGTGTATAGCTTCAGACATTCCTTTTAATTACCTACAGTAAGCACTTAATAGGCTAAAAAGGCAAAGGTTGGGGGTAGTCGAGTTAGTCTATAAAGTGCTACCAGACCATTTGTTGTTTTTTAAGTTTATCCTGTAAAGAGTAACAAAATATGTAAATGGTATCATGAGTTTTCTTGGACACAGCTCACTTTTTCAGATGACCAGAGTTTTGAGTTTAGGATGTCCAGACTCAAAATAAATAGGAGTCTGGACATCCTAAACTTAAAACTCTGGTCATCAGAAGAAGTGGGCTGTGCCCATGAAAGCTCATGATTCCATCAACATGTTTTGTTAGTCTATAAAGTGCTACCAGACTATTTGTAGTATTTTTATTATTTCTGTTGTGGGGATAATTTCACACAGATGCCCTAAAAGAGTCTTCTGCAATCTCAAAGGAAAGGTGCTGAAGTGTGAAAAGTTTTAGCAGTCTACATTTATTTCCCCTTGCCACCACCTACATAAACCCCTGAAGGCACAGACACACACACAACTGGACACACACACAAACACACACAAGGAGACACAGACACATGGGAACATATGCAGAAACACACACAAAGATGGATAAACAGACAGACACACATGGGTGTGGACATGGACATACATACAGTATCCAATGGTAGTAAGTTACCATCAAATTGTGATGGGCACATAAATGGGAAGAAGTGAAAAGTCCAAACAAAAGAGTCGGGGTGTTGTTGGTCATAGTAATGAAGAAAGTTCAAAACTGTGTTCAAAACAGTGTTGATTATGACAAATTTCCTGACTTAAAATATGTCCCATTTTGATATTTTCTAAATAAAGAGTTTGCTAATTCATTCTGAAATGACATTTTGTTTCCAAAATTTACTTGAGAAATGGTCAAAGTATTTAAAAAGTAGCAGGCCAAAATGTTTTGATTGATCCAAATGCTTGTTTCCCTTCTGTTTCTCAAATCGTTGACCCTTTTCTTTTGTCCAAATTCAGATTGGATTTTTTTTAAATGCTGAAAATTCTTACAGGACATAAAACCATTAAGGATCTGTCTTTAAGTGCCAAAATCACTTTTGAAAATATAACTTAGGCTCCTAAATCAGCGGAGCCATTTTGAAAATTTTACCTCAATACTAAATTTTCCAAGAGTGTATAGAAAACCCACAGTTAGGCTACATCTACACTGCACCTCTCTTCCACAAAATCTTGTGCAAATGAAGCATGGATTAACATATTGCTGGGTTTCATTTGCATAATTAATTAGTGGCTCTTTTTGCGCAAGAGGCTTTTGCGCAAAAAGGAGCTGTGTAGAGTTTGTCAGAAAGAACAGCTCTTGTGCAAGAGGGGTTTTTGCAGAAAAAGGAGCCGTCTACACAGCTCCTTTTTTGCAAACGCCTCTTGCGCAAAAACAACCCCTAATTAATTATGCAAATGAGAGCAGCAATATGCTAATCCATGCTTCATTTGCATAAGCTTTTGCAGCAGAGAGATACATTATAGACGTAGTCTTAGTGTGTGAACTAGATAAATTCATGGAGGTTAAGTTCATAAATGGCTATTAGCCAGTATGGGTAAGGAATGGTGTCTCTAGCCTCGTTTGTCAGAGGGTGGAGATGGATGGCAGGAGAGAGATCACTTGATAATTACATGTTCGATTTAGTCCCTCTGGGACACCTGGCATTGGGACACTGCAGCTCTGCCCTCTCCCCTCAGCTATCTCAGAGGTCTCTCTGTTCTCTACAGCCTTGACCGTCTACCTCTCTCCACCCATGCTGCTTCCTTATCTGTCCCAGAGGCTTGATTGACTCACATGAAACATTTCCCCCATCTGAGGAGGCAAGTGAAATATATCACTGCTCAGCTGAGACCTATCTCCACTTACAAGGACAGCCACCCTGTGGCAATGTGCTTACATTTCAGCACATCCTCTCAGCTTGAAATATTGATTTACTGTAGAACAAGTAGGAAAAGATGGACTTTGGTGGACCTATTGCTCATGCTGGAGTATTTTGCTGAACTGAGACCTATAGGGGGAGGGCGGGGGAGAAGTGTCTTCTTGGCCGTGACAGATTTGTTTATGGAATAGTTTCCAAACAGGAAGTGATGGAAGCCCTGTTTGCATCTCTTTGCTCAGATATAAGTGACTACACAGGAGGAAAGGCCCTGTAAGTTCAACTTCAAGTGGATTTGCAGCAGTTTTCTGGCACTGAGAGATAGAACTCCCCCGTTTTGGGGAGTTGGCCAAAGATGAAGAAGTTGTTCTACCCTAGATTTTGCTCCCTCTGCCACATCTGCAGCAGGCAATGAGTCATTGAAAGTGCCTAATTTTAAAAGTATTTTGCTTTAATTTTTTTATTAGATTAAGTGGCACTGTACTGCTGCTGCTGGTATTGTTACTATTCTTTTTTGGATGTTTTTATCCCCTGGCTTTAATGGAATGTACTAAAGGAGTCAGGGAACTCTGCTGTACCAAATATAACAACAAGATGAAATGGCTAGCAACTCTGCAGCCAGACATGCTGTTTCTGAGGAACAAAATGACCCTAGACGTCTGCTGCTGGGTTTGTGTAAGCCTGAGGGCTATCGCTCAGGAACGAAAATGAAGCCAGTGCTACTTTCTAGCTATCTCCAGTTGAAATTTTGCTAGGGGGCAAAAGAAAGCTCCATAATAAAATCCCCCTCCATGTTAAATCTTACAGAAGTCTCAATACTGGTCTGCAGAGGTGAAATTAAAAAAAAACACCACCAGAATTTAAGAGCTCCTATACACACTGTCTGAGGTCCTCAGCTGTCACTCAGGAGGGCATTAAAAAAGTGACTTTATGCCACCCTTACGTTCCCTGATCCTGCTATGTGAAAGGCTGTTGGTCAGTTTCCCCTGGTGTTAGTAGTGGTACCTGAAGACTGTTCTCACATAGGCTAGCTACTTTCATCCCTAAAGGTTCATGAGGCACCTGAGAACCCCCTGGCCATCATTCCATTATTTCAGAATGTAATGCTGGCCCCATACTGGTAGAGAGTCTGCATGTGCTCACTTCCCAAAGCAGCTACAGTTCTTTTAGGACTGGTTCGTTCAGGTGGTGATAAGACCAGAGTTTCCTGTTTTACAGCAGCTTGACATATCGTTATCTATATCCAAGGGTTTCATCCAAAGCCCACTGAGGTAAATGAGGAGACTCTGATCGATTGCAGTGGTCATTGAATTTGTCTTCACGTGCAGCTACTATCTCATCTGGAGTCTCTCTCATGACCACATAGATGAGGTACAGTTAAGTTTGGGAGCGACTCACCATTCGTTTCATTGCTTGGATCTGAATGGAAGGAACCAACAAACCAGTACTGTACTCAGTTCTACAAATGGAGAAACTGGGAGAAAACAAGCACTTACAATGGTAAAAACATTGCAGAGGCCCAAATAGAGTTTGTAAATAAGTACTCCTGTATTCTGTGGTGCTTGGACAGTTTTAGTGATAATCAAGTGAGTCTGGGATTAGGAGTAGCAATGTTCTTTGTAAGTTTTTTCCATCCATGTGTGGAATAAATATTGTTCTGTGTGCCAAAGCATCTGCAGATGTGCACCACCAATAGAAATACATACTTACTGGCTGTGGTTAATCTGCTAATAAATGAATCTCTCCTGGGCAGCCACCCAAACACACAGCTTCCAGGGAACACTGTTTAGGAGAATGCATCACATTTTTTTTTCAAAAAAGCATCTTAGGTTGTAAGGCACAGCTTTTTAAAGATATGTAGGCATTGCTCTGTTTGGTGTTGCAATCCCATTTTCAAAGGGGATTTAGGCATTTATGGCTAGATGCATGTTACAAAGCAATGGTACAAGGCAGACTTTGAGGTTTCCGGTTGCCAATTGCATACGGCCTAGATTTGCAAATCAACCGTTCAAATAGCAAAGCATGGCTTTGAAGATGAATGCCAAGAATGAGTTAGCTTTGCTAAAAAACAAATACCCCAAAATAGTAATGTGGGAATTAGAAGCAGTTACGTGGCTTTTTGAAAAAATCCAGTTTCCAGATAGTTTCCTTTCCTGTCTTTTCTTTTTCTGTTTTTAAGCATTGAGTAATAATTTGTTAAACTAAAATTATTTTGTAAAATATAATAAAAATAAATATGCATATATGCCATTTGGGAAGCGTTATGTGTTTCAGGGGCATATGTAGTTGGCTTTGTCTATAACACTGGCTATCACTCTCTGGCAAGATTCTCAAACTGTGAGTTAAGAAAATCTAGATAGTGACCTGGGCCCTGATTTGGCTAAACACTTAAGCATGCACTTAAAGTTGATTGGGGCTGAACTGGAGCCATAACACTGGCTCTAGGCCTTATTTCCAGCTGCTAAAGTGTATTAAAAGCAGCTAAAATACATTAAATACTTTATTTTTTTCTCTGGTAAGCAATTGTAGCTGCCCCAGGGATGGTATGTGATCATGAATAGATGAAGGTGGTCTCTGCAGTCAAGACCATCAGGAAAGCTGTTGTCCCACAAACAGTCTCTGTATTAACATGCAGTACATACTGTGAAGATGTTTTAAGAATTCCTGGCAAAGTAGTGATGTTTGAATCAAGCAAAGTTGGTCCTAATATATTGGGGGGAGGGGGGGGGAAGAGGTTTAGAAAGGAAAATACAAGTATTATGATGAATTTCTTATTTAGTATTTATGTTGGCTTCACTGTGATAGGTTTTGTACCTTTGCATATGAAGACCTAGCGCCTGCCCTGAACAGCTTGCAGGCTTTGTCTACACTATTCTTGCTTAATCAGTATGGCTAGGTCAGAGAAGCCCCCTTGTGGAGAGGGAGTTTATATTGGCAAAACCATTCCTGTTAATGAAATCACCTCCTCAAGTGGCATAAGCTATTGTGGCAGGAGCACCTCTTGCTGATGTAGCCGTATTTAGCTTTGGACTTTTGCCAGCATATCTAGGCTAGATGAGTTGTATGATTTTTTTCTCCCTAGCCAACATAATGATGCTAGCAGAACTTGGTAAGCCCCAAGAAAATTTAGGATTCAAAAAACAGATTTGTAGACAAATAAATCCCCCCAAAGTAAAGAAAGACAAGAATAATAAGAAACATGGCATAGAAACCGCCCTGTTTGATTTCAGTGGTTAGTGAGTCCAGCTGCTGTTCTCATTGACGTTGGTGGCAAAACTCCCACTGATTCCAGTGAGTGCAGTAACAACCCAAACTCCCCCCTAGGAGATCCTTAGTTCATTGTTGTTATGACAAAATTCTTCCCCTCTCCTTTCCTTCATAGACCTTTTTTAAAAAATATAATAAAACCTCAATTATTTGCTCAATGTGGGGTCTGATTCATTGACTTCAGTGTACTTGCCTAAAGAGGGACCCCCTACGTGAATAATTTTCTTTCTAAATACTTCTCTATGAATTCTCTGAATGCTACTGATTACATGGATAAAAACATGTTATAACAAGTGAAATTTACCCTTTGATCTTGAGCTCTTCAGTGTGACACAGGCTCTTTTTACTTCTCTCTTATTCATTGTTTGTTCAATACATGGGCTAAAGAAGCCCTATGAAGCAGCCGTTTTCTTCTGGGATAGGTGATATAGAAAGATAATAATGCGCAATGTAATTTAGGATAAGATGCAAGAAGTCAGCATAACAAATAATCAATATCAATGTGAGAGGTAGGACAAGGTTCACAGTATCAGGAAAGATCTAGCAACATAGACTAAGTGCAGCTGGAAGATTTTGAGTCAAATCCCACCTTCCTTATATCCAGAAAAAGACCTATGGAATCTTACCCTTTTTACCCTAAATGCAAAATATCTAATAATACCTGATGCTTCCCCCTCCTCCCACTAAAAAGTGTGCTTCCTTCAGCTTGTTCATAAAACCACAAAACTATGTACTATTAACACAGCTCAATATCAAACTCCTTACCCCCTTTAATTTGCTCTTTTCCACCTTTTTTAGCCTTGGCCCTATATAAGTTTTAAAATGCTGTTTGAGGACTCACCACTATTTTATGTTAAAATCATGGTTTACTTTTTAATCAAGATAGAAATTAGCAGTGACTGTATAACCTATGCTTTTGCCCCTTTCCCCTTTTCCACCCTAATGCTCTCATTAGTCACTCACAAAGAAACAGGGTAGAATTGATCTGGGCAAAATTTCAATTTTTTTTCTTGAAAAAAAAATACAGATTTGTGTTGACTAAAATGCTTTGCAATATAATGTCACATTCCCTGAATTGCTTTGGTTGAAACCTCCATTCCCCCCTCCCCCACTTGCACCCCAGTTTTTCATTTCAAGATTTTCAAAAGAATGAATGTTTCGACTGGTTTCAGTTCAACTATTTTTGGTTTCAAAACCCAAAACCGTTTTATGGAGTTTAAACAAAAAAGATTTTTTTTCTTGTTGGTTCCTCCAGTGAACAAAGCAAAACAAAATAGAACAGCTATTCTCAGCTCTCTAGTTCTGAGACCTACATGTTCATACTTCTTCCCTCAGCTTCATCTTTTTTTTTTTAAAGTGCAATGATAGGATTGTGCTTCAACATCAGTCCCATCAAACAGAGAGGAGTATGTCTACATTTCTGAACAAACCTGCAAAAGGCTCTGGCTCTCTTCCTCTCCTGAGTTTTTGTTTTTACAGAAACAAAGTTCCTGAGACAACTCTGTTTTAGTGGCTGAGCTGGAACTGTTGGTCTGATTGAAGGCAGGGGAAATTTGACTATTGACTTTAGTGGAAACAGGTTAGGACCCTCAGTACACAATGGGCATAGCTGCACTGCAAAAAACCAACCAACCAAATGAAAAATGAAGCAGAGGGCCTCAGAGTCTGGGTTAACTGACTGGCTCACACTAAAAATAGCATCCATGTTCCAGCTCTCTAGCTGGAGCTTTAAATCCTGGCAAACAAAGTTGGATTTCTCTAGCCCAAGCAGGAACATCTACTCTGCTATTTTTAGGCCTGTTGCCGAAGTCCCATGCGTTTGAGTGATTTGACCTAAGTTCTGAGAGTCTCTGCCAGAGGGTTGTGCGTGTATGTGTGGAGGGGGGGAGTGGACGGGAGAAGAGCGGGAAAAGTGAAGACCTCCCCAGTGAGGACAAAGGGACACAAACCAGACTGTGGGCCATTTCAGAGTTCAACCAATAGCTAGTCAAAACTCTTATTGTGGACCCAAGGGCTTTTTGCACTATGTTCCTGCTTCCAAAGTCTTCATTTCTTAAGTCTTAACTATCATAATGAATAGCTTGAATAGGAAGCACATTGCCTTACGTATCATCACGGCAGCCAATGGGAAGAAGCAAAAGGGGCAGCTGCCTTGGGGGCTGGCAATTTAAAAAGGCCTGGGGGTCCTGTCAGCAGCTGGAGCCCTGGGCCCTTTAAATCTCAGGCTATGTCTAGACTACGCGGAAGATTCGAAAGCGGATATGCAAATTCCTTGGAAATTTCCATATCGTCTTCTGATTTCACTTTTAAAAGCAGAGCTTTTGAAAGTGAAAGTAGTCAGGACGCGGCTTTTTCAGCAACCCCTCCCCCTTTTTCGAAAAGCCGCTCTTCCTCAAAAAATGAAGTTTACGCAGCTTTTCGAAAAAGGGGCAAGGAGTTGCCAAAAAAGTTGCATCCCGACTACTTTCACTTTCAAAAGCTCTTCTTTTGAAAGTGAAATCGGAAGAAGATATGCAAATTTCCGTGGAATTTGCATATCCTCTTTTGAATCTTCCATATAGTCTAGACAAGCCAGAGCTTGCACGGCGTGCTCTGGGCACCCTGAAGGGCTTGCTGGTGGAGGCTAGCCCCAGACCTGCTCCTTGCCCCTGAGTCCCCGTCCCTTCTGGAGACATTGAGCAAAGCCCTCTCCCACTTTGCCCAGGGGCCCGGCAAGCCTCTCTGCAGTCCTGAGTACCATCAACAATGAGCAGTCACATTCTGTGATGTGAACAACATATAAAAAATATAACAAAAGCTCACAAGCAATTTGAATATTTTCCTCTAGCATTAGAAATTCCAGAGCATTGATTTTACCATCATAGGAGTGGAGGCATACAAATAAAGTATTAGTGGTTAGAGCTTTCTTCGCTATCCGCCATGCATATCAGCAAAGTGCAAGACATACCTGACACAACAATGACACGCCAGAGCTGAAAAGCTACTGAATGATGCGCCTTCCAGTTCACTGCCATGCACTCCACATGTGTCAGAACACAACTGCAGGAGAAACAATTTCCATTTAGTGTTCTCTCACACATGGAATGCTATTCTGACTTTCCACCCGTGCCACTCCATTGTCTTCACCTTCTCATTAATGCAGGGTGTTGTCAGCATAATCAAGCCCATTGTGTTCTGAAACAGTTATGCAAAATGAAAAAAAAATATTTTCAGTTCATATAAGTAGCTAGCATAAAGGTACAGACTTGGCTCACTTACTAAATGAGGCTTATTATTAACTACTGTGGATAATACATGTGTAACGGATGAAAAATATACATTCATATTATAGCCTTCTTTGCTACATTACACGCTTGAGTTTCTGATGTACCTGAAAAGTATGTCAAAATGATTCGGTTCTGTTCAGATGAGAACTGACCCATGTAACTACCTATGAAAAGAGATTTCTCCCTCTCTCCTTTGGCATTAGGAGTAGAGATATGCAGAATACAGGCTCTAGCTTTCATAGGGCTCCCCTTGTCTATGTGTAGAGTAGGTAGTCTTATTTTATTCTGCCACTTCTTAAAGAAGGAGATGGATCTGAATTGTAGCCCCATACTGCCTTTGAAATTCCAAGTGCCCATGATGTACACTGTAGCAGGAAAATTAAGTTAATAGATGGTATGTATTTGGTACATTGGAAGATTAAAGTAACAGTAATTCTCTAGTCTTCACTCTGACCCCAGTGGGCCATGATTTTTTTCCATTAGGAATGTTTTATGCAACCCACATTAGTGCTTACCCATATAAGTGTGATACTGTTGCAAAAAAAAAAAGGAAATATGATTCTGGAATGCATTAACAGGAGTGTTGTGAGCAAGACACAAGACACATTCTTCCACTCTACTCTGCACTGGTTAGGCCTCAGTTGGAGTATTGTGTCCAGTTCTGGGCACCACATTTCAAGAAAGATGTGGAGAAATTGGAGAAGGGCAACAGGAATGATTAAAGGTCTAGAGAACATGATAGCGTTTTTCAGGTATCTAAAGGATGTCACAAAGAGGAGGGAGAAAAATTGTTCTCCTTGGCCTCTGATGATAGGACAAGAAGCAATGAGCTTAAACTGCAGCAAGGAAGGTTTAGGTTGAATATTAGGAAAAAATTCCTAACTGTCACAGTGGTTAAACCCTGGAATAAGTTGCCTAGGGAGGTTGTGGAATCTCGATCTCTGGAGATATTTAAGAGCAGGTTAGATAGACATCTATCAGGGATGGTCTAGATGGTACTGGGTCCTGCCATGAGGGAAGGAGACTGGACTTGATGACCTCTCGAGGTCCCTTCCTGTTCTAGTGGTCTATGATTCTATTATTCTAAGTGCTTACCCACTAGTGCTTATCCATAAACGCTTACAGCACATGGGACAGAAATCAGATACTGCATCACATAGGGAGTGTTAGCTCAGACTGCAGCAATCTCTGTTTCAATACTCAGTGGGACAGCCAAGATGGATGTTCCATATTTACATATGCTAAAACATTTGGTAAGAGTTTGATTCTTGTAGGAAGTCAGGCTACATTCTGCAGCCCCATCTTATAAATTGGGCCTGACCTAATTCACAGCCATGCACAATGCATCATGAACTGTGAAACCTAGTGTCCTCCTGTAAAATCTGGCCTTTTGTGTGCTTTTACCCAATATTATACAGATTTCATGGGGGAATCCAGCTTTCTCAATTTGGGGGTTCCTGATCCAAAACAGAGTTGCAGAGGACTCACAAAGTCATTTGAAGGAGGGGTCCCGTATTGTCGTCCTTACTTCTGCTCTGCCTTCAGAGCCGGGGAATTGGAGAATGGTGGGTTTAATGTTGGCCGGGTGTCCCGCTTTGAAGATAGCACCCCACCAGCAGCCGGGCATAAGTAAAGGTGGTAATACCATACCCATGTTGCCCTTATCTCTGTACTTTCAGAACTGGGTGGCCAGAGAGAGGCGGCTGCTGACTAACAGTCCAGCTCTGCAGGCTGCAGTGCAGAAGTAAGAGTTGCAATATCATACCATGGCCATTGTGACCGCTGCTGGTGGTAGCTCTGCTTTTGCAACTGGATTTCTGGGCAGCAGCCATCACTCTCCAGCTGCCCAGCTCTGAAGGCAGTGCTGCTGCCAGCAACTGCACAGAAGTAAAGGCAGCAATACTGCAATCCCCATAAAATAACCTTGTGACTCTCCCTCCCCCCTCGCCACCTTTTTTGGCTCAGGACCAGTGTTCCCTTTGCGCTGGGTGGCAGCATAGCTTCACAGGTGATTAATCAGCCACACCAGGTCAGTCAGCTCCCTGCATGGAACCCTGAGCCTCTGAGTGGGCAGGGCTGATTAATCACCTGTGAAGCTGTGCTGATGTGCACCTTAGAGGGAACACTGCTCAGGATCCCTACAAGTACAAACACTGTGAAATTTCAGACATAAATACCTGAAATCATGACATTTACAATTTTCAAAATCCTATTACTATGAAATTGTCTAACATGGATCATGAATTTGGTAGGGCTAAAATTATGAGAATCAATGTTATCTTTTGGGGGAGAAGGTTGGATGTCTTAATTTGCTGTGGAAGGAGTGTCATCCTTCACATTGAATCTCAGGATTTTATTAGTTGAAATCATGTACTTAGCATAATTCAAGTCTTTTATTTTAATAATCTCTCCAGCCTTCACGTCAAAGACAAATAATTGTTAATCAAATGTTATAAATTGACAAAATAGTAAGTAATTAACCAGCTTTGGAAAAAATACAATTTTCCTGAAGACCAGAAAATCCCCCTTGAAGTCTTTTCTAGCTCACGGGTAACTATGTGCAGTTTTAATCAGCTTTGTTAAACATATATTATGTAACCAAAATCTTGGAAACGTTCCAATGCCATTTCTCTTTATTGTATAATTATGTAATTAGGCAAGATTTCTTTTCCAGGGGTGCTGATTATATTCTCTTCAGTCATGCATGAGGAAGATTTTCCTGCCCTTACATGTTCCACAATCAAGGTCCCACAACAGTCCCTGATGTTGCATTCTCTTTTATTCTGAATTGTTTATTCTTTACCCTTATTTATCAGTCTCTTTCTGGACAAGCATTATGGCGAAGCTGATATAAATGTTAATCCACAAAAAGGCAACCAGGGCATGATAATAATTAACAAAAAAATATTTAATGTGTTTCCAGAGTCTGCCATAGTCTGAAAACAATTAGCAGGGGCTGATCCTTCTGTCATAGAGACCCTTAACAAAACTCCCATTGGCATTCAGAATTTATGTTAAAAAGCATGACTTCTTGGAAAGATAGATCGGGAGGGAGAATGTATCAGTTCAGCAACTGCACTGGGGAGGGGAACAGCAACAAGCTATTACAGAACTCTGTAATGTGATGTGGAGTCCCCATGACATGTGGGAATGGCTGCAGTATGAAGAGTTAGCCCAATCTCTATGAGTATTGATGGCTTAGGGGGAACAGGCTGAGAGAATGACTGGCCCCAGATTCCTTGCTGGCCACAGAACTAGTAAGAAAATCCACCCTGACTTCCTTCTGCCAGTCCCAATGCACATTGGAGAGAAATGTCACTCCAGAGCAGAGTTTCAGCCCTGCCCGAGAGATGACAGTGCACTGATTGGTCCAGAGAAAACTAGCTTTAATTAGGTGGCATGTATTCAGGGCTGTAGAAAGGAGCCATGCAGCTTAGACAAGGGCACCAGTGGCTGCTGCTGAAGGAAGGAGGCAGTCCAACAACAGCCACAGTGTGGGTCTGGGGAATCCAACTAGGGAGCTGTCAAGCTGTCTGAAATGTCTCATGACCATAGTCTGCCTAGAACTCACTACCACAAACTGGTAGTGAATGCTATACTTAGATTTCACCAAGTGTAACAAGCATGAAGTGTGAACTCCTCAAGCATTATAACATACCTAGTATGATGTCACAGAAAGTCCCGTTGGGCACTCTGATCTATCTTGCAAGACAGCTTTTGTGATATATAGTCCCTTAAACTAAAAAAAATCTCAACAATATTCAGGTTACTCCAAATCCCAAAAGGACCCGTCACCCAGGCAAGTTGTACTCCTCCGATCACATACCCAAAACAACGTTTGTAGACAAGTCAGTAACAAATTAAAGATTTATTAACTAGAAAAAAGAAGCAAAGTTACATACTAGGTTAAAGCAGGTAAATGTATTCACACATACGAGATACAGTCTTAGGTCCCAAATGATGACAGTAGCTGCTAATATGAAAGCTTCATATGTTCTTTACAGCTAACCTCCTTCAGGGAACTGATGGGCAGGATACTTGGGACACTAACATGATGGGGGACAGCGGCTACTATAATATGCAAGCTTTATATGTTCTTTACAGCTAAGACTCCCCCAGGGAACTGATGGGCAGGATCCCCTGGGATGCTAACATGAAGGAGAAAGGAATCCTGAAGAGCTGGCTGTATTTTAAAGCAGCCTTATTAAGGGCACAGGAACAAACCATCCCGATGTGCAGTAAGAAAAGTAAATATGGTATGTGACCAGCTTAGCTTAACAGTGAAATCCCTGGTGAGCTTAAACATAAATGGGAAGCTTACAAGAAGTGAAAACTTGGACAGATAACTAGGGAAGAGTATAAATATATTGCTCGAGCATGCATGGGTGTAATCAGGAAGGCCAAAGTGCAATTGGAATTGCAGCTAGAAAAGGATGTGAAAGGTAACAAGATAGGTTTCTACGGGCATGTTAGCAATAAGAAGATGGTCAGGAAAGGTGTGGGACCCTTAGGGTAGGTCTACACTGAACCTGGAGCTTGAAATAAACTAGGCAATTTGAGCTATGAAATTATGTACCTTATTTTAAGTCAATTTTGAAATATCTTATTTTGTAATTTGGTGTGGTCTACAGCTGCTAGTGTGGAGAATAGCAACCATTACACCTCTCTATAAAAGAGGTGCCAGGGTGACCATGAGAACTGCAGAGAAGATAAAATAAAAGTCTAAGAAGAAATTTGGTCAAAATAAGCATTATAAATGCAACGATACTGCGATCCTCTATGATAGCCACAAACCAGCAAGGTTTTGCAAAGGAAAATCATACACCTCTAATCTACTAGATTTTTTTTTCTGTGTGTGAATATAGTTATGGCTAATGGAGAATTAGACGACAGGGTTGATTTTTTTTAACTTTAACAAAGTTTTCATACAAAGCTATTAAGAAGAGTTACTGGTCATGTGGAGAAAGGCAAACTATTGACATAAATTTGAAAATGACAAAGACACAAACTAAAAAGAGTACAAATATAGATCCCATTTTCCGTGTGCTAAAAGATTAACAGTAGGGAGAGGGCTGACAAACTCCAAGCTAGAATATGTTGTTTAATGATCTGGAAAAGGGTAAAGAGGAAGGTGTCAGAGTTTTCATAATTATTTCAGTTAATACTAGAACACTGAAACTTTCAGAAGGATTGAACACAGCTGGGTGACTGGGCAACATGTCAGATTAAATTCATTGTTGACAAATGTAAACATTTGAACTACTTGTACAATTCACTGTTTTCTAGTTTAATGGTAACAATTCTGGGTGTCATTGTGCAGATCTCCGTAGAGCGGATCTTCTGCTCATTGAACAGGGATGGTAAAAACAGCAGGAAAAAGTTCAAAAGCATAAACTATGGGATAGAAAATAACATGTAATGCCATTAAGGTAGTGTTCTGCCAGCCTCTGGAATTTGTTGGAATCTCATCTCCATCTTTCTTTGCCTCATTTAAAACTTACTAGCTCTCCAGATTCAGCTTTTCTTTATCCAGTGTGTCTTTGTTTGCACAATCAAGAGAGGGTTTTCTGACATCTACTATCTTATGAAGCAGGCATTTTTTAGCCTCCACATTATTTAGACTTGGGAGGAATATGTTTGCCTTGTAAGTGTCGGGAAATTATTTCTCTATACACTCACAAACAGATGAAAAATATTTCCATCAATAATCAAAAGTTATAGAGAGACAAAGGAAAATGCAGCTTGAGAATTCAGAGTTGCATTTAAGGATATTTACTTAGAATATCTGGCATGTGATATCAACAATTGGAATTGTAGTGGTTATAAAGCTTTAATTTTTTTGAATCTGTCCTCTGTCATTATATAGTTGTCTGACCATTCGCATAATTTCTCTCATCTGTCAATAAAAACTTGGTAAAAATAAAAAAAGGCTTAAAATAAAAATTGGAATTATATTCTAAACAATTGAATTCTGCTGAGCCCAATTATGTTCTGGCTTCTTGGATCAGTTATCTGGACAAGCTGAAAGTAATGAATGTATGATGGGAAAATCTAAAGTAAACTTTGTAGAAAAATCAACCATTGTTGTCTAGCATTGGCTGGGGACCTCAAGCTTCATGGTAACGGGTGAATTTTTTAGAATATGTCGACACTGCAACACTGTTTTGAAATAACTGGTGCTATTCTGAAATAACTTAGTCCATGCCTACACAGAAGGCAGTTATTTTAAAATAGTGTCAAAATACTGTCAAGCTGCAGGACTTCTTACTCCAACTCCTGTAACCCTCATTGTACGAGGAGTAAGGGAAATCGGTGGAAGAGCGTTTATTTCAGAATAAGTGCTGTGTAGATGCTCCCTATTTCAAAATAAGTTACGCAATTGACGCAGCTGAATTTGCGTAGCTTATTTTGAGTTAAGCCCTGTTGTATAGACACACCCTTAGGGTATGTCAAGAAGTTTACTCGACCAAGGGAAATGAAGCGGCGATTTAAATAATCGTCACTTCATTTAAATCAAAATGGCCGCCATGCTGTGCCTATCAGCTGTTTGTCGGCACAACGTGACAGTTTAGATGGGGATCTGCCGACCCCAGAACCCTTTGTCAGCAGATCCTGTATGCCTCGCCTCGTGAAACGTTTCACGAGGCATACAGGATCTGCCGACAAAGGGTTCTGGGGTTGGCAGATCCCCATCTAGACTGCCACGCTGTGCCGACAAACAGCTGATAGGCACAGCGTGGCAGCCATTTTGATTTAAATGAAGCGGCAATTATTTAAATCGCCGCTTCATTTCCCTTTGTCGTCCTGCCTCATCTACATGGCTCTGTCGACAGAGCCATGTAGTCTAGACACACCCATAGTGTGTTCAGAGGGACGGTGTTGTTAAAGAGACAATGAATAAAATGAAAAACGGCGGTGGGGAAGGAAGCACATTTGTATTTCTGATGTATGTATTAAGATGGAGGTTAACATAGCTGACAATTCTAGTCAAAGTATTTTGGTATGAAAACAGGTGGCAGATCATCATCCATACTGTCCCCTTTATTCTTTCTTTGCAGACCATTTCATAATGTGTATATTCTTGTTATGTTAGAAGGTGCCAAGCCGTTTGACTAAAAAAGCTAAGTGCTAAATGTCTTGAGAGCTTTAGGCAGTTTTGTTCCTTGAATTGAGCAATTCACCTTAAAATAACAGTGTGATGTTTCCCTAGAGAGATGAAATCCCAAGCCTGATCTGTCATAACCAATAAAAGCAGAACTTTGTCATTCAAACAGTCAGCAAAGACCTCAGGGGAAGAGGAATTAATGGAATTTATGAATGTGTTGCTGTTGGCTGAACATGTGTGCTGTACAGCTGTTGAAGTATAGAATTAAAAAAGCTATAGCACATCAGTAAGGTGATGCCTTTTCACTGGATTTCACTACATTTTAAAATATTATTTTGAAATTGACAAGAATAAAACTGAAAATAAACCTTCCTCCCAAGCAGAAGTAATGTGAATAAAATAAGAATTTGCTGGAATCCTCATGGAGAATCTGAAATGAATGAAAATAGTTAAGATTTAGGAAAGAACATATAACTATGCAGCCAGATCTAGTTAATATAAATCAATATTCTTAGTTCATGTTCATCCACTATAATTTGTGGAAATATATTTATAAAACTGATGAGTATTCAAAAACATATGGTTTTCATGAAAATGGTCTTGAATATATATCATACATTTTAATATTAATATTTATTTCTGAGATTGTGCATTGTAAGTGTGCTATTATTATGCTTTTCTTTGCAAATGTGCGAATCATCCAATCAAAAATGAAAATTTGTAACATATACCCAAAACTGAGACACAAATTCTTGTCTAACTTGCAGGGTGAAATTTAAGTATCTGCCTAGTTAGGAAATGCTTTTCACAAATGAATATACATATAGAAAATCAGATCTGTTTGTAAAGGAGTCCCAAATGCCAGTCACACAAAATTGAAACTTAACCAATCGATTACAAATAGTTAAATTTAACTGACTCTATAGATAGCTTTTTGAAATATGAAAAACATATTTCATTTTGAATGTCGTTTGCCTTTATTCTTTCCAAGTCCAGAAAGAGTTATGTTGAAGCAGCATAGACTTAATTTTGCCCCGAGATATGTATGATGTCAATATGAATTGCACAGAGGTGAAGGAAAGAATTTAGCTCTGTGAGAAGCTGTTCTTGCTGTGTTTCCTGGCCAGAATAGGCACTTCTGAAAATATTCAAAGAAAGCCTGTTCCGCTGAGATTTCCATTCCAATCTTGCAAACTCAAGTTTAAATAAACTTTGGATTAGTAGCTAAATTTTGCAGGTGATTGTGCTAACACTTTTGATTTGCATATCAATATAATATAACAAAAAAGGGCCTGGTCCCTCTCAAAGTATTAGTCACATGAGTAGTTCCACTGAAGTTACATGATAAGACAGCTTTTCAATCAGTACCATGAATCAGTGATGTACATTTTTAGGCTCTTACTAGTGAAGTAATTGCAAAACTCCCACTTCCGTTAGTAGGAGTTGGAGATTCCATATCAATAAAAGGACTCTGAAAATAATGAATCCAGACGGCATCCTACAAAAATGTGAGCTCTTGATTCCCATGTGTTGCCCATTAATACCAGTAGAATTATTTGTGTGTGCAAAGTACAGTACATAGGGAAATAATTACAAAAGTTTGTTTTATAATCAGAATGTCATGAAAAAAATTCACAGCCCACTATTACTTAAAATTAGTCACTTATTAAATATAAAGAGAAAAAATAGTTCCCTGTCATTTCCTGTCATAATTACTCTTTTGAATCATTAGTCGGATACATTTCTAGATCATAGACAGCTAGATTCTAGTCTAGTCCATATGTGAGCACATAATGGGAAAGGGGAGATTCAGTCTTATTACACAGAATAAAAGCCAGATAGGATTACAGGATCCTGGTGGCCACAGCTGAATGAGGGGATAAGAGTCAGACCCTTCTGCACTGAGAGTCAAGCTAACCAGCCACACATGTTGATATATATCCTTAGAGGCATAGTAACCTGTGTGCTCCCATCTTAATCGGACACATATAGAATCCAAATATACTGAAACATATGAGGGAAGTTAGAAAATGAAAATTTGGGGCACAGAAGAAAGTCTGTCAATTGGGCCCCTTTGTATTTTTGAAAAGCTCCACCTTTCATCATTTGCATTTTTTTTTCACATAGGCACAATGGAACATAGTTATGAGTAGAGCCAGCCTTGCAAATCTGCAGATATCCAATTTATATCCGGCGGTATCCATATCCACGGATGTGGATACAGTTATCTGCTGCTCATTTTTGCCAATACAGATGCAGATACAAATTTTGGATCTAGAGCCCTACAAATGTGCATATCCAAGGGGATCTGCATCCACAAATGTCAACACAAATAGCCGCAACTCATTTTTGCCAACATGAATGAGGATACAGATGCAAATGTTGTATCTACGCAGGCATCTAGCTATGAGATGCAGCAGATGACTATGATTGTAAAACTGTTGTGTTTGTTTCACTGTCTTTTTCCTGATTAGATATTGGCTTTTCCCTTGTAAATCTCTTAATGGTCTTGCAATAAAAACATTTAATTTCCCATTTTCCTTCCACCCCAGTTAGGAGCTAAGCCAGTGATTTTCAAGCTTTTTTTTCTCATGACCCAGTTGTAGAAAATTGTTGATGCCTGTGACTGAACATAACTTGACTATAGTGTGGGCTCTGGCGTGGGGCTGAGGATAAGAGCTTCAGCTTTGGGGGGAGGTGGGTGTCAGGGCTGTGTCAGGAGGGGCTTGCCTCAAGCAGCTTCCAGGGAGCATTGTAGTGGAAGGGAAGGGAAGGAGCTAAGGCAGGCTTTATGGCTATTCTGAGTACCGCAGACCATCTATCCTGAGTACACAGAAGCAGCCAGCAGCAGGGTTTAGCCAATGGGAGTGCAGGGCTAGTGCTCAAGGCAGGAGCAGTGCACAGAGCCCTGTGTGCTCTTCTGTCCCCACCCCCCATCCTCACCTAGGAGCCGGGCCTTGCTACTGGCCACTTCTGGGGCGCAGCAATCTGCAATGCCAGGACAGGCAGGTAGCACTCCCACTGGTTACCCTGCAGCAATGAGTTCCAGTGCCTGACAATCCGCGACCCAGTATTGGGTCATTACCTGTAGTTTGAAAACCCCGGCTCTAAGCAATTGATTAAGATAAAGTAACTAAAGGTGATGGATGTTATCAAATTAAATAATGGATCAGCTGAACATTAGTATTAGTTGATACAGATAAATTCTCTGTCGAGCATTTTGCCGGAGTGGGATAAGCTGGATTCCGGCACTCTTCTCAAGGTCATGGGTTTGAAAACACAATCTAGTTCATTGTGAGAAAAAAGCCATCTAAAATTTGAAACTACAGTTAACTGTAGCCTGAGAGATGGCTTTTAATATTAGGCTTTTCTGAAACCATTGGTTAGAATGTATTAAAATCCAGAGGGTGGTCATGAGCTAGGCCTCAGAGGTTACCCTTCTGTTTCTGCACTGCAATGAGGCAGGAATAAATCTGTACAAGGTAGGAGTCAGTTACATGATCTGGTTTGACAGTTTGCCATGCTGCTTATCAGTAAGATGGGAAACAATTCACAGAATGATCCCCTTATTCATCTTAGTCTAAATAACTTCAATTGGGACCACTACAATGATTAAGAGCAACCCATGTGTATAAGGTTTAGATGGACTGAGCTCAGGGAGCGAGGAGGATGGAAGGAAATAAAATAGAAAGGGGGGGGGAGAATAAGCATTACTACTCAGAAGATACATCTACACAGCAGGGCTAAACTCAAAATGAGCTATGCAACTTGGGCTATGCTAATTGCATAGCTTAAGTCAAAATATTATTTTGAATTTGGGAATGTCTACACAGCACTTATTTCAAGAGAGAGCACTCTTCTTCTGACTTCCCATACTCCTCGTACAATGAGGTTTACAGGAGTTGCAGTAAGAAGTCCTCCAGCGTGACATTACCTTGAAAATATATCGGAATAACTGCTTGTATGTAGACGGGGACTGTTTTATTTAGGGATAATGTCTGTTATTCTGAAATAATGCTGCAGTGTAGATGTACCCAGAGGGAAAATTGTGGAAAAAGGTGATAGACTTATAAGGGTTTTATGTCCTCCCTCCATTACACCAAGTTAAAATGGCTTATGTCTTTATGGTGCTCATGGCATTTATTTTCTATTTCTATTATGTATCCATTTTCATATGTATTCTGGTAAAAAACACAGACAATTTTGAAAATATTCTTGCTTATGTAAATATCAAGAATGAGTTTTATACTGATTTTCTATTTTATATAATATATAGCATATGTATTTTAAATATAGAATATTTGTATTTTATATATATTCAATATCTAAAACATTTTTGCTAGAATCTTAGTAACCCCTAAAATAAACATCTGCACTACATCTTATAGTAAAAAGTAAGCCTGGATAATAATCTACTCTTTGGCCTGTTGCTAGATAGATATTGCTTAATACACTACTTTGAAATGTAAAAAGAAATCCTCATAAAGAAAAATATTGCTCCATCCATTTTCTGCATCAGAGCATTTATTTTAAAAGCTTTCTGAACCCCTACAGTGTCCCACATCATTTTTCTAGAAAGCACAATCAGAATTTCTTAGTAAATGGCCACAATCAAATTGACACGATGCTTAAAAATGCCTTCCTAATTGTCAGTAGACGACAGCTGCATATTTTAAGGATGTTGCCTAAAGAAAAAATAATTAGTTAACCGCTATGATATTCAACTCTTTGAAAACATGTAAGTTTGAACATTTCAGCTTTTCCAAATAAAGTAGTCTGGTTGCCCCAGTAAACAAATCATGAATGCTCATTCCAGTCAGCAGAGTCAATGAAAAACTTGGTGCTGTTATGTGCTCAGATATTATAGAGAGGAGTCTATTGTATATCCAGCATTCAGGAAGGCACTTAAGGATATGCTTAACTTTAAATATGGGGCTGGCTGCATTGAATTGAGTAGTCTCAAATAATCGAGTGTGCATTGGTTTATCTTTTCCTCCAATTATTTCATACATATAACCACAGAGAGGTGGCCCTCATTAGAACTATTTCATGTATTCCTGTCTCTAAAATGAGGTTTCCGTAGTACAGGCAGTCCCCGAGTTACGCGGATCCGACTTATGTCAGATCCGCAGTTACGAACGGGGCTTTTCTCGCCCCGAAGAACGAAAGCGGCAGGACACCCAGATGCGCTGCGGTCCTGCCGTCCTCCGGGGTGAGAAAAGCTGCTCCGCGTCTCCCTGGTCTGCTGGGGGGAGCTCCCCACAGCAGACCAGGGAGACACGGAGCAAAGCCACAGAGCACGCGGGCAGCGCGACAGCCCAGACGCGCCGCGGCTGTCCCGCTGCCAGCATCCTCCGAGGCTTTGCTCCCGGTCTCCCTGAGCCCCCCCCCCCCCAGCAGACCACGGAGACAGGGAGCGAAGCCTCGGAGGATGCGGGCAGCGGGACAGCTGCGGCGCGTCTGGGCTGTCCCGCCGCCCGAGTGCTCCGCGGCTTTGCTCCTGCATCTCCTTGGTCTGCTGGGGGGGAGCCCCCCCTCAGCAGACCAGGGAGACACAGAGCAAAGCCGTGGAGGATGCGGGTGGGACCGCGGCGCGTCTCAGCGGTTCTGCCACCCGCGTCTCCCTGGTCTGCTGTGGGGGGGCCGCAGCTAGTGCGCCCCCCCCCCCCCCAGCAGACCAGGCTTTTCTGGCCGACGATGCCTGGGGTAGAGCAGCTGGGGCGCTGCTGGGTCAGTCCCGCAGCGTCGGTCCTTGGTGCTACTGGAGCAACCCGGCAGCACCCCAGCTGCTCTGCCCCAGGTGTCCTGATTCAGCCGCTGCTGGTCAGTTTCAGCAGCGGCTGAATCAGGACACCTGGGGCAGAGCAGCTGGGGTGCTGCTGGGTTGCTCCAGTAGCACCGAGGAGCGGCGCTACTGGAGCAACCCAGCAGCACCCCAGCTGCTTTGTCCTAGGTGTCCCCAAGTCAGCCGCTGCTGAAACTGACCAGCGGCTGACTACAGGAGGCCCGAGGCAGTTTCAGCAGCAGCTGACTTGGGGACGCCTGGGGTTCTTAAGTTGAATCTGTATGTAAGTTGGAACTGGCGTCCAGGTTCAGCCCTGTTGAAACTGATCTGCGGCTGATTCCAGGAAGCCCGGGGCAGAGCAACTCTGCCTCGGGCTTCCTGTAGTCAGCCGCTAGTCAGTTTCAGCAGCGGCTGAATCTGGATGCCAGTTCCGACTTACATACAGATTCAACTTAAGAACAAACCTACAGTCCCTATCTTGTACGTAACCTGGGGACTGCCTGTACTAAGAATCCACCTGTACTGGCTACACTAATGCATTTTAGAAATCTATAAAAATATATAAAGATTTCTTTTCTGTGGGTCACGTCATGCTTTCTAGGTCTGGCATCTTATCATCTCTATAGCCTGGAAAGGCAGTTTCTCTGCAATATAAAACACACATTCTCAGTCCTTATTACATGAAATTTGATGTTCAATTTGTCATTGGTCTAGGACTAAATATTATAAATCCTGTTCCCATTCTCTCAACCGAATGCCCATGTATGGGACCCCAAGGTGTTTAAAGTCTTACATGAGAGACACAACATATTAATACAAGAATTTTAAAAATTCTGGGATACACTAGAGTGAAGTAACAAACTCTTGGTGATCTTGGCTTCCTGGGTTTTTTTCTTTCTGCATCAGAAGTAAAAGTGAGCAAATTTGTGTGGAATGTGGATGACTTAGGGCCAACAGATGGTGAATATTTGAAACATGCTTGCAGCTAATTAAAATATAGTGTTTGGAGAATGAGAGGAGTCCATGTTTGTGGGGAAAGGGACATTTTACAGGTTTGTTAAGTTTTTCAGCAAGTGGCATCTTTCTTAAAGCTGTTAATATGTTTGTCGAAAGTAATCTAGATAGAGATGGTGGGAACTGGGCAGAGTCAAGATGAGGTGGAGATGGTTGAAGGTGCAAGGGAAATGTAGTTTATTGTGGATCTCTTCACTCAGTGTGGCATAAATCTGTATTTATGTCTAAATGTTTACTTTAAAATGAAAATCTTTTCTCCTCCTCCCTCTCCCATCGGAAAACAGACCACATTTTCTTTCTGTTTCCAACCTCAAAGACCATTTTCAAAGATCAACACTACACTTTTTTGCTTCTGATCAAAAATGAAATTTCATCACTCCATAGACACTTTCTTCCCCTGCTATTTTTAAAATGCTTTTACTTTCCTCAGTTCCATTTCAGCTAGAGAAAATCTTCTGAAAGGGTGTTTCTCCACAGTAGGGCTAAAGCTGAAATAAGCTACATAACTTCAGCTACGTCAATTGCGTAGCTGAAGTTGAAATAGCTTATTTTGGCTTTTTGTGCTGTCTACGCAGCAGGAAGTCTGAGAAAAAGTACTCTTCCTCTGACTTCCCTTACTCCTCATAAAATGACAGGTACAAGAGTTGGAGTAAGAAGTCTTCCAGCTCGACATTATTTTGACATTATGTCGAAATAACTACTTGTAATGTAGACATGGACTATGTTATTTAGGAATAACATTAGTTATTCCAAAATATCTCTGCTGTGTAGACGTACCTAAAGCACAATACCCTTGGAAGGGGGAGAGAAGTGGGAGTGGAGGTAGGCATGAAAGGTTAACAAGAAACCATTTCAACTGGCAAATTTGTAACATGCATGATGAAACAGACTTGGGCATTTTTGCACAACTTTAATGAAAAATGCAGAGCATATGAAAATCAGAATTACAAAATAAAAACCTTGCAGGGGTATCTTCCCCTCTCACAATAGACATGTAATGTTACTAGGAGTTAAGCATAGCTTGAGATAGGAGAAATCATTTTCTCAGATTAGAAACATCCCAGAACCCCCTCCTGCAAGTCAGTCTCTCCCCCTTATTTTCAGCCACTTTCAGTTATTGCAGCCTGTTGTGTACAGTGGTAGACAATTGAACATTAAGATTTTTGCAGGCAATAATTTCTCTGCATTCTCATTATCATAACTGCTACTTTCTTACTAAATTAGATGCTGATGGATTTTATTAGGCAATTACAATAATGAAGCTTTACTGACCCAATGACTGGGAGCCAGGGATAGGAGTTACTCCTTAACAATAGAAACTATGAATAGCAAAAGGAATTTGGTAGATTTTTGCACGGTCACCTCAGAAATTTTTTAATTTAAAAGATTTAATCTACAAATGAATATAGCACATCAGAAGATACTTTAGAATGTTTAATATAAAGTGAACAGAAAGGGTCTATGCCACAATGTGAGCACTGGGATAAAACAAATAAAAGTTGGTAAATTTGTGCAGGGGAACTAGTGTGCATGTTGTTTTTACCTTGACGTGGATTCTCTCCCCTGGTTACTCTCTCCTTTTTGGATGCCTCACATTGCTCCCTGTTCTCTTCTTTGCTTGCTCTGTGTTTCCAGCACTCTGCCCATTTTATTATTCCCTGGACTATGCCCACTTCCTCAATTAATCCATTACTTTTTCGTGTTCGATTCAAACCATATTGGACCCTCATTTATAACTGTACAAGCTCAAAGATTTCACTGGTTTTAGAGATCACAACTAAAGCCAGATTTAGGCTTTTTCTTCACTTCGTGTACTTGGCTGCTCCATCCTCTCCTGTTGCTCCAAAGCTAGTGCTTTGCTCTTTCAATCTGCTTCTGGCTACTTTTTTCTTTCTGGCTCCCATTTTCATTATTTTTTGTTTTAAGGCCACACAAGTACTTTAGTGTACTGTGTGCAAAAGGGATTTGTGAACTGAAGCATCTGATTGGATGTGTATAGCTGTTATTGAACCAAACCCTGAAGCTTTGCTGGGGGCGGGAGGTAGGATTGATTCTGACAAGCTCAGACTAAGAAGGGAAATCACTGTAGGCAGCTCCTTGTCCTATGAGCTGTGGTACCACACTAAAGTAGAAGTGGAATGGAGGAGAAGGGCAGACTGGCTGGACAGACGATCACTGGTTTTTTAGCTGCAGACTAAACTTCAGCTTATGTTGCCCAAACATTAGCAAACGCAGACTGTACATGACAACTAGAAAATGATTATTATAGTTCAAGACAAGTTCTGAGATTTTGATTTTTTATGATACTTTTGGAAAGGAATCTATCAACCTCATGATCATTTCTATGAATCAGAATGGTCTCAAAACATTTTTTTTTTTATAAAAAATATCAGTTTTTCAATTCCTCTCTCTCACTTGGTCTGTGACCAGAGAATCCACCCCGGAGTTCAGAAACTTTACCTCTGAAAGTTTTATCTAAACTGTTATTTTCCCAAAATACTATTCTAGAAAAACAGAATGTTGACAAAAATTAGTTGAAAGTTTTGCAACCAGCTCTAGTGAGAACCTTGCAGAATAATACAACCCCTGAATTTAAGTGGTTTGAGATTTAGTCGAACATATACTTCCACGGATGTATTTTGTTTTTTCAAAAGCTGGATCATCTCATCAGTTACTCATGTGCAGTTGATGGTTTGATCATGCCTCAGTTGTTTGTGTGTGCTCTTTTTTATCTGTGCTAAACTATTTACAGGGAGAAGCCTTGTGTAAATTGTATCTGAAGTGTAGTAAACACTGAACAGTTGTTTCACAACCTTGCCTCAAACTGGAGGGGGAAAAATCCATACTAAACAAACCCAAATTTTTCAGTCTTCCTTTATAGGTTATTTTTTCTAGATCCTTCCTAATTTTGTTGCACTTTTCTGGATTTTCTCCAGTTTGTCCACATCTTTCCTGAAATATGGTACCCAAAACTGGATACAAAATTCCAGTTGAGGCTGTATCAAGTTAAGGGTTGACTGGAAGGATTACTTCTCATGTCTTGTTTACCACACTCCTGACAATACATCTTAGAATTTGCACTGTTAGCTCACATTTAGCTGGTGATCCACCATGACCCCCAGACACCTTTCTGCTGTTCTCCTAGCTAGGCAGTCATTTTCCACTTTGTATTTTTTGCAATTGATTGTTCCTTCCTAAGATGAATACTTTGCATTTGCCCTTATTGAATTTCATCCTGTTTATTTCAGATCATGTCTCCGTTTTTTTCTGGATCATTTTCAACTTTAATCCTAACCTCTGAAGCACGCACAGCCCTTCCCAGCTTGGTATTGTCTGAAAGCTTTGTAAGTGTTACTCTCCAGGCCATTGTCTAACTCAGCAATGAAAATATTGCATAGAACCAGTCCCGACTTGACATGCACTTCAGGTTTGACCAAACCACTGATAATTAGTCTCTCAGAATGTTTTTCCAACCTCTTATTTACCCACCTTATAGTAAGTAGCTCCATCTAGATTGTTTTTCTCTTATTTGTTTATGAGGTCATGCGAGACATATCAAAAGACTTACTGAAGTCAAGATATACCACATCTGCCCATCTCCTTATCCACAAGGCTTGTTACCCTGTCAAGGGGAGATACTATGTTGTTTTGACACAGTGGGTGTGTCTAGACTACATCCCTCTGTCGGCAGAGGGATGTAAATGAAGCACTTTGAAAGTGCAAATGAAGCTGGGATTTAAATATCCCGTGCTTCATTTGCATAATCACGTAATAGAGCTCTTTTGAAAAAGCGCTATTTTGAAATTGAAACCGCAGTCTAGACACGGTTGTTTAGAAAACGGGGCGCTTTTTTGAAAGATCCTGTAAACTTCAAAAAATGACAGAGGGATGTAGTTTAGACATAGCCAATTTGTTGATAAATCCATGTTGAATGTTACTCATCTGCTTATTATCTTGTAAGTGTTTACAAATTGATTGCTTAATTAATTGCTCCATTATCTTGCTGGGTACACAAGTTCAGTTGACTGGTCTGTAATTCCCTGGGTTGTCCTTATTTCCCTTTTTTATAGAGTGGTGCTATATTTTCCCTTTTCCAGTGCTTTGGGGTCTCTTCTGTCTTCCATAACTTTTCAAAGATAATTGCTAATGGCTCAGACATCTCGTCAGCCAGCTCCTTGAGTATTCTAAGATGTATTGTATCGGGCCCTGCCAATCTGAAGACATCTAATTTATCTAAGTAATTTTAAAATTCTTCTTTCCTATTTTAGTCTCAGATCTTACTTCATTTTCAATGATGTTCACTGTGATAGATGTTCAATCGCTGATAATTTTTTTGGTGAAAACTGAAACAAAAAGTTGCTCAGCACTGCTGCCATTTCTATATTTTTTATTCTCCCCACCCCCCATCCCGGGGGTCTTACTCTGTCCTTGGTATTTTTTCCAGGGCCCTGCTTTAATGATTCAGAGTATTGGCAAAGGGTTTTCATTCACCTCTTCATTCTTAGGTGCCATTTCCTCTATTTAAGTCTTAACTCTTAAGAAGCATATCTAGAAACTGAAGGGACTTTCAGCAGAATCTATGAAATGCAACCATCTGATCTACTTCTGCATTCAGAGGAGAGCCAGAACAAGTGAATCTAAAGAGGAGAGCTTAGAACTGAGGGCATCTACTCTCTAAATCATGATTTCCTCAAGAAGTAGTAAGTACCAAAATAAATATCTGTACCTAAATTACATTATGGCTGCTAAAAGCAAACATTACTTTAGCTTGGCTGCACTCTCTCAGAGAGGTTATGCAAGGCACTGAATGGTTGTTAGTGAAAGTGCAGTCACATTCTAAGCAGTTATAAATTGATCTTTGATTTTTTTATTTACTGTTATTTATTTCATCTTAAAAAGGAAATAAACATTTTCTGTTCTTGATATTCATGTGAAGAACTCCATTAAACACAATGATTGGTTTGAGAAAAGAGTGATTATTCTTTTCAAATGATTGTATTTGATGCACCTCTGACTCTGCTCAGTTTTATGAGAAACAGGACTTCTGTAGTTTATTGTGAAATTGTTCACATGATAGTTTTATTTCTCTGTTGAAAACTTCATGATTGTATCCCTTCTGTCTGATTGCTCAGAGGCAACGGGTTTCTATATGGACACAAAGCACACAATCCCTGGAGTAGAAAAAATATACCAACACTTTGTATAACTTTGTTTTAACATTGTCTTGATCACAGTAGATACATATGAAACCCTAGGAAATAGGGACTAGGTTTTCATACATCCTTAGGCTACGTCTAGACTGCAAGCCTCTTTCGAACGAGGCTTTTTTGAAAGATACTTTCGAAAAAGCCTCTTTTGAAAAAGAGCGTCTAGACTACAACCAGTACTTTCAAAAAAGCAAGCTGCTTTTTTGAAAGAGAGTACCCAGGCAGTCTGGATGCTCTTTTTCGAAAAAGCACAGTTTGCATTACATAGCACCTTTTTTCAAAAGAGCACTTTCAAAAAAAGCATTATTCCTTGTAAAATGAGCTTTTCCATGGTCAAAAAACTGCCCCGTTCTTTTAATTTACTTTCGAAAGAACGCGGCAGCAGTCTAGATGCAGGGGAAGTTTTTTCAAAAAAAGGCCTCTTTTTTTTTAAATACCGTGTAGTCTAGACACACCCTTACAGTCTAATTATTGGTGAATTTCAGGCTTCTTAGTGTTACTGTTAGGGTTTTGGTCAGAGGTTGACTTGGGACTGGAGTGGGATGGGGTATAGGTCAAAAAATCTGGATTCATTACCTAGCTCTGCTATTTGACATTGGGGCTACATCTAGACTACACAACTTTTCATCTAGAATACACGACTTTTTTGAAAGAGGCTTTTTCAAAAGATACTTTTCAAAAAGCCTCTTTTGAAAAAGAGCATCTAGACTACAATCAGTACTTTTGAAAAAGCAAGCCACTTTTTTGAAAGAGAGCACCCAGGCAGTCTAGACACTCTCTTTCAAAAAAGCACAGTTTGCATTACATAGCACCTTTTTTCAAAAGGGCATTTCCGAAAAAAGGCATTCTTCCTTGTAAAACGAGGTTTTCTGCAGTCAAAAAAAACTGCCACGTTCTTTCAATTTACTTTCGAAAGAATAGAGCAGCAGTCTAGATGCAGGTAAAGATTTTTTGGAAAAAAGGCCACATTTTTTGAAAAATCCCTGTAGTCTAGACACACCCTGGGGTAAGTCACCTTATCTTTCTATAACTCTTTTTCTTGTGGAAACTCAATGGAAATTGGAATCCAATAAGCTCACAAGAACATCAGAATGGCCACACAGGGTCAGACCAACCATCTAGCCCTGCATTCTGGCTTCTGACATTGGCCAATGCTAGATGCTTCAGAGGGAAAGTTCTGAAGACCTAACAATTTAAAAATGAGAACTATATTTTATACCGTTAATTCTGACAAAATAATTTTGATTATTATATACTCAAGGGGGTATATGTGCATGTGTCTGAATCTCCTTTTTTGGATTTTTCTCTTCTATTAAATAATGTGTACAATGTTTGATTTCTAAGTGATTGATTTTGGTTCAACTTTGAAGTCAATGAAAAAATTCCCATTGTATTCACTGGGAACATCTAGGTCAATGATGAGCACTTATGAAAGTTTCATCCAATTTCACCAATTTGAAGATAAATGTCGGTTATAAAATTAATTGGTCTGAACTTGTCCAGAACTCCAAAGGGCATTTGAGATGGAAACCAGTTAGTTCGCTTTTTCCTATTCTCACATTTTGCAGAATTCTTTCTAGATCTCACTCAGAGTTCTTAGCAGAAATATCAAAATAATGCAATAACTATACACAAACAGTGTAAAAGTTATATTCTATTATTTCATATTGGGAGGATATTTTTAATTTAAAGAGGAGTCAGAAATATCAAATCTCAAAAGCCTTTCAATGGAAAAATATTTCAGCTTGACTGAGTAGAATCTGCAGTTATGATTTTTCATACACAAACAACAAACATTTGTATTAAGAGTGACACATAAATTAAGGCAACAAAGGAATAAACAAAAGCAAAGTCGCTGTGACAAAGACACATAGATGGTGTCTCATTTGACAGTCTGCACTGAGCCCTCAGAACAGTATGGCTGCTCAAGCATGCTCGAGTGGACATTGCTAGAAATTTCAAGATGCCACGCACGGGAAGCAAGAGGCACGTCCATTTCATAACTACATGCTAATTTTGTGTGGTGTGCAAAAGAAGTGCTTGAGAGCTCCTGACATTGCATATCTACTCAATCTCCAAGGCTTCCTACAATTACACTTCCTTTCAAGAGGAAAAACATAGAGATCCATTTGGACTCCTCTACTTGCAGATTGCTATCAGTGGGATCTAGAGAAGCACCCCTAGGAATTTAAAACCTCTGGAGTTTGTACAGAACTCAAGAACTGTCCCTGTCTTGATGCCCCTGGGCACATTTGCTGAACAGATCCTCTGTTGAGCACTCAGTCCTTATAGCTACAGCAAGAAGATTCCCTCCCCAGACTGTGGAACCAGTGCTTAGCTTAGATATGCCCTTTTCCAGCATCTTCCCACAGGTGTGAACCTTCTGGTTTCTCTCTCTCCAGAAAATGACTCTCCCTAGGTCGGCTTTCTTTCTTTCATCTTGACCAGTTGAACCCTTACTTCTTCCTGCCTGAATTTCCTATGTGTCTTGCCCCAGTCAGTTTATATATCCCCATATCAACACCTGGGTTTCTTTCTTCTGTGTCTGGTAACTTTCTACTTTCCAGACTCTTGCCCACTGCTGGTAGGTAAGAGAAGAAATTTTCTGGACAGAAGCAACGTTTTGGGCCAAAGCCACTGGTTTGGCAGAGACATGACACAACTCAGCAGCTCACCGTGGATAGAGAGGGGATATTCAGAATTCTATAACAGTTGGTGTAACCATTTTATAATAGAAACCTGGATTCTTACATTGTACAGACAGATTTTCCATGTTGCCTAAACCTGCCAAGGAGGCTTGGAGGTTGAACACCATGGAAATATTCAGTCTTTCATCTGTAGGTCTTTCTGTATAATATCTACCATGCCATCAGTTCCTCCTTTCTTCCTTCTCTTTCTCCAACATTTCCCAACCTCAAAGTCCAAAGATAGCCACTATCCACTTCTGTTTGAAATTTTAAGAGCACACAACATAGAGTCAGAGGTGTGCCCTTTCCCCCACCCCCATGATGGAAATGAATAAAATTCAAAATCAATGTTCATTGTTTTTCTGCACTGCTAGACAATTCTACTTTTTGCTTTGATATTAAACTTTTTGCTTAGGCATGAGCCTCAAACATGCTTTATGTGCTGTGTGAGGCCAGGCACACTGTGGACTCTCTCTCCTGAATGTATGTCACTTGTGCCATTGTTTATATAAGCCCTTCCAAATAGGACAAGGACATGACCCATTAAGGTTTTGGAAGAAGCTTGCAACACTGCTTGTACAGAGAGAGAATGAAACATTGTGTAAACATATTATTCTCATGACTGGCACAGAAAAAATAAAACAGACTCTTCTTTTAACCTCACTGCTTTATGTGAAATCATAATTTTACATATAGCTCCTAAATATTATTTTTTGTATGAATGTTTAAAATATCTAGTTTAAATAGGCTAAATACTGACCAGAAACATGGCATCAAACATTCAATTGAGGAAAAAATGGCAAAGGCTATTCATCTGTCCTCCTGCTGGAGAAACTAACTGGAGACTAAAACAGAGGATATTTCATTGTTGCTATGGTCACCAGCTAAAGTGACAACTGAATGATAGCACTAGATAGTGGAGGTGTGAAAAATTCACTTCTGTTACTGAGCCTATTTTAATGCTTCTATCAGAAATTCACCCTTTGCAGATGGGTGAAACAGGACTAGATTCTCTAATTCTGTCTGACTCTTCTCCGTACAAGATTTAGGAGGATGGGGCAAAAGGAAACTCCAAGCCACCTTCACAGCCCTACTATTCCTCAGTTGTCTCACCATTGGGGCGATCTTTCAAAGAAGTTTAAAGAAAGGACTTTATAGGCATGCTGGGGAATCTGAGGAGACGTGGCCAGTGGATCTGCAAGATGTCATGGAGCTGAGTAGTCCTGTGGCATCTTAGGCCACGTCAACACTACACAGTGGATCTACTGTGGCAGCGTCATTCTTCCACAATCTCCTGGGGTTTCAATTAGCAGGTCTAGGGAAGACTTGCTAATTCGAACTGAGAAGGTGCTTCCATTGGTGCCAGTAGTCCTGCCAGTAAGGGAAGTTGATGGGAGCACATGCTCCCGTCAACCTCTGGCTGTGTGGATGGAGCCAAAATGCAATTTAAGATACTTCAACTCCAGCTTTGTAATCAACGTAGCTGGAGTTGCTTATCTTAATTCAAACGTTTCCCTAGTGTAGACCTGGCCCTATAGGCTATCAAAAATATATCTAGTATAATGGGCTTTCGTGGGCAAAACCCACTTCTTCAGATTAAAAGTCTCAGAGGGGTAAACATGTTAGTCTTCTAATCATATACTTCACACTCCTCTTCTGAGTGGGGGATAATTATATCCCTTGTAACCCTCAAATAGCTCCTCTGTGCCAAATCAGGAAGTTGGTTTCTTGGGTAGCTTAGTTGAAATTAGGTTAACTTAGAAGACAGAATTAATTCTATGAGTCCAGACATTAGAAACATTGATTTTTTTTGTTCTGCTGCCACAGAAAGAAGTTATCTGTATAGCTGATTTGGCCTTGGCAAAGTTCAAGCAGATTTGGATAACTTGGGCTTGATTTGGATAACTTGGGTTTGAGCTCTAATTTCAGATCCTTCACCTCAGTATATTTCAGTAGGCATTTTACAAGTCATCCAACCCTTTCCCTCCCTCTTCATATGCTTTTGTGCCCCTTCTATTCCCTGCAAAGTCACTCCCCTTGCCACTCATGTCAGCTGTGAATAGTTTTCTTTATTATGCTGTAAATTGATGTAAATCCATTTAATATTAGATTTTCCTGCTGCATATTACAGTATTATAAGCCTTTCATATTAGCCACATAGTTGAATCATTTTTACAGTCAACACTTCTATTCGTCTTTAGTACCCCAAAATAATTCTAAGTTGAGCCAGTTAATATTCTCCTATTTAAGAATGTCTGAAACCACTTCAATTGCATGCACACTAAAGGAAGGTTTCCTTTTCACTTTCCCCTTCTATTCTTTTCACTCTGTGTTCCAGTTCAATGGTTTTTCCAATTCTCTTTCCAGTTAGCTCATTTTAAACAACCAAATGGTTTTGTACTGTTAGATCCTCTATTCATTTTTTCCATTTCTGTTTCTTAACTTTCTTTTCGACCATTCTACATATTAGGATGCACCACCATCTTTCAGCTACTGAGCTGTTTTCATTTTCTTCTGTATGGCTCTAATGTATGCCTTTCTGTAAGCGTTTTTGCACATTTTGTTCCAGAGCAGATATCTGCTATCCCCTAGCTTGTTTGTTAACTACAATTTAAAAAAAATTACTGAAAGAACAACCAAGTCTTTGGCTTTGACTTTTTAATTTAACTAAAGAACAAAACATATCCCTCAGGTGAAAACAGAATGTACTGTACATATTTTTTTGACATAAAGATCAGCTTCAGAACTGAGCCTGAAACCTAAACTTCTTTTGCAAATTAATCTTTTTGATGTTTATTCTAAGGATGAGAATCGTTGTGTCTAATAAGTTGGTATTTAAGTTCATTGACTGTTTCTAAATGGCTGTGAAGATTGTTTCCTATGAGAAATAAGGGGAGACATACTACAATCCCTTCTCCACCCTCCCTCCCATGATAGGTGCACCGGTAGAATGAATTTACACATCTGCTTTTGAATAACATTTCTTGAAGGGATAACAAACATAAAATAACTTAAGAAACCTCTGAAGAGTCATAGAATTAATTATTCTGACAGTGGAGTTCTAATTACTAAACAGTGAGAAACAACTAGCAAACCTGGAAGAAAATTAAAAACCGGTGGAGGAATATCACAATATTGACTGTACAGGGGAGCATGAGGAGATCAGGAGCGTGACTATTCCAAAGGGCTATGGACCCTCTGTCCCTTTATCAGTTTCACTATGTCATCTCTGAAACCTGGTGGAATGAGGAAAATCTGTGGGACACAATCATACCGGGATATAAAATATATAGAAAGGATAGAGCAGGCCGGGTGGGTGGCGGAGTGGCACTGTATGTGAAAGATAATGTAGAATCAAACGAAATAAAAATATTAAGTGAATCAACATGTTCAATAGAATCACTATGGATAGTAATTCCATGCTCCAATAATAAGAAATTAGCAGTAGGGATATATTACCGACCACCTGACCAGGACAGGGATACTGACATTGAAATGCTAAGGGAGATTAGAGAGGCTACCAAAATAAAGAACTCTATAATAATGGGGGATTTTAATTACCCCCATATTGACTGGACACATGTCACCTCAGGAAGAGAAGCAGAGATAAAATTTCTCAATGGCTTAAATGACTGCTTCTTGGAGCAGCTGGTGCAGGAACCCACAAGCGGAGAGGCAATTCTCGATTTAGTCCTGAGTGGAGTGCAGGATCAGGTCCAGGATATAACCGTTACAGGACCGCTTGGGAATAGTGACCATAATATAATAACATTCAACATTCCTGTGGTGGGAAGAACACCTCAGCAGTCCAGCACCCTGGCTTTTAATTTCAAAAAGGGTAGTTACTCAAAAATGTGGAGGTTAGTTAAACAGAAATTAAAAGGCACAGAGACTAGAACCAAATCCCTGCAAGCTGCATGGAAACTTTTTAAAGACACCATAATAGAGGCCCAACTTAAATGAGTACCCCAAATCAAAAAACATAGCAAGAAACCTAAAAAAGAGTCACCGTGGCTTAATCACCATGTAAAAGAAGCAGTGAGGGACAAAAAGGTAACTTTTAAGAAGTGGAAGTCCAATCCTAGTGAGATAAATAGAAGAGAACATAAACACTGTCAAATCAAGTGTAAAAATGTAATAAGAAAAGCAAAAAAAGATTTTGAGGAACAGCTTGCCAAAAACTCAAAAAGAAATAACAAAATGTTTTTTAAGTACATTAGAAGCAGGAAGCCTGCTAAAAAACCTGTAAAAGGAGCAATCAAGGACGATAAAGCCATTACGGAGAAACTAAATGATTTCTTTGCTTCAGTCTTCACGGCTGAGGACGTTGGGGAGATTCCCGAATCTGCACCGTCCTTTGTGGGTGATGAATCTGAGGAACTGTCCCGGATTGAAGTGTCATTAGAGGAGGTTTTGGAACAAATAGAAAAACTTAATGTTAACAAATCTCCGGGACCGGATGGCATTCATCCAAGGGTTCTAAAAGAACTTAAATGGGAAATTGCTGAGCTATTATCTGTGGTTTGTAACCTATCCTTTAAATCAGCTTCTGTACCTAATGACTTGAAGGTAGCCAACGTGACACCAATATTTAAAAAGGGCTCTAGAGGCGATCCTGGCAATTGCAGACCAGTAAGTCTAACTTCAGTACCAGGCAAATTAGTCGAAACAATAGTAAAGAATAAAATTGTGAAGCATGTAGAAGAACATAATTTGTTGGAAAAAGTCAACATGCTTCTGTAAAGGGAAATCCTGTCTTACTAATCTATTGGACTTCTTTGAAGGGGTTAACAAACATGCGGACAAGGGGGATCCAGTAGATATAGTATACCTGGATTTTCAGAAAGCCTTTGACAAGGTCCCTCACCAAAGGCTCTTGTGTAAATTACATGGCCATGGGATAAGAGGGATGGTCCTTTCTTGGATTGAGAACTGGTTAAAAGACAGGAAACAAAGGGTAGGAATAAATGGTAAATATTCAAATTGGAGAGGGGTAACTAGTGGTGTCCCTCAAGGGTCAGTCCTGGGAGCAATCCTTTTCAACTTATTCATAAATGATCTGGAGAAAGGGGTAAGCAGTGAGGGTACGTCCACACTACAATGTTAATTAGAACTAACTTAGTTCGAATTAGTTAATTCGAACTAAGCTAATTCGAACTAACGGATACAGACTAAAAAACTAGTTCGAATTAGCATTTTGCTAATTCGAACTAGCATGTCCACATTAAGTGGACCCTGAACCAGGCTTAAGGATGGCCAGAAGCAGTGCCGGCAGGGCATCAGAGGAGGACTTAGAGCGTGGAGATGATGTCTCAGTCTAGCTGAGGGCTGTGCTTAAAGGGTCCTGACCCCCACCCCAGACAGACAGTTCTCAGGGGTGCCCCGCTTGCAAAGCAGTCCTGGCTTGGATTGCCCGGAGTACCCACACTGGGCACATCACAGCACTTGGCCATCAGACCAGCTGCACTTGCCGCAGGCTGCCATCTGGGGAGAGGAGGCAATTGGGGGGCTGCAGGAGAGCTTCCACCTCCAGAAGCCCGAAGAGCCAGCCCAGTCCTCCCCATCGGGGGCGCGTACCCCATTCCTCCCTCAACTCCTTCCACTTACCCTTCCCTAGCCCCTCTTCTTGATGTACAAAATAAAGGACAATTGTTGTCTAAAATTGAATCTGTCTTTATTGAACAAAACTGGGGGAGACTGGGAAAAGGAGGTGGGAGAGGGGAAGAGAGAGGGTGGGAGAGGGGAGGGCAACTAAAATGATCAGGGGTTGGGAACAGGTCCCATATGAAGAGCGGCTAAAGAGACTGGGACTGTTCAGCTTAGAAAAGAGGAGACGGAGGGGGGACAGGATAGAGGTCTCTAAAAGCAGGAGTTGGGTGGAGAGGGTGCATACAGAAAAGTTCTTCATTAGTTCCCATAAAGAAGGACTAGAGGACACCAAAGGAAAGGAATGGGTAGTAGGCTTCAAACTAGTAACAGAAAGTTGTTCTTCACAAAGCAGAGTCAACCTGTGGAACTCCTTGCTGCAGGAGGCTGTGAAGGCTAGAACTAGAACAGAGTTTAAAGGGACGTGAGATCAAGTCATGGAGGTTGGGTCCATGGAGTGCTATTAGCCAGGGGGTAGGAGTGGTGTCCCTGCCCAAGGTTTGTGGAAGGCTGGAGAGGGATGGCACGAGACAAATGGCTTGGTCACTGTCTTCGGTCCATCCCCTCCAGGGTCCCTAGGGTTGGCCGCTTTCAGCAGACAGGCTACTGGGCTAGATGGACCTTTGGTCTGACCCAGGACGGCCATTGTAAGCTCAGGGCTCAGGGTCGGGGGTCTCAGTGGACCACCTTGATTTTCATGCACACCTGCTCCTGGGTGGCCAGGCTGGCAGCTCTCCTGCCCTAGCCGGCCACTTTCCTGTGCCTAGTGCGGAGGTCGTGGACAAGGTCCACGATGTCCACACTAGCCCAGGCGGGTGCCCGCCTCTTGCGGTCCCGGGCAAACTCCCGGGAGCCGCCAGCCTGGTCCCGGGAAGAGGAGGAGGGCTGGGGGGCATCAGGTGGTTGGCTCAATCCGTGCCAGGTGCAGGGTCTGCTGGCTGGGTGCTGGCAGGCTTGCACCTGGCACGGGCACCGTAGCCGGCCCGTGCCCCTTTAAGGGATCCGGGGCCAGGAGGGGGGCAGACGAGTTTCCCTGGTGTTGGCCAGAGTGGCCACAAGGGAAACCTGGGGAGGGCTAGCCTCCCACTAGTTCGAATTAAGGGGCTACATACCCCTTAATTCGAACTAGTAAGTTCGAACTAGGCTTAATCCTCGTGGAATGAGGATTACCTAGTTCGAACTAAGCGCTCCGTTAGTTCGAATTTAATTCGAACTAACGGAGCGCTAGTGTAGCGCCTATGAAAGTTAGTTCGAACTAACATCCGTTAGTTCGAACTAACTTTGTAGTGTAGACATACCCTGAGGTAGTAAAGTTTGCAGATGATACAAAACTGTTTAGATTAGTCAAGACAGAAGCAGACTGTGAGGGACTCCAAGAAGATCTCACCAAACTGAGTGATTGGGCAACAAAATGGAAAATGAAATTTAATGTGGATAAGTGTAAAGTAATGCACATCGGGAGAAATAACCCCAACTATACGTACAGTATGATGGGGGCTAATTTGGCTAGAGATCTTGGAGTTATCGTGGACAGTTCTCTGAAAACTTCCACGCAGTGTGCAGCGGCGGTCAAAAAGGCAAATAGGATGCTAGGAATTATTAGGAAAGGGATAGAAAATAGGACCCAGAATATCTTACTGCCCCTGTATAAAACTATGGTATGCCCACATCTTGAATATTGTGTACAGATGTGGGCTCCTCACCTCAAAAAAGATATTTTGTCCTTAGAAAGGGTTCAGAAAAGGGCAACTAAAATGATTAGGGGTTTGGACTGGGTCCCATATGAGGAGAGGTTAAAGAGACTGGGATTTTTCAGTTTAGAAAAGAGGAGACTGAGGGGGGATATGATAGAGGTCTATAAAATCATGAGTGGTGTGGAGAGGGCGGATAAAGAAAAGTTATTTATTAGTTCCCTAAATAGAAGAACTAGAGGACACCAAATGAAATTAATGGGGAGCAGGTTTAAAACTAATAAAAGAAAGTTCTTCACACAGCATGTAGTCAGCCTGTGGAGCTCCTTGCCAGAGGAGGCTGTGAAGGATAGGACTATAATAGAGTTTAAAGAGAAGCTAGATAATTTCATGGAGGTTAGGTCCATAAAATCATGAGTGGTGTGGAGAGGGCGGATAAAGAAAAGTTATTTATTAGTTCCCTAAATAGAAGAACTAGAGGACACCAAATGAAATTAATGGGGAGCAGGTTTAAAACTAATAAAAGAAAGTTCTTCACACAGCATGTAGTCAGCCTGTGGAACTCCTTGCCAGAGGAGGCTGTGAAGGATAGGACTATAATAGAGTTTAAAGAGAAGCTAGATAATTTCATGGAGGATAGGTCCATAAATAGCTATTAGCCAGGGGATAAAATGGTGTCTTTGGCCTCTGTCTGTCAGAGGCTGGAGAGGGATGGCAGGAGACAAATCACTTGATCATTGTCTTCGGTCCACCCCCTCTGGGGCACCTGGTGCTGGCCAATGTCGGTAGACAGGATACTGGGCTAGATGGACCTTTGGTCTGACCCAGTACGGCCATTCTTATGTTCTTATGTTCTTAGATCTGTGCACAGAGGTTCACATTCATATTTATTTTAGTTTTACAGGGCCAAAAGAAGACTTCCTTTGTTTATACCCTTCCCTTCTCTGTTTACGGTAGTAGTGACTATTTCTCACTTTGCCTTCATCCAATCCCCTGCTACACAGTGACTGGTCAGACAAAGTAGCTGCACAGGAGAGGGTTTCCTGCAGTTTGCAGAGAAGTAACATCAGCCCAAAACAAACTGATTGCAACTGAAACCTGGCCCAGCAAGTGTGTGCAAATGCAAACTATCCCCCACTTCCTCTTGGGCAGTGACTGAATTCAGCCATATGCTGAGACAATGAAGTGACATGAGGCCACCAGAAAGAAAGTCAGTCCTTAAGGGAAGAAAAAGGGTTGCACTCACTTTGGTGTTCCCCTTTAAGGAAACCATATTGCTGCAAATAGAAAGGATGCCCAATACTGCTGGTAATGGAAGTCCCTTGTGCAGGCACCTCTAGCTTCTGCAGTCATGTTCATCACAAAATAGCAACCTTTCCTTCCCTTGTTTGTATCCCTGCAAAGCACTAGTGCAAAGCAGTAACCAAGGCTCAATTTACATATAGAGGAGCTGGTTGAATTGTTTGTTGTGCATATATTACCTTTTGTATTTAACTTACATGTTTGTGAATCATTTGGGAGACAATCATGGAATATGAGAGCATTTGGTTATTTGCAAGTATTCACTGGATAAATATATGAAACCAATTGAACCTTGAGGATATTTGAACATTTCATTTCAACTATTCACTGTTTGTAGTGTGAGAGAGGTTGCCTAAGGCACATGATATTGTTTTGCTTCATTATTAGTTCAAATATTTTAATTAGTAAACTAATTAACTATAGCCAGTTCTCTCATTCACACAAACCTTTCACCTGGAAATATATATATTTGTACTGGAACAGCCATTCCTCAATGTCCATTTCATGAAAAATGGGTAATATTATATGTACATGCTGTCACAACAGGGTGAAGCACATAATATTTATGGTCACCTCATGGACCAGTCCCTAGTGTAGTCAAGGGCAAACTGAGGTTAAGTTTCTCTTTTGTTGAAAATGGAGCTTAGGTTAGGTTAGTTTACCCATTTACCAAAAAAAAAAAAAAAAAAAAATCTCCACACCCCTGATCAAAGTCAGACTGTATGTTTTATAAAATATCTGATCTTTAGCTTGTTGATGAAAGTCTAAGTCCCTTGCAAATATTGTTATGTATTAATCTCAATACTGCTTTGAAGGAGCACAAAGACATTAAATAGCTAGTGTAGGTCACACAGAAATGCTGTGACAGAACCCAGCACTGGACTCAGATCTTCTGAGTTCCCAGTCTTAGACACAAAGCCATCCTCTCCCCAAGTTTAGTATACTGCTATGATAATCACATAACAACATCCTCAATAATAGTCTTCAAATGCAGAGATCAGTTTATCACTGCTCTCCTTGGTTTTTATTAGGAAGAAAATTCACATATCAGCAGATAGCCCAATTAACAAGCAAGCTCTATCGCTACAAAACTGTAGGTTTCCAGTCTCTAGTCTGCTTCCAAAGATCTTTTAGCAAAACTATATCAATTAACCTGGATGATCTGACAATTCTGACATTCAGGCTAGGTTATGACTTCTGGCTGTAGCCATGCACAGAGGGCTGAGCAGAATGGCACCAGCTCAGGCGAGAACTTAGGAGACTCTGCCCCAAACAGGGCTTCTCCATGTGCATGGGTATGAACAATCATTGTTCCTCCTGATGTACCGTGCCTACATGATGAGCAAGTACAGAGAGGGGAACAAGATTGTGGCTTGCCTCTCCTGTTCTCTCTCCACCACATTTTTGGCAACATATTCCCTTTAAGAGTAAGACGAGCAATCCTTGTTCCTTCCGCATGTAGGGAATGAAGAAATCTGCACAGCTGCCCAAGGCAAAAGGAGAGTTTCTGTGAATTAACACAATAAGCCTATGAGAAATATTCAGACACTTCTGATTTCTCAGCTGTGCGTGTGAGTCATTTCTGCAGGCTTCTAAAATGTTTTAAAAGAGCAGATCTCAGAACTATTTCTTGCGTTCCGAGGTTAGAAGGGACCACTATATCATCCTAGTCCTGTGGTTCTTGTTCCAGTCCCATTTTAATGGGGTTTCCGGGGCTGGTCTTAGACTTATTGGTTCCCAGGGTGAAAGCTGAAACCCAAGCACTGGGTGGCATTGCTCAGGTCAGAGATTCACTTCCTGGTGCTGTAACCTTTGGGCTTTGGCTTCAGTCCCCACCCTCCCAGGCAGCGGGGATCAGGACGGTTCAGGCTTCAGTCCCTGCTCCTCAGTCATGTAGTAGTTTTCTTTGTCAGAAAGGGGCCACAACGCAATGAAGTAATCTGACATCCTCTGTAACATAAGCCTGAGCCTATTTCCCTAAAACAATTCCCAGCAGATCTTTTAGAAAAGCACCTAGACTTGATTTAAAAATTGTCAATAATGGTGAATTTATTCCAACCCTTGATAAATTGTCCTGAGGGCTACAGTAGTCTGTCTTACCAAAGGACTACAAGCTTCCCTGAATGAGTTGGTCTTCTGAGGACCGATTCATAGAAAGGTCATTGAGTCCAGTTCCCTGCCTTCATGGCAGGACCCAGTACCATTTAGACCATGCCTGATAGATGTCTATCTAATCTGCTCTTAACTATCTCCAGAGATGGAGATTCCACAACCTCTCTAGGCAACTTATTCTAGTGTTTAACCACCCTGACAGTTAGGAAGTTTTTCCTAATGTCCAACCTAAACCTCCCTTGCTGCAGTTTAAGCCCATTGCTTCTTGTCCTATCATCAGAGGCCAAGGAGAACAACTTTTCTCCCTCCTCCTTGTGACACCCTTTTAAATACTTGAAATCTGCTATCGTGTCCCCTTCACAGCACAGTAGCACTCACTGAGTTTCCTTCAATTTCTTTCGTCAAGAGGAACACTGCCATGGGCCCTTACATGTAGGAGGAATGATTTCTGACCGGACATGACAGCAGGTTTTGCATATCCTGAAATCCTAACTGGAAGATGTGGCCACTTTTTAAGAACCCAGGAAGAGTCTTTTTTGATGGTTGTCAGCTCCCTAACATTGTCAACCCTTTAGCCACCCAGTCTCCTCTGGGCTATGCCAGCCCTTCCTTCTCCTTGCAGATTAACATTAGGTTCATCCCAATCCTCAAATCCCTTTGAATTGTTCTGCTATAATCCCCATTCCTGAGACTGGCTCCTCACAGAGATTTCAGATCCTCTGTACCCAGAAGTACAGTGTGTCCCAGGGAAGCAGTTTTACCTGAATTGCTGTGTGGTTTAGAAGACCCAGATGGTTGTGAGCACTTGATAAAACAGAACAAGGTTTATTTATGAAAGAAATAAAAACATATCTAGAAGCATGAGAGAGAATGGCGAAAACAAGTGGTTACAAACAACAGACTACAAACCTGGGATGACCCTTGTCGTTAGTTCCCCTTCCTCCCCAAATTTTGTCTGTTGTAGAGCTGACTTGTTCCTCAATAACCAGGATCCATACAATTCATGAAAGCACCCCCTTCTAGAAGAATTTTTTTTTTCATGAATGGACCCAGAGGGTCTTACTTCCTTTCTATTATTGTGAAATCTATGCATTGATAACACATATCTAGGAGTAGACATAAAAGACTGTTTTATTTCTATTCATAGCCAGGATGAACCCCTGCCTTGTTATTAAGCTGTATTTTATAACAGCTTTAAGTTGTTTCATATGTTGCCTTTCATGGTTTTCCATTCAAAATCTTAGCATTGTGGAAGGCTAAATAATTGAGCCTTGCATTGTATCACTAACCAAGCAGGGTGGGGGAGAGCTCCCCAAATGGGCCACCCTAGTGTCTCCATCTTTACTTTTATTGGAAATCCATAAAGCATAATTTCCTTATGAATACATTATGCCTTAAATATTCCCCATGCATACATCTCACTATGAATATCAACCTTGACAAATTACAAGATTTCTGGAGATAACTCATACGTTATCCATTATGGGCAAGATATGTTTTTAGTGTAATGAGTTTGTCAGTTCAGAGGCAAGAGCTGTTTTGTGAAGGATGGGGAAAGGGGAGGCTTTGGCAAGGGATAGAAAGAGGAGGAAAATGATGCTTCAAAAGCCAGTCATTCCCTGGTCCCATGCCCACCTGCTTCTAGATAGGAAGAGCCATTCTCAGTGGGGATATCATGGAGTGGCTGTTCCATGTTATTGGTGGAAGCCACAGGAATATCACTCTTGCTTTCTGTGCTTCCTATCCATTTCTAAATATGCCTGGTTTTTCTTTTTAAAGGAGGTGTTTTTGTTTTTGATAGAGGGTATTTTACAGAAGATATTTTAAAATAAATAATTAATGCCATTGTATAGCTGGGCTCAATCATTTCCATTCCGGAACCTTCTTCCCACCAAGGCAGACTTCAACCAGCACTCCACTCTCATGTAGCCACATAGGGAAAGCAGGCTCTTTTGCAACCTTCTGACACTTCTTGATGGGTGGTACCTAGAAGTGAGCAACCCAAGACTGAGAATCCATGAAATAGTATATTTTAGGGCTTGTCTACATGAGGACACTCAGGAAAGTTAATAAAAATTAACAAAAAATGTGACTTTAAAGTGGATCAACTGAATTAACCCTCCCTCTACCCCCCCCCCCCAGTGTAGATACCTTATTAAGAATTAAAATGGCCTTCATTTGATTTAGTTTTAATTCACTGAAAAGTGAATAAAAATAATCCAAATTAAGGCCACTTCAATTCTGAATGTGTAGACAAGCCCTTAGAGTACTGGAGCACATTGGAATTTAGACCGCTTGATTATAAAATTCCATTTCTCTATCTCATCGTACCTAACAATATGATGTTCTTAACTTCATATGCATTTGAACACATTATAGAGGAAGAAAAATGAAGGTTGGACAATTTCCTTCCATCAGTCACTACATTACTTGTGAGTAAAACTTGTCATTATCTGAGCAATTCTCTTCATCATTTTGTTCTCACCAAGCTATTGCCTGGTGGGCCACAGTGACACAGAATAAGGATGAGGTAAAAAAAGAAGGGCAGAGATAATGCAATAGTAAGTAGGAGGGATGTATCACCTACCCTGAAAGACTTAAGTCCTACTTCATGATTTCTCAGGCAATTCCAAATTTTTCTGGGTAGAGAGACTTTGTTGGTAACCCAATGCACTCCAAGCTCAGTAGCTTTACCTTTTGGGGGTTTTTTTTTTGGTGATTACCATTGTAGAGCTGTTTTCCCCTTGACACAACTTCAGCTTCCCAGATATCCAGGACATTATGTACTGATGGAGTGAGCGGGTGTAACCCACACACCTAGGCTGTGTCTACACTGCAGGTGTATTATGTGCCTCAGAGACGGTCTCTGGTTCCAATATGTCTACATTAATTTATGGATCATGATTGAAAAACAAAAGTGGATATTTAGATGAGCAGCTTCACAACATGCATTTTTCATCTTCTTTTTCGTCCAAATTGCAAGTCAGTTATTTTTTTCCCCTGATTAACACATTCCTTCATCAACTGTAATTTGCAACCATTAAATTAGATTGCCTCCTGTTAATCTTCCACTGCTTCCCTCCCATTATGCAGAGAAATAACGTAAACTTTCAAAATTAGACTATGTGAGTGCCAGTCTTGCAGCTAGAGGAAAAAATACTGTTTTAATAAAAAGCCTTTCCATCATACTGAACCTTAAAGCAATACAAAGCTTACAATACTTTTAAAACACCAGAAATATTTCTATAATAAATGGGAAATCTTTTCATTAATGGGAAGAAATAAACATTACATCAAAGCTGATGGCATTTTCAAATGCGTCATTTCTATGGATTTGACAGGCATTTCAGCAGTAAAGGCAGCCTCCGGCAAGGATGCTGAGAAGCAAAGAGTAGCACTTGAAATCTTAATTTATATCCCAATATAAAGTTTATATGGCTAGGTAAAAAAGTAGGCAGTAGAAATATTAAGAGCAGGCTTTGGTGTTAGCCTGATTAATATCTCTTTGAACAGAACTTATGTTAAGACAATTCATGGAAGACACTAATGGCCAAGTCACTTTTGCCAGGCAGTAGGCATAATGTGTGCCCTATACATCATCCAGAACTACCTTATGCTCAAAAAGTTTATCAATCATGAGGCAAGTTTTAAATATCGTGTTATTCAGATGGACGTCTGTGAACAGTGATGCCAGCTTCATTCAGACACAGTTCTTCTAGTGGTTTTCTAAAGGCCTCAGCAGAAAGTAATTACAGCTGCAGCACATTTAGAGCAAAATTGATATAAATTATCAACTGACTGTAGATTTTAGTGTATAGATAAAACCAGTGACCCCTGGATTCAACAATTGACTCTCTGTGCCATTATATTATATTCTACTGTCAGTCACTTATTTTTAACTTTCAAGGCAGTGGCTAGAAAGCTCTAATTCTAGTCAGAACAGAAATATATTAGCTCCACTAGTGAGGTATAAAATATGCACAATTGGTGAAATCTGCCATGTACATTTTACCTGCTTTTTACAATGGTTGTAACAATGACCTTTGCCGGATCCCATTTGTCTGTTCATTCCTGAAACAAATGACTCCAGGCAAAAAAAATGGAATTAAAGTATGAACATTGCCAAAAATTCCTGGCTCATACATGGACATTCCAAGTTTACTCCGTGAGGCATCAGGCTTTAGGGAGGGTTCAACTGTAGTGGGGGGAGGGTTTATGTGATTTATCATGATGGTATTCTTCTTAGAAGTCATTCTCATTTACATGATCCCATTTGCAACCAACATAATTATAAATGTCTCCTCTACAGCCAAGAGATTTTGGTAATTCTGACCCTTTGCTTTTGCTCAGAACCATTTTAGACCTAAGGAATCTCAGCAAGTCACCTCTTCAGCAACATGGCAACCCTCCAGCTGCGACCTATCAACCATCTGTGCTCCTCAGAGCACCATGAGTAGTCCAGAAAGAGATGCACAAATTGCTCTTCCTCCTAGTTTCTGTTACCAAACTGAATAAAATATTCAAAAAAAGTTAAATATTTTTCTTATGTTACATTTCCATGTCAGCAATTGCAATCATTGACATTGGTGTGTTATGCAGTTATAAAGAGGCGTGGACATGAACCCAGCAGCCATACATTGGCGGCGTGTACAAGAGACAATGTCTATATGGTGATGTAGATGAAAACCTTTGATAACCCCTATCCTAAAGTGTGTCTACACGGCACCATTATTTCAAGATAACTAGCATTATTTCGAAATAACAATGCAAGGGTCTACACAGCCATTCTGTTATTTTGAAATGATTTCAAAATAATGGATGGCTTATTCCAAAATCTGTAAACCTCATTCTGCGAGGAATAATGCCTATTCTGAAATAGTTATTTTGAAATAAGGCATGTATAGATGCACCACTGCTGTTTTTTTGAAATAGCCCCTCACCAGGGCCATTCTAAGTTATTCCTCTCCAGTGCTTTCTGGGGCTCTAAATAAATAACACGTCTACATTAGAGAAGCCTGCCTCGGACTAATTTGAGGCTTCCCTTCAGTGCAGACGTGCTATTTCAAAATAAACTAATCTGGAATAACTATTCAGTAATAGATTATTTTGAAATAAGCATGCAGGGTAGTTGCACCCCTAGTGAATAGAGGATGAGATTTAACTACTGGATCCTAACTCCACGTGTGATGCTGACTTGCAGCATAGACTTATACCAATCATTGTGACTCTTGGCCTCATTTCTTTGCTTAGCTCACAATCATTGGTTAATATTTGTGTAAAGTATTGACAGTGCAAAATTTTACAGTATGAACAAAGCATTTACTATTATTATTATCATTATTATTGTTGTTGTTGTTGTTGTTGTTGTTACAATGGTGCTAAAACTGACCTCTATAGTTTAGGATGTAAAGCCATTTCCAATTCAGATAATTAAAAATGTATCACACTATGGCAGGCCATTAATTTGCTATGGTAGCTGCATTACTTGTTTTAACCTATAAGGAAATGCTCTGTATGCCATAGCAAGGTCAAAATACTAAAGCGCGGGGAAATATTGGATTTTTTTTAAGTCACTGCAATCCCTCCCCCATTCCCTTTTCACATACTGATAACTTTCTGGAGGGGAAAAAAAATCACCTCTAGGGCTGAAAATGGTCATGCTTGGTCTCTGTGTGAAGGTGACTTTCATCTGTTTATTTGAACATATTCCCCTAAATGATTTTTCGTCACGGTATAACCTCCAGTATTAGAGGGTTGTGCATAGCTAGGGGGAGGTGTCTTTTCAGGGCCAGAGGCTGCAGAGGTAATGGTTTGTGGTGGCAGCCAGTGTGGGATTGTGTGCACACAGGCGACAATTTCATTTGTTTTGTGATTTCTTGCTTTATATTGGGCTTTCTGGAGAGCTGTGCACACAGCTACAGGCCACTGATGACACTTCCTTTACCCACAGGGACCTGTGAGAGGACCTGTCACTATGATCAAGATCCAGAATCAGCTATTTTTCAGAATCACACCTCCCTATCAGAGAAAGGCAGGCATAGCCTTTGCAGAGAACCCAGCCTGGAAAAAGGGTGGGGGAGTGGGAGGTTGGAAGGGATGAAACTTTTCAGGGTCTCCCATATCCCCAGAGTGCTCTGGTCAGTTCTCAAGCCGTTGTGCAACACAGTGCACATGAACAGCCCTTTTCTCCTCCCCTTTCCAACATCCCGTCAGCAGGACTCCCGCTCTGATTCAGCCTGCTGGAAGCTGCTGTGCAAGCAAGTGGGAGAGAGTCTGTTAAAGTGCTTACTCATGTAGGAGCCCAGCCATTCTGCTCTATATCTGAAATTTCCTCAGTCTGGACTGGAGGAGGCTGAGGTTGTGGGGCTCAAAGGTAACAGCTATGTGGAACGACTAATGAGGGAAGACAGGGATGCAAACACTGAGGCTATGTCTAGACTGCAAGCCTCTTTTGAAAGATACTTTCGAAAGAGCCTCTTTCGAAAGAGAGCATCTAGACTGCACGCGGAATTTCGAAAAAGCAAGCCGCTTTTTCGAAAGAAAGCACCCAGTGAGTCTGGATGCTCTCTTTCTAAAAAGCCTGTTTGCTTTCAAGAATGCCTTCTTTCGAAAGAGCACTTTCGAAAGAAGGCGTTCTTCCTCGTGGAATTAGGTTTACCACCGTCAAAAGAAAAGCCGCATTCTTTCGATTTAATTTCGAAAGAACACGGCTGCAGTCTAGACGCAGGTGAAGTTTTTTCGAAAAAAGGCTACTTTTTTCAAAAAAAACCCTGAGTCCGGACACAGCCTGAGGCCAAAGACAAAGCCAAGTGAATAAGAAGCCAGAGAGGAAGACCAAGCAGAGGATAAATGGGAGGAAAGGGTAGAGAAGGAAGGGGGAAAGGAAACTGGTGGGGGAAAAAGAGGGCCACAATGAAAAGAAAGAGGCAGGGAGATGAAAGGGGCAAGAAGAAGGCAGACGGGGAAAAAAAAGAGGTAAGACAAGGCGTGAGCAGAATTAAGGGGAAGGAAAGCCACACATGGGAAAGATCAGATCAAGGGAAAAGAAGGTCCAAGATCAGTTTGTTAAAATAAATGGGAAGGGGAATTAACTGAGATTTAAGAGAGAACAAGAAATAGGCAAAGAGTCAAAAGGAAGGGAAGCAAATTCTTAAAAAGACAGAAACTTTCCTTCAGTTCATTCCAGGATGAGGTGTTTGAAGATGGTCAAAGAATCTGTTATCTCTCCATCTCAGTAATTCTCCAGTAAGCTCAGGATCATCAACATTCTTCTTATCTTCTTTTACCCATAATCTTTGGCCTCTCCTCTTCTGACCTCAGCTGACAACAGGAAAAACAAAGGTGTTCCCAGTTGTACATAAGCAAGTCATTCTGTATCACGTTCCGCTTCTGTAAATAACATCTATCACAGCAGTAGAGACCCATTGACACAAGAGAGGTAAAATACCATCGAGGATGATAAGCCCATCACCCCCACTGTGCTGCTTGGAGAAAATTTATATATTTTTTCCTATTTTCTTGCACACTGTGCCTATGAGGATTGCAGGGTCTGGGTGTTCTCATAGTTTTTCACAAGTGTATAAAACATTTTGACTGCATAAATTCTGACTTGCTCCATCCTGCTATGTCTTTGAAATTCCTATTATCATGGTGTCTGAGCACAAAATGTGATATAACTTAATGCTCTGAAATATTTCCTATACAGTTCAAACTTTTACATTACAGGAATGTGAGGTGAGGGTGCGAATTTACAGATTATCTGGTAATTTTCATGGCAGAAAATTTTTATATACTTGCAATCCAATTACAGAGTAGTTTCAGTATAATTGAAAAGTTATTAGCAGCCCATAGAATGAGAGTTTATAGGGAAATATCTTTTGCACAAATTAACCTTCATTAGTGGGTGAAAATATACAAGAGCTAAATCATGCATGTTGCACTAAGAACATTCGTCTACAGAAAGGTTTCATGTCAAGAGCTGAATGTTTATTTTATGTCGATGAAGTGTAAATCTTATTTGTTTTTACAAAAGCAGTGTGCATTTAAAATCACTTACAACCTGTAAAAATACTTCAAATAGACAGACAGCTCCTCAGAGTGCCCCAAGGTGCTTTTCGAGATAAGATAGAAATGGAAAGTAGAAGAGTATCTGTATATTGGGTGTTATGGGTGAAAGCACAATGTCACTGTGATTTATAGTAACTCAGAGATGCATGTGGAGTACTTTTTTCTTTCTTTCGTTCAAAGAAATGCAGTTTTGTATTTAAGGATAGGTTTGGGACTGTTAATTGGAAATTGTCAAAATGAGTTGCAACTGTCTGGTGAGACCTTGGTAAGATCACGCTGCTGAAGCAGAACAAAATTGCGATAACTTCTCCAATACACACATAATTGCACATCATTTAACTACTGGGTTTTAAGTTATGATTCAAAATGTTTTGAATGCCAGTGCTCCTCATGGCTGAAGTATTCACAAGAGAACTATTATCTACTACAGACATCTATTAAGTAAACTTCAAAAGTTAAATAGCAACATCTCTGCTATTTGTAAGCTTGTCAGTTCTTTAGGAGTCATTTTGGGTCATTGAGGTTCAGCCTGTTTTAGGGGGCTCTTATCAGCCTCTTGTAAACTACTTGAACAATCTATTCACTGTCTTTTTTCTCCTTTTTTTCCTCCTTCCTCACCCCTTCCCTTATTTATTTTTAGATCTGGACTTTTAATACTTCAGTCACCTGAAGAAGTGGTTATGTCCATGAAAGCTCATGATACCATCTACATGTCCGGTTAGTCTTTAAGGTGTTACTAGATTATTCATTGTTTTTTAAGTTTTTCCACAGGTGGAAAGTCATAGCCAGAGAGAGAGAGAGAGAGAGAGCTTGTCATGGCCCTCATCAGCTTAAACGCCCTGAAAGTAAAAAATAAGGAATTTGAACTGGGATCGTGTGGCACTCTGTACCTCAGAACAGTACCCTAGAATCTCCATAGTCACTGCTGTTCTAGAATTATAATACGTTTTGCACAAAATAGGCCTTGTGATGTATCATTTTGAAAGTCTTTATCTGATAAACATTAATATCCTGTGTAATGTTATGATTGTATGTGCTATCATTGTGTGTGTGAAGGTATGAAGTTTTGCTACGTGTATGTTACTGAAATATTTTGAGCGAGGTTGAGCATGCCCACAATCAGCCTTTCAGGCACAACAATGGAAGAGCCACCAGTGGGAATCCACATGTACAAGAATTATCCCAGGAATTGTCCTTCTTAGAGATAGCACATAAACAATAGATACTGCTGGGTCCACCTTAAAGAAAGATGGAAGAGACTATAGCTCAGGGAAAGTGAAATCATCATTTGACCTTACTCATCACATCAGTGGTCCCCAATTTCTGGTCCACAGACTGGTGCCAGGCCACGAACTGCTGGCCTATGGCACACTGCCAGCCACACCCATGCCAGCTGCTCCGAGACCGGGGTTGGGGTATATACCCTGGACATGTGGTTGCTGGCTGCTGGAGCTGAAGCTGTCTGTTCATAGCGGCTCTGGAGGATGGGGCTAGGATACACCCCATCTCCCTGAGCCACCGCAGATCAGCTGGCTTCCGCTCTGGCAGCCACCACGTGGCGGGTGACTGCCACAGCTGAAGCCGGCTGTTTGTGGCAGCTCTGGGGGCCCGGGCTTGCGTACATATTTTGGCAGACCCATAACATTTTATTTGCATATTTGTTATTTTCATAAGGATTATGCAAATCATGCCAATAAAATGTAACCGGTCCGCGAAAAGTTTGTGAATGGGTTTGCTGGTCCGCAATATAACAAAAGGTTGGGAACCACTGCCTCACACAACTCAACACCTGGAAGCATATCTGGAGGATAAACACAGAAAGGGGGAAGGTGGTCCCGGGCTGGAGGAGAATTACAGCCTGTTTGTTGAAAATTTGTAACTTGTTTTTACTACAGGTTGAATCTCTCATAACCGGGACTGTCTGGTCCGGCAACATCCCTGTCCAGCATGACCAGAGAGTTCCAGTGCTGGGCTGGTGGGAGCTCTGCAGTGAGGCTAGAGCCCAATAGTGGGGCTGCCTTGTAGCAGTGAAACTGGGAGCCCAGCAATAGACTTTGGAGGGGTAGAGTGGGGAGGCGGAAGGCAGTGGGGCTGGAGCCCTACATTGAAACTGCCCAGCGAGACCAGGAGGCAGTGGGGCCACCCGGCAGTGCAACCAGGAGCCCAGCAGCCTTGCTTCTGCCAAGTGGCTCAGCTGCTTGGTGGGACAGGGAGGCAGTGCGTCTGCCCTGTGGGGTCAGAAGACTGACAGCAGGGCTGGTTGGTGGCAGGGCCAGGAATCTGGGAGTAGAGCTGCCCAGCAGCGCAACAAAATTCCCAGCAGCCCTGCTGGGAGCTGCCTAATGAGGTGGGAGGAAGTGGGGCTGCCTATTGAGGCTGAAGCCCAACTGAGGCTTGTCACCAGAGGCACAACTGGACTTCAACAGGGGGGGGCTGCCCCGCGGGGATGGAACCCCGTAGTCGGGCTGTGCATGCTGATGGTGGGGCTGCCATGGTGAGACCAGGAGCCCAGTGTGCGGGTGTCCAGTGGCAGGGGGAAGCTATCTGGGAAGCTGGCAGCGAGGCCATGGCTGGGGGGGTTGGTGACAGAGGTGGACCCAGAAATGACCTTCCCTATTCCGGCAAAATCCCTCATCTGGGACTGGTCATGTCCTGAGGGTGCCAGACCAAGGAAGTCCAACCTGTATCTGAGACACAGGTTGATTCAAATCCTGTGTAATTTATAGAACTTTGAATTTATTTTATTTTTAGGTAAACCATCTTCGATATCTATGCTGACTAATAATCACTTACTGTTAGGGTGGTAGTGTAGACATACCCCCTACTTCGAATTAGGGTGGCTAATGTAGTCATTCGAAGTTGCAAATGAAGCCCGGGATTTGAATTTCCCGGGCTTCATTTGCATCTTGCCGGGCGCCGCCATTTTTAAATCCCCGTTAGTGCGGACTCCGTGCCCATGGCTACACGCGGCACGGAGTAGGTAGCTCGAATTCGGCTTTCTAATTTGAACTACCGTTACACCTCATTCGAACTAGGGTAGCAGTGTAGACATACCCTAGCTTTCTATAGTTAATGCATCTGTTTTATATTTTACCTAAAAAAGTGTGGCTGAAATGCTTGGGAAATCTGTTCAGGTTACAAAGGCTGGTGTGTGTTCACTCACCTTAGTAGATGTGGCTAGCTTCATTAACTTACCCTTGTCAGGTGTCAGACATCAGTACAAGATGGTGCAGTTCTGGGGTGCAAGGCTAGGGAACCGGGGGGAGGTGGGTTGGCTGGAGCCTTTCTATTGTTGGTTCATGAGCAGCTAAGATAAGCATTTATGTAACTCAGCTGGTTGTACCCCTGCCTGTGGATCTCTGGGAAAGTTCTGTACCTGCCGGAGGTTTGTGACTTAGGGTAGACTGCAAGCTTCTTTCGAAAGAAGCTTTTTTGGAAGAGAGCGTCCACAATACCAAAGCTCATCGAAAAAGCAATCTGCTTTTTCAAAAGATAGCATCTACGCTGAATGGACGCTATCTCACATTTCAGCTGTGATGACTATGAATGGAGTGGCCACCAGGGCACCTGTGCTTTTTCCTGGAGGTCTCTTCTTTCGAAAAAACTCTCTCTTTCGCGGCCACACACGCCTTTTTCCGAAAGAGCGTTCTTCCTCTATTTTGTTTTGAAAGAATGCAATAGCAGTGAGGATGTAAGTGAAGTTTTTTTGGAAAAATGGCCGTTTAAAAAAAAAGAAAAACCCAAACCCTGCAGTCTAGTTGCACCCTTAGCAACAGCATCATGTTGTGAGAATGAGACCAGGTGTTGGGTCAGAGACTTCAGAGGTCCCACAGTTCAAACTATAACATAGGGAAAATCCACCACAGACTGATCCACCACTGACCCAGTGTGGCATGAGGGACTCTGAAATACAGTGTAGTGTCTCTCTGGGTATGTCTACACTACAATGTTAGTTCGAACTAACGGACGTTAGTTCGAACTAACATTCATAGGCGCTACACTAGCACTCCGCTAGTTCAAATTTAAATCGAACTAGCGGAGCGCTTAGTTCGAACTAGGAAAACCTCATTTTACGAGGATTAAGCCTCGTTCGAACTTACTAGTTCGAATTAAGGGGTGTGTAGCCCCTTAATTAGAACTAGTGGGAGGCTAGCCCTCCCCAGGTTTCCCTGGTGGCCACTCTGGCCAACACCAGGGAAACTCTATTACCGCCCTCCCAGCCCCGGACCCCTTAAAGGGGCACGGGCTGGCTACGGTGCCCGTGCCAGGTGCAAGCCTGCCAGCACCCAGCCAGCAGACCCTGCACCTGGCACAGCACAGAGCCACCCACCCGATGTCCCCCAGCCCACCCCCTCTTCCTGGGACCAGGCTGGCGGCTCCCGGGAGCTTGCCCGGGACCGCAAGAGGCGGGCACCTTCCTGGGCTAGTGCAGACATCGTGGACCTCGTCCACGATCTCCGCACTAGGCACAGGAAAGTGGCTGGCTAGGGCACGAGAGCGGCCAGCCTGGCCACCCAGGAGCAGGTGTGCATGAAAATCAAGGGGGTCCACTGAGACCCCAGACCCTGAGCCCTGAGCTTACAATGGCCGTACTGGGTCAGACCAAAGGTCCATCTAGCCCAGTAGCCTGTCTGCTGACAGCGGCCAACCCTAGGGACCCTGGAGGGGATTGATCGAAGACAGTGACCAAGCCATTTGTCTCATGCCATCCCTCTCCAGTCTTCCACAAACTTTGGGCAGGGACACCACTCCTACCCCCTGGCTAAGACTACTCCATGGACCCAACCTCCATGACTTGATCTCACTTCCCTTTAAACTCTGTTCTAGTTGTAGCCTTCACAGCCTCCTGCAGCAAGGAGTTCCACAGGTTAACTATTTGCTTTCTGAAGAACAACTTTCTCTTACTAGTTTCAAGCCTGCTACCCATTCCTTTCCTTTGGTGTTCTCTAGTCCTTCTTTATGGGAACTCATGAAGAACTTTTCTGAATGCACCCTCTCCACCCAACCCCTGCTTTTAGAAACCTCTATCCTGTCCCCGCTCCATCTCCTCTTTTCTAAGCTGAACAGTCCCAGTCTCTGTAGCCTCTCTTCATCTGGGACCTGTTCCCAATCCCTGATCATTGTAGTTGCCCTCCCCTCTCCCAGCCATTCTCTTCCCCTCTCCCACCTCCTTTTCCCAGTCTCCCCCAGTTTTGTTCAATAAAGACAGAGTCAATGTTGGAAGAAACGTTATCTTTATTTTGTACATCAAGAAAAGGGGCTAGGGAAGGGTAAGTGGAAGGAGGTGAGGGAGGAATGGGGTACGAGCCCCAGATGGGGAGGACTGGGCTGGCTCTGCGGGCTTCTGGGGGTGGAAGCTCTCCTGCAGCCCCCCAATTGCCCCCTCTCCCCAGATGGCAGCCTGCAGCAAGTGCAGCCGGGCTGATGGCCGAGTGCTGTGATGTGCCCAGTGTGGGCACTCCGGGCACTCCAAGCCAGGACTGGTTTTCAAGCGGGGCACCCCTGAGAACTGTCTGTCCGGGGTGGGGGTCGGGTCCCTTTAAGCGCAGCCCTCGGCTAGCCTGAGACAGCATCTCCACGCTCTAAGTCCTCCTCTGATGCCCTGCCGGCACTGCTTCCGGACATCCTTAAGCCCTGTTCAGGGTCTACTTAATGTGGACATGCTAGTTCGAATTAGCAAAACGCTAATTCGAACTAGTTTTTAGTTCTAGACGCGTTAGTTCGAATTATCTTAGTTCGAATTAACTAATTAGAACTAAGTTAGTTCGAACTAACTCTGTAGTGTAGACATACCCTCTGCTCTTTATGGATATGTCTACACTACAGCATTATTTTGAAATATCTTATTTCAAAATAACACATCTAGACACAAAATGCATTTCGAAACAGCATTTTGCTATTTTGAAATAGCACGTCCACACTGATAGGATGTATACATTTTTCTCTGTATGCTCGGGTTGCCCTCACACAGGACACCACAACACTCTGCAGCATGGAGCCGGAGCCACCGCGGGGCACTCTGGTGCCCCCTATTTCGAAATAAGCATCTACACAGCGCTTATCTTGAAATAGCAATTTTGAAATTGGCACTATTCCTCGTAGAATGAGGTTTACCAATTTTGAAATAAGCCCTCCGCTATTTTGATTTAATTTCAAAATAGCAGTTCGGCTGTGTAGACACTGGTAAAGTTATTTTGAAATAACGGCTCGTACTTTGAAATAACTTTGCTGTGTAGACATACCCTAAGTCTCCAGAGTAAGATGTTAGGACTTTGCACAGTGCTGTCTAGTGGTCAACCATGGAGAAATACAACCCTCCTGATCTCTTCTAGCCCATTAGGACCTTCTTTTTTATCCCATAGTCTTGTGCGTCATCTGCCTCCTAGCTTTGGTTGGTGTTAAATGAATAAAATATAAAAAAACCTATTTACTGAAGGGGAAAACCTTTACACACAGAAATGTTTTGTGGATGAGAAATGAACTCTGTTTGATTTATCTCTCACCTTATCACCTGTTTGGGGGAAAAGCCATCTTTGGAAAGACACAAAGCATCTGTTGAAAAACTTTGAGACATTAAGTTCTACATATTTTTAGGGCAGAGAGCCATGGACTGGTCTCAGTTACGCGGCTGTAAATCTGGAGAGGCCATTGAAGAGTTACTCTGGAGTTGCAGCCATGTAAGGGCCTGATCTAAAGCATGCTGAAGTTAATAGAAATATTCCAACTGGATCTGGATGAGGATTTAACTGTGATCAGTGTCTAACCCACTGCTTTTATTGCTTCTGGAAATTTAAAACCGATTGTCTCAATTAGTAAAAACAGCGCCAAAAGCTGCCTTTCCAAATAGTCAGTTCCCACTGGATTTTATGGGAGTAAATACCTGTATCTAAGCTCAGCATTTGGTCCACCCTCCCCGCCCCCGATCTGCCTGCTCCCAAAAGACATGTTTCAGAGAAAAATACTTGAAGTGAAAGAGTAACAGCATGCTTCCCAGTTCCTGATGACAAACTTAGTGCAGCAGTAATACCAATTGCCTTGAACAGCATTCTGCCAAAAACAATGTCAACTGCAACAGCAGAACTAATGATTCCATCACTTCTGATGGCATCACTAGCACTTATATGGACCTAGGGAATATACAGAAAGGGCCAGTTTAATTCACTATTCCTCTCACTGATCTTGGAGGAAAAACCCCCAGCAAAATGTTTCTCATCCTGTGGCTAGCACCCGTGTTCTAATCTGAGGTACCAAAAAGCAGGCATCTAATCCACTGCTTTACCTGCCGATGTTTTATCCATGCTTGCAGGAATGCTGAAGTAGCACTTTCCTCTGCTCTATGCACCATGACATATCTTAAACTGAGCTGCCACAGCGTCTACACTGTGGGAGGCCGACAGGAACACTCCTCACAGAATGAGGAGTAGAGGATGCTGGCAGGGGCTACCCTCAGTGTTCGATTTGGAGGTCAACTCTAGACCCACTAAATAGAACACTAGAAGATCATCCTCCGGAGGGTTTATCTCCATAGTGCAGGCATGCCCTTACAATTCAAGCTTTTCAAAACTGGAAAAAGCAATATGAAAATGTTGCACACACAGTCGTCATGAAACTTACAACAGTGCAAGACAGTCTGGATTGCCAACAGATCTACAAACGGAAGAGGCACATTATTGTCAGACCATACGGGCCTTTAGTTTTTAAAGTGCTTCAGTGATTTAGAAGTCTAAGGCCTATTTTCAGCAGTGACATAGGCACTTTTAAAAATGTTTCTGACACCTAGAAAATTCCAAAAAGTATAGAATCCAATTGGAAGCGTCCATACATTTTAGTTGGGGGAGGCTGGGATAGCTCGCTGAAATCAGATCCAAATAAAATGCCTCCTCACCAGACTTTGGATGTGCCAAAATGATTTCATGCTGTTTCTGCTGTCTCTCTTGCTGGTTCCCTAAGTGGGCTGCAGCAGTGTGAAGTGCAGATGAAACGCCGAAGGAAATGAACTAAAGCAAATAGAATTCAGAATCTAGACGTAGGCAATAGGGACAGTCTCCTGTACAGGATAACAAGCAGAAGTTAGATCCATAATTATATTTCATTAGGGAGTAATGTGGGTTTCTTTAAACATTCTGGGATTTTTCACTTATCTGAAGGTACTAGATTGGATTGCCTTCATAACTGCCTAATATTACCATATTTCAATGTGATTGGTTTGAAATGTGAGGGTGTGAAACCACATGCTTCCCAGCTTTATGGCTGCTCCTGCTGCTTAGCCAAAGAACAAGACCTCAGACTAGCACATAACTAGTTAAGTGATAGCCTATACTTTAAGAATGTAGGTGTATTCCTTTTACAGTCAGGCCTGAATATCTATATTCTAAGGTATGTCTATACTGCGCCGTAACTCAAAATAAGATATACAACTTGAGCTACACTAATTGCATATCTTATTTCAATGCTATTTCAAAATAGTTTATTTCGTCATTTGGCATTATCTATACAGAGCCAAATTTCAAAATAACCCGCTATTCTAAAATGTCCCTTTCTCCTCGTAGAATGAGGTTTCAGGAATCTCAAAATAGGAGCTCAAAATAATCGGCTTGCTGTGAAGACACAGGATAGCTATTTTGGGACACTTCGGTATCCTGAAATTGCATTGCAGTGTAGACGTAGCCTAAAAGTTGAGATGCCCATACATCAATCTGTGATCTTGAGGAACATTTCATGGAGGAACATTAATGACCCTTTGGTTCCACTCTCAGGGTATGTCTACACAGCATGCTTATTTTGAAATAAGCTATTTTGGAATTTTTCCCTCCAAAATAGTTTATTTTTAAGTAGCACATCTACACTAGACGGAAGCCTCAAAATTAGTCTGAGGCAGGCTTCCCTAATGTGGAGGTACTACCTCGATTTAGACCCCCAGGAGGCACTGGGGAGTAGTTACTTTGAATGGCCCTGGGGAGGAGATATTTTGAAATTGCAGCAGTGGAGCATCCACGCTACTGCTATTCCGAAATAGCTATTTCAGAATAAGTGTTATTCCTCGTGGAATGAGGTTTACAGATTTCGAAATAAGCCATCCGTTATTTCAAAATGATTTTGAAATAATGGAGTTGCTTGTAGATGCTCACGTTGTTATTTTGAAATAACGCCAGTTATTTCAAAATAACTGTGCTGTGTAGACACTCCCTCAGTTGTAGCTTTTCAAGCCATGAATACCCCAATGGCTAGTGTTTTGAGGTCTGGAATCCTTTGAATCTCCATTAAAAGGATTTGTTTTCTCCAGTGTATTTTATTTCAGGAAGTTATTAAAATATAAATTATTTCTCCAGCCTAAAAGAAGTGGGTTGACGTTCCTATAGTGTGTTTTAATGCCATTCTGTTTACAGAAGGCAAAATCCATTACCACCAATTTTGGCAGATCTCCGTATATAGCTTTCTGCTTGATTTCAGTGTTATTCTGTATGTGGACTTCTGACTGGATTGTATCCTAAATTTAAATTAGTAAAATACTAATTTAAAGTGACACACTAGAAGAGTATGAATTGTAAAGTAATGAGTAAACAGAATTTTCTGTTTAGCATGAAGTTCAGTGTGGATAAACACAATAATGTGTTTGACTGAATTTATGAAACTTTGTTCAAATGTTCCCCATCCTACGTATACAATACAGGTTGAATCTCTCTAGTTCAACACTCTCTGTCCGGCAACATCCGTGGTCCAGTATGATTTTAGTTAACCGCATATCCACTTATCAGGGTGTCGCCAAGCTTCCTGTGGTCACATAAAAATATTTTATGGCCATCAGTCCTGGCTCTCAGTGTTCTGTGCTGTTATTTAGCTCTAATTTACCCCAGTTATCTTCCAAGGCTATGTCTATGCTACCAGGTTATTTCAAAATAAATCATTTTGAAATAACTCCCCTTATTTTGAAATAACAAGGTGAACATGCATACTGCCAAGCCTGTTGTTTCGACATAATGGGCTTCTTATTTTGAAATAATAACTCCTGCTTATTAAGAGCAATAAGCTTATTTCAAAGCAGTTATTTTGGGAGTTATTTCAAAATAACTCTCCAGTGTAGACATACCCTTAGGGTGTGTCTAGACTACATGGCTCCATCGAAGGAGCCATGTAGATGAGTTTACTAGACATAGCAAAATGAAGCGGTCATTTAAATAATCACACTTCATTTACATAAAAACGGCCACCATGCTGTGCTGATGATCAGCTGATCCGGCACAGCGGGGCAGTCTAGACGTGCCACAGTCTACAAGGGAAGCCTTTGTTGACTGCTCCAGTATGCCTGGTGAAACAGAGCCCAGGAACCTGTGAAAATATTGGTAATGTCGCTAAGTGTAAGCTTGGTTTTTATGCTTTATCTTCTTATTCCTTCATGCCAATACAGTGAAATTGTGCAACATCACTCACCTTTTGTTATGAAGAGAGATGATAAGTCTTGGGTAGGCATAGGCTTATAGAAGGGGTATCAGTACAGTTAGACATTATTAAGCAGCATTGCAAGCATTGTTCTGTTTATTCACCTTGGCAAAATAAAAAATAAAAAGAGACCCACTTGCTACAATATTCACCTCTCTTGGTTTGGAAAATACTCTGGTTTGGCACCTGTTGGCTCCTGAAGGTGCTGGACTAATACTCTAGTTCTTTTCCAAGATATAGAGCAGGGGTCAGCAACCTAACAGCACATGCGCCATGAGTGGCACACTTGCTGATTTTGAGAGGCATGCGAGGAGCTCAGCCCTCCTCCCCCACACAGCGGGGAGCTTGTGCTGCTGCTGGAGCCCTTTACCTTCCCTGGCAGCAGATTAGCCTGCACCGTGCCTGGCAGTGGTGGGAGGAGGCAGTGCTGGCACGGAGGCGTTAGGGCTGAGGCAAATGGCTCCTGTGGTGTCCGGGGCCAGCTCGGGACTGCGTGGCCATGTCAACAGCTCCTCCAGCCTCCGGGACCAGCCTGGTACTGCATGGCCATGACAGTGGCACCTCCGGGGCTGACCCGGGACCTTGTGGCCACAGCAGCAGCTCCTCCGGCTGCTGGAGCTGGCCTGGGAACATGTGGCCCATAGCAGCAGCTCCTCTGGCAGTGGGGACTGCCACCCAGGACAGCTGGGAAGTCACCACATGGCCGTGGTTCCAGCTTCAGTCCTGGGGAAGGGGTGGAGTTGAGCTATGGTCACGTGGTAGCTGCTCCTGGGGCAGGCTACGGGGCAGCTGCTGGGGCAGGACCTGGGGCTGCCGTGTGCCATGGGATTGCTGGGGAGATGCTGTGGTGGTGGCTGCCATTCTTCTGCCATCATCACTGGCAGAGCAGCGCTGGACACGGGCTCATGTGCTGCTTATCAAACTATTGGCCTGAGATGAGAGAACTCAGCACGGGAAAGCAAGGCCAAGGAGCACACTAAATGGTAAGATCTGTATCATAATTTATTTATTAATGAAGCTGATAAAATGTGAGTAGGACTATTATTGGCTTTAAAAAGTATCAATGGCACACAGACCTGTAGATAGAAGTGACTACGTTAAATCTCGGCACGCCACTTCTTAAAGGTTGCCGACTCCAGCTATAGAGATATATAAACTAATTCATTGCAGTTGTGGGTCTGGTGAAACATGCAGCATCGGAACTAACTTTTTGGACAATTATTACAGGAGACAGAAAAAAGACAACATAGGAAGGATTCAAATTTCCAGTGTCATGAGGTCACTACAAGATCGAATTTGCTTATTTTATGCTTCATTCCACAAAGCTTTTTTGGGATTCTCTTGAGTGCAGAAATAGATGTTCAATGAGCAACAGAACCCAGATTTAGCAGTTTTTGTGACAAGTCACTATATCATTATAGAAGGCTTAAATTTAAAGAGAAGCTATCAACAACTTTAAAAAATATATTTTGTTTTGTGCTGTTGCATTAGTTTTCTGTCTCTTCCAAATTCCCTTATTAAATGTTTATTAGCAATATCTTTCACAACCTCTGCTATGCTCAGGCGACTATAAATATTATTCTGAGAAAGAGCACAAAACATACTGTTTTCACCAAATGTAGAAGAGCATGGTGAAGAGAGTGCTTATACTTAAGTGCAAAGCCATCATTTTCATAGATGGCTAAATTAACGTTTAATCATTTAAATAGAAGTAATTTGATTTTCAGGGGAGATGAAAACTCACTGCAGGTTGGACCTCCTTGGTCCGGCACCCCTCTCCTCCACCTCTTCCAGCATAGTGCAGAGCTCCTAGCACCTTACCACGTAGCATTCAAGAACTCTCTGATCCTGAAACATCCATGGTTCTTCCAGACCTCAGATGTTGCCAGACCAGAGAGTTCTGGTTAATATAAACTTGTATTTCCAAAGATCTAAATGTCTTCTCATTTTCTTTGTGTTCTCCTCACCAAAATAAGCATCCCCAGCACCCTTTGTGCTAGGCATGTTATCATCTAGTCGAATAGTCGACTAATCGATAAGCAGGAGATTATCAATTAGCATTATCAACTAGTTGCTTCCCCCCTGCTCTCTCCTCCCCCCGCCCCATGGCTCTGCATTATACAGCCCAGGGAAGCCGATGTGTGAAGTCACTAGCTCACCCCCTGCTCCATGGGTGTCTTCATTCACCACACCACACACACACACACACACACAATGCACTGTATGTGTGATGTGAGATGTGATAAATGAAAAGACACCTGTGGAGCAGGGGTCATGTCAGTGACTTCTTGCAAAGGCTTCCCTGGGTTTTACAGTGTAGAGCCACTGCTGGGGAGGTTTTGCTGTGAATTGGCATGAGCCGAACTAAGCACTGCAATGGCTTACCATTGTCGACTAATCAAATAGTCGACAGAAAATCTATTGATTATTCGATTAGGGAAGTAATTACAATTTAACATCCCTACTTTGTGCTCTAACCTCTGGCTCAGACATGTGCTTTCTCTAACTGCTTATATTGCTTACAGTCCTGGTTCAGAAAAACTCATAAGCTCATGGATAATTTTAAGTGTGTTTTTAAGCCAACTGACTTCACGAAATATAAATGTACTTAAAATTAAGAATGTGCTTACATGCTGTCCTGAATAGGGATTCTTCCTGAATTGGGACCGAAGTTAGTTATATTAAAGACTGGTTTGTTCCTTAATCTCATGAGGCCTTCAAGTAGTTCCACCTACATGGGAGCCAGATAACGGAGACAAAGTTATGAACACCTACTCTATCCTCACTGTGCTTCCAGCTGTGATCCTTCAATACTGCTGCAGTGTTAGAAAGACTTCCTTCACCCCCATTCCACAATCTCTAGATTCTCTGAGAAATAAATTATATTAAAGCCAACATATTATGAGTTGATATTATGCTCCATAATAATGGAGTTGCCAGGCATTAAGAGCTGAGAATCAGAACTCCTCTGTCAGAATCACCCTTTTCCCTGCTGATCCCAGTGTTTCTATGCTAAAATGCAGTCATTAGTTAATAGAAGGCTCAGTTGTACTGTGAGGTCACGAGGAACACAGCTTAGAGTGCTCCGAACTTTCATAATATATGGAATCACAATCGTAAACAGGAGTTGTTTATTAAATAAAAGCTGCTGCAGACACAAACAAACAAGCTTCCATATCCGTCCAGCTCCAGCTCCAGCTCCCTTGTTTACCAGGGCCATAGCCTGCCTGAACTGCATACATCACATAGAAACATCTAGTGGCTGAAGAGTATACTGCAACTACACATATACTTATGGAGAGTCTCCTCTGTAACTATTACTGTGCTCTTCAGTAGCCATAGATGTGCATCTCCTTAAATAACTGTATTCTCTAATACCCTTTCTGACTGACAAGGCCTGATAGACAGGATTCGCGTGAGTGGCTCTTATTTCCAAAGGTGAGTCACTTTCTCAAGGATGTTCATATCTGTGGGGGGTTGAAGTCTCAACACTGCAAATTCTGAAGTTTAATTCCTGTCCTTATATTTGCCCTAAAATGGTAGGACTGGACAGGAAACCCAACAAGTTGAACTTCATGACATTTTCCAGCCTTTCTGGCCCCCTTTCCTGGAAATATGTCTGCTGAGTTTGCCCCATAATAATTTGGCAATAATTTAGCAATATTACAGTCAAGTAGTTTAGCAGCAGTAACTGTCTCCGCACACAGTTTCAGACAGAATTTCCACGCAAGGTGGAGAGTTGGATACATTTGTAATTACCTTTCCCAGGTGGAGGTGGAGAGAGATGATTAATCTCTAGAGTGTTAACATTAATAATCAGCGTTGGCTTGATGAACTAAATTTATCTTTGATGATGAATTCTCCAATAAAATAAAATATCAAAACCAGGGCGAATTTCTGAATTGTAAAAGCTTGATAAGTGCAGAAGAGCTATGGAAATAATGTCTGATTTGTAAGTGAACTTTCATTAGGGATCATGCTTATTACAGGTTCTCATAAATATTTTCTAAGAAGTCCATTATCTTAATATGCAGTTGATTAGATGGTAGGGGAGAGACAATTACATTAACTTAATTCTAAGTCCAAACAAAATCAAAAGAAAACAGAAACTGTCTGGAATTTATATAATATATATATATATATACAGGCAGTCCTCGGGTTACGTACAAGATAGGGACTGTAGGTTTGTTCTTAAGTTGAATCTGTATGTAAGTCGGAACTGGCGTCCAGATTCAGCCGCTGCTGAAACTGACCGCCAGTTCCGACTTAAGTTGATTCTGTATGTAAGAACCCCAAGCGTCCCCAAGTCAGCTGCTGCTGAAACTGATCAGCAGCTGATTCCAGGAAGCCCGGGGCAGAGCATTTTTCTCTGCGCCTGTCTGTGTCGGTGGTTCCCTTTGGGGCCGCTGACGCAGTTGGCAACATGGAGCCAAAGCTCGCCTGGGCTTTCTGGTGCAGTTTTTGGACTTGCTGCTGCAAGCCTGCCAGCAATGGCTGGAGGCTGCCTGGCACCACCTGGTGCATGTCAGCCCCCTACCTCTCCGCCTGGCCTCTCTGGGAGCCGTGGAGGATCTGAAGCAGCGCCCAGATGCCAGCGTGCCCCGCCGCATCTGGCGTCTGGACACCAGCAGCGACTGGTGGGACCGCATCATCCTGGAGTGCTGGGGAGACAGACAGTGGACCCAGAACTCCAGGATGAAGAGGGACACCTTCCTGGAGCTCTGCGAGTGGCTCGCCCCTGCTCTGCGGCGACGGGACACTCACATGAGGCCCGCCGTCCCCCTCCAGAAGTGTGTGGCCATCGCCCTCCGGAAGCTCTCCACACCGGACAGCTACCAATCCGTCGGGAACCAGTTCGGCGTGGGGAGATCCACCGTCGGAGCAGTGCTCATGCAGGTACGCCACCCACTGGCCACTGAGCTGGGGGGCTGCAAGGAGGGGATGGGCCGTCCCAGGGAAAATGGGGGATGGGGGGGGAGGCAAAAATGCCCTGCAACGGAGGGTTCGATCTCTCCCGGCCATACTACACACCACCCGGGGGGTTGCTTCCGGGAGTGGGGCATGGGGCAGTGCCAGGGAACGAACACTCCCAGGCACCCAGGCACCCCAGTGATTCACGGTTTGCTGTGTCCCTCTGCAGGTGGTCAAGGCCATCAACTGGGTGCTGCTCTGCAGGGTGATCCGCCTCGCCGACCCGGATGCCTTCATCCGGGGTTTTGGCGTCCTCAGCTTCCCCAACTGCGGGGGGGCCATCGACGGATGCACATCCCCATTTGGATGATTGAAAGCATGATTTAGGTGCCTCCTCACCCGCCTCGACCTCGCTGAGCACAATATCCCTCCCGCGGTGGCAGCATGTTGTGTGCTGCACAATTTGTGCGAGATGAAGGGGGAGGCTTTCCTGCCAGCCTGGATGGCTGAGGCTGAGCGCATGGCTGGCCACTACACTCAGCCCTGCACCGCCGCCATCCGGGAAGCCCAGCGGGGGCCGTCCTGATCCGGGAAGCCCTGCGGGAGAGCTTCCAGGTGGAGGAGGAGGAATGAACTCTCCCTGCATGCCCCACTGGGGCCTTCTTCCACCCTCCCCCCTTCCCCTCCCTAACCCCTCTTGCTAATGTCAAATAAAGACACCTGTTTTGCCAACAAAAAATCTCATTTTTATTTTACATAACTGGGGTGGGGGGAGGAAGGGGGGGAGGGTGGGAGAGGGGAGGGGAAACCTGGGAGGAGGGAGCTAGAAGGGGGAGGAAGGAGAGGAAGGGAAGGGAAAGCTCAGGCTTGGGGGTCCTGTTGGCTCTCCCATCTCGCAGCACTGTGGGTGTGAGGGCATCGGAGGGGAGCGGGTGTGGAGGGTGGGGCAGGAGGGACGGGGGGTGCGGAGGAAGCAGGACGGGGAAGAGGGTGGAGAGAGGAGTGAGCGCTGGGATGTCCGCAGGGGTCAGTGAAGGAGGAGGCAGGAACCTGTCCACCAGGGTCTGGAGGTGGCCTCTGAGGGCACGGCCCTGCTCCTCCAGCGCCTCCACACTCCGCTGCCACAGCCACAGGTCCTCCCAGACCCAGGGGTCCTGGGTGAGGAGCTGGTGCTCCAGGAACCGCAGGTGCCACCTCTGGTACTCCTCCTGGTTCCTGGTGCGCCTGCTGGCCCGGGTGTGGGTGGCTGTTGCAGGCAGGGTGGTGCGCCCTGCAGTCCCAGGTGCTGCGGCTGTGGTGAAACAAGAGCAGTGGTCAGTTCTCCCTGGGGACAAGGTGGGTGAAACCCAGCCCCCCGCTGCAAGGCCAGGGCCCCTGCATGACACCCAGCTGCTGCTCCATGGTGGGCAAGGCCCAGGCGCACAGTCCCTGGGCTCCCTCTTCCCCCACCCTCCCATACACATAAGGGGAGCATGATGGCACTCACATGTGGAGCCCTCCCCGGCCTCGGACGACACAGGCGATGTGCTCTGTGGGGTTCCTCGGGGGTCCTGGGTCCTGGGAAGGCTCCTGGCTCTCGGCGTCCTCCTGCTCCTCCTTCTCGGTGTCAGGGACGGGGCCCTCTGCTCCGGGGTCGATCACCACCTGGGGGGCATGGACAGCGTGAGCCCCCAGGATGCGGTCCAGGGCCTCAAAGTGGGGGCAGGCCTCCGGGTTGGCCCCTGGCTGGCAGGCCTGAGAGTAGGCCTGCCGCAGGTCCTTAATTTTGCAGCGGACTTGCTCTCAGGTCCGCGCATGGCCTCTGGCGGCCAGGCTGTCAGCCATGCGGTTGTAGATGGCCGAGTTCTTGTGGCTAGTGTGGAGATCGTGGACATTGAAGGCTTCCCCCTGAACCTCGATGAGGTCCACAATCTCCGCACTGGACCAGGTGGGCACCTGCCTCTTGCGGCCCCGGGCAGGCTCCTGGGAGCCGCCAGCCTGGTCCCGGGAAGAGGCAGAGGGCTGGGCGGCAGCAGGTGGCTGGCTCATCCCATGCCAGGTGCAGGGTCTGCTGGCTGGGTGATGGCAGGCTTGCAACTGGCACGAGCACCGTAGCCAGACCGTGCCCCTTTAAGGGCTCCAGGGACGGGAGGGGGGCAGAAGAGTTTCCCTGGTGTTGGCCAGAGTGGCCACCAGGGCAAGCTGGGAAGGGCTAGTCTCCCACTAGTTTGAATTAAGTGGCTACACAGCTCTTAATTCGAACTACTTAATTCGAACTAGGTGTTAGTCCTTGTAGAATGAGGTTTACCTACTTCGAATTAAGCGCTCCGCTAGTTCTAATTAAGTTCTAATTAAGTTCGAACTAGCTGTTTGTATGTGTAGCGCCTATCAAAGTTAATTCTAAGTATTCCTTCAGGTAGGAATAAGAGATCCTCCGGAAAAGGGCTTTATTCCGGAGGATCAGGCCAGTCTAGACGCTTTTTTCCGGCTTTTCCCCAAGCTGGAAAAAAAGCGGCGGACATGTTTATTTAAATCCACGGGGGATATTTAAATCCCCCACGGATTTCCTTATGCTGACTTACCTGCTTTGCATCCCTTTTCCGGAATTTGGGGCCAGTCTAGACATAGCCCTCGAGACTAACAAAAAATGTAGATGGTATCATGAGCGATACCGTCTACATTTGTGTTAGACTCTATGGTGCTGCAGAACTCTCTTTTTTTTCAAGAACAGATAGGATGGTCTCATGGTTAAGACAGCTGAATGCTGCCCTGGACCACTGGATTCTATTCCTGCCTCTGCCACAGAGCTCTCTTGTGATTTTCGCAGCTGATCACTAATTGTTTATTCCTAATTTTCTGGGTGATCAACATGTCTGATTTTCATAAGTGCTGAATGCTCAGCGTCAGAAATTAAATCAATGAGAGCTGTGTTGTGAATATAGAAAGTTCTACATGCTAAATGCTCTGAAAAAAATCAATGCTTGTTCTTGGATTGATAGCCAAAATCCGTGTCAACTTTTAACCTTAATTTTTCTATGCCACCACTTTGTATTAAGTGGGGTTAATGCCATCCCTTCACCCACTTGGTTGATGTGCAGATAATTTATGCTTAGGGATGACTTAGATCCGAGAGTGTCATACGATATCTCTGCTTAAGTTAAAATGGAAACTACTTACCATGTGATGCCTACAGTATGATTTGACTTGCACAAGGCAAAGGCATTCTTCTGTCCTTATTGAAAGACCATAAAACAGAGAACTGGATAACACTATAGGAAGAGAAATGTTGATATCTGCTGTATTTATTATATCTCTATTTGACAGTACTTGGGGACTTGTGCTAATATAAAAATGAATGAAGAATGAATCAGGAAGAGTAGAGAATATTGACTGTTTGAATGAATGAAGAAAAATGTAATGATTTGTAGGTGAAACCTATAGAAATATGCAATCAATCTTTGCAATTTATATGGATGGCTTACCAGGTCAAAAAGGTGAATGCTGCTCACCAAGTTAATGGCAGGAATCCAATAATCATTTGCATTTCTCATGGAGTGAACTTCATCTCCCATGAGTATCATGGCCATATCTTTGCAATAGTTGCTGAAAGAAACTGTCAATGAGTCTGTGCTGTTTAAAAGCAATACATCAACCAGCGTTTTTTTTAATTGTTGTTAAAAACAGTATGAAACACTATGTCACGTTTGGAGACCAGTGTAGTCTGAAGTTTCAGCCAACAGAAAGTATATCGTTGTTACCTAGTTTGCACAACATCATAGTGAATTAAGGAGGATATCAATGATATATCATCAGTCCCAACAAAGTCATCAGTCTATGAATTAACATTCTTAATGTTCCGTAAGCCTGTCATTATCCAATTCTCTCTGCAGGTGCCTTTGCACCTTATGTGTATAATTTTTTATACATTCATAATTTACAACTCCGTAAAGGTTCTTTGTATTGGCATTCTAATTGTGAGGATTAACCACTGCACTTCAAGCATGGCCACTGTGTCATCATAATTCAGTGTCATCACCTTTTTAGTAACAATTCTAGTACAGAATTTCTTGCTTAGATCAATAGTTCTTGCATTTGTGCACAGAATGCTTTATCTATTGATACATCCCATAACCTTCATGTGATGGTTTAAGTCAACTCCATGCTCTGTTGTATTCATTATCACAGAAGACCTTCCTCAGGCCTTAACAGAGAGATAAAGGTTAGGAGAGAACTGGAAAAATCACAATAGATTCTGTGACACAGTTCTGGGCAGCAGCAGTTTAGCCAGCACTTGGGTTGCTGCAATGCCAGTTTATTGCCTGAGATTAAATCTGACAATGGTAGTTGCTGCTAATTGATAGATTGGGGATAAGATGAAGAAAGCTACAAGGCTAATTAACCTGAAACAGAAAAGACAGAAAGGAAGCTGCCATGGGGAGAGAGACAGGCAGAGGCAGGCTTAGAGTTAGTCCAAAGAGAGATAGATCTTCTAGTTGTAACCAGAAGGACTAGTTTGCCTTTATTATATTTACTGCCTTGCCTTTATTATATTCAGCAGTAATGCAAAGAACATACAGGCCTGCATCAATATAATTGATATATCATCTATATCGGGCTACTGACTTTCCTATCTTGGATATAGGAGGCTGAGGATGATGTGTTGTTGTAAATTAGGTGTGTCATAACACTGTAAAGGTGACAAGGGAAAATGGTATGGATGTGATGTTTACAAGCAGAGAGCCTCCATGCCATGTTGGTGCACAGAGGAAGAGGGTGTGTGGAAAGGTGCATCTACAAAAAGACAGTGTGGTAGTTTGCTCAACATCTTAGGGTATGTCTGCACTGCACAGTTATTTCAGGATTCCAGAGGTATCCCGAAATAGCTATCCTGCGTCTACACAAGCCACCCGTTATTTCGAAATATTTTTGAAATAATGGGCCTGCTATTTCAGCATACCAGTAAAGCTTATTGCACAAGGGTTAAGGGATGGCTTGAAATAGCATGTTGCTTTGAAATTTGGCACTGTGTAGATGAGCCAAATTTCAAAATAAGCTATTTCGAAATAGATTTGAAATAAGATACGCAATTTGCATAGCGCAAATTGCGTATCTTATTTCGGGTTTAGGGTGCTGTGTAGATGCATCCTTAGGGTATCCTTACTGTATCCCTCTGTCAGCAGAGGGATGCAGAATAGGCAGGTCGACATTGCAAATGAAGCAATGAGAAAGAAACCCTTTTTCAACAGATCCTGTAAACCTCCTTGCAGGAGACATAAGGGATCTGTCGAAAAAGGCTTTCTTTCTCAACAGATCCCCCTCTAGATGGCTGCTTTTTGCTGACAAAGTGCTGAGTCGGCAAAAACGGTGGCCATTTTTATGCAAATTAGGCACGGGATATTTAAATTCCCACTTCATTTGTAATGTCGACCTGCGTAATCTGCAGTCTAGGCATACCCTCAGATGTCAACACACAAAGGAGAATAAATAGGAAAAACTGGGTGTAATAACCCATACATTACATTATGACTTAAATGGCATTACAGAGACTTAATGGGGTAAGTCTCCTTCCTGGAATATTGGCTTAAAAGGATATAAGGCTTGTTCAGGAAGGACAGGCACAATAAAAATGAACCAAGTACTACAATATACATCAGGAATTTATACATTTGTTCTGATGTTAAGAAGGACATGAGAGATAGCCAAGTTGAAAACCTCTGGACAAAGATAAGAAGGCAAAAGAGAGGGGTGATGACATGGTAGAGGTTTACGTTAGACTACCAAATGAGGAAGAGATGAATGAGGCATTTCTTGAACAAATAACAGAAATATCTAGAACACAAAACCTGAAAGTAATGGGAGAATTGAACTTCCTGGACATCTGATGAAAAAAGTAACACATGGAAACACAACATTTCCAATAGATTATTAGAATGTATAGGGGATAGTTATTGTTGTAGCACATGGAGAAAGTAACCAGGGTACAAACATTATAGACTTGCTTCTGACCAACAGAGAAGTCAAAGATATGAGGATATATGGCAAATGGGATGAAGGAGATCGTGAAATGACAGAGTTCATGATTTTAAGAAAAGGAAGATGTATGCAGCAGAATACAGACAGAAAACTTATAAAGAGAGATTTTAACAAACTCAGAACTGGTAGGGAGGAATATTATGTGTGAAAGGAATTCAGGAGAGCAGTTTCACAAGGAGACAATATTAAGGGCATAAATGAAAACTATCCTGTTGTGAAGTAAAGATAGGAAGAATATTCAGAGATCAATATGGGTCCCTCAGGAGCTCTTTAATAACCTACAAATCAAGAAGGAATCATACAGAAAGTTGAAACATGGACCAATTGCTAAGGAGGAGTACAAAAGAATAGCGCAAAACATGTGAGGACAAAAATCAGAAAGTCTAAGGCAGAAAGGGTGTGTCTACACTGCACCGTTAGAGATAACTAGCATTATTTTGAAATAAAAATGTGTGTGTCTACACAGCCATTCCATTATTTCTAAATAATTTCAAACTAAGGGGCAGCTTATTCTGAAATCTGTAAACTTCATTTAATGAGGAATAGTGTCTATTTCAAAATAGCTATTTCAAAATAAGGCATGCGTAGACTCTTCACTTGCTGCTATTTCAAAATAGCCCCTCACCAGGGCCATTCTAAGTTATTCCTCTCCAGTGCCTCTAAATTAAGATAGCATATTTACATTAGGAAAGCCTGCCTCAGACTAATGTTGAGGCTTCCCTCCAGTGTAGATGTGCTATTTTGAAATAAACTATTTTGGAATAACTATTCTGGAATAGTGATAGAAATGTAGCCATGTTAGTCTGGTGTAGGTGAAACAAAAAACAGGGCTATGTAGCACTTTAAAGACCAACAAGATGGTTTATTAGGTGATGAACTTTCGTGGGCTCATCACCTGAGGAAGTGGGTCTGGCCCACGAAAGCTCATCACCTAATAAAGCATCTTGTTAGTCTTTAAAGTGCTACATAGCCCTGTTTTTTATTCTGGAATAGCTTATTTAAAAATAGTCGTGCAATGTAGACGTACCCAAAGTGAGTTACACCTAACAAAAGATGTGAGAGGGAATAAGAACTTATTGTTTAAAACCATTTAGAGCAAGGGAAAGATAAAAGAAAGTGGAGATAATAAAGGGGAACTAATAACTGACAACATCAAGATGACTGAGGTGTTATATGTTTATTTTGCTTTAGTCTTCATTAAAATGTAAATGGTGACCAGAGACTCAACTATAAGGAGGAAGGAATGCAAGGAAAAAAAGGGGAAAGAACAGGTTAAAGAATATTTTTCATATTCTTGTTGGCATGGTTTGATGAACTTCATCCCAGGATATCAAAGGAAATAGCTGAAATAATCTTGTAACTATTGGCAATTATATTTGAGAAATCACGGAGGACAGGTGAGATCCCAGAAGATGAAAGAAGAGCATATATAGTACCTACCTTTAGCACTGGTCTACACTAGGGCTTTATTTCAAAATATAGGTTGAATTTATAAGCAGAGCATCAACACTACCAAACCCGTTATTTTGAAATAAGGGGCCTGTTATTTTGCAATCTATACTTCTGCTTTTCTCAGGGAGCAAAGCTAATTTTGAAATCGTTATTTCGAAATAGTGTTCATGTAGATACTCCAGTGCAGCTATTTCAAAATAACTA